>NW_009647763.1:3789378-3816990 GCF_000708025.1 Charadrius vociferus | reverse complement strand
CCAGTTCTGCAGAACAGCCTTCAGATCCCCCCTCTTCCCCTTCCTATGCTGTCCTGCCTCATTTATGGCCCATACAGCAGTATCCATCCTCACCAAAAAAAAAAAAAAAAAAGCCCAAAATAAAAACAATGTGATCAACTAATATGAAGGAAGTTTTTTTTTTTTTAATACGGACAATACAGTCTATTTTCCTTATCTTCATTTTTGGAGTGCCTGAGCCATCTTAGAAAATTTCCCCTCAGCATTTAGCCTGAATCAAACATGTAGAATTTTCCTAGCAGGGAATATTCCAGTCTACAAAAGGAAAGTTAGGTAAAAGGAAAATAACAGAAATCAGGGCCTGCTACTAGAAAATATGATACAACCTGGACAATGGGAAACACTGTAATACAGGAATCACTGCATCTGCTGAAGCTTGTCACCTCTGCAATGGAGCTGCCAGTTGTTTTGGTTCCACAAAGCAGCGCTATACAGGGTTTTAGGGCAAGAAACAACCCAGAATATTATTTCTAAGGGAAATGAAAGGTGCAATTAGGAGAGCTGGTGGTAAAGGCATCACTTTCCCATCACAGTACCCACAGAGCGCAGTGGGAAAGGCTCGATAGCACAGGCAAGGACAGGACGGGCTCTAAGAGTCGCCCAGCTAAAAAGTTGGTAGGGGGAACGAAGAGGCTTCTGGTCCCTGTCTCGCTGTCCTGCCAGGGGGAAATGTAAATGGGAACAGGCTACTCCTCTGCAGATCGGAAGTAAGGATTTATGAATTACTTAATCCAGAACTTTATCAAACAGCAAGATGACTTTTGGAAATGCAGAAAGACCCATCTGTCTGTTACCTTCTTAGCAAGTTGGAAATTGAAGTAGACTGTATAAGCTGAGGGTCCCAACAGTCTTCCGCACAAAATTCAGTTAAATCTCTGCCTTCAGCAGCTTCTGAATCACAGAAGCCTTGGGAATATAGGAGGACTGGGACACGGGGCCTTAAGAGGTCAGAGCAGAAAACGATGTCTCTTTTTAAGAGAAATTATAAATAGTATTTAGCACCTCCAAGCAGGCAAGTTCATAAGTGAGCCTGCCTGATTGTGGACTGGCTTCTTCGTCAACTTAGTATTCAGGAAAGGGAAGAATTGCCATAGCAACATTCCCATCTTCTGACATGTATCATGCAGATCATGTAGTCAAGGCAGCACAGCACCCTCTCACACATGTGCTCTGTGAACTTTTGTATTCCTGACGATATTAAAGAGAGAAATATGTCTCATGATTGACACATTTGCCTCTGTGTCTTCATGATTCCTTAAAAAAAAATATGGAAATGCTTCCCTTCCCCCATCCTCCTCCTTTGAACTGTTTTCTCTTCTCCATCCCACTGAAATGATGAGAACAGCTCATGCCCCAGATCTGCAGATATATGTTCCTGACAGTAGTCCTACGCTATGCAAATGTGTAAACTGCAAAATGTAGAGGCTTTTAAAAAATTAAGTGTATCCAGCAGAATCTAAATTCTGAGTAAAAGTGCTGAAAGAAACTAGAAATCTTCCAGTACTTGCATAATTAATGCTCCGTTAAACAAAGCCTTACATCCTTTTTCTTTTGTGTGGTTTTTTTCTGTTTGGGTTTTTTTTTTTTTTTGGCTTTGAGTTAGTCTGAAATCTCCAGGCACACATGCCAACCATACCTATGGCACATGCCAATATATATGTTGCCCTATCCGGCAGCTTGCCTGCTGGAGGCAAGTCACCTTCAGATGATGACAGCTTTTTATATCCTTACACCCCCCCACACCCCATTCCTGTCCTTCCCACTACTCCTCGCCAGTGTTCAGGTCACTGTACAAAGCTTTGGTACCTTTACCTTCCCCAGGCAGGCTGAATGTAATGATGTTGTGGTCAGTATTGCTTAATGGTTCAGCTGGGATTACGACTCCAACAAGCTCCCGAGCTTCACCCAGGTTTGAGAACCCTCCCTGCCTTTGTGTACTCCACAGCTGCTCGTTCCAAGAAATAACCATTCAAGAAATTTCTTCTTTATAACTTGTCCCATGGTGACTCTTGACCCCACTGCATACAGGTAGTTGAGGTCTGCCATTATCATAATTTTTGCTGCCTCTCTATGTATTGTGTGCTTAATTGCCTCTTCCTACCCTGTGACTAATAACAATCCTGTTCTGGTAAGTCACCTCTGGAGAAAACGGTTTGCAGCTTAACACCAGTAGCAGAAGAAGAGTGACCTCCCCCTCTTTTATCCCATTACGTCTGTCAGGTGTAAACTCAGAAGCCAAATTGGGAACCGTTATTAAATAAGAATAACTTTATTTTACATAGTACATAAGCTAAGACGATTCTATGTAGGAAGCTAGGCAGGCACTGGTCTGCCTGCACAATTAAACGTCCAGATCATCCCTATTGCCCCGGGCAGGATGGCCAGCAGCTCACCAGCCTTACTCCCAGGGGAAAAGCCACCAGTTTGGAGTTATGGTGGAATTACTGCCCATGTCAAGAATGATACCTTTTACAGCACCTGATTTCTTTCCATGTTAAGCAAGTAACTGCTGTTTGACACCTGTCATTATTTGTTTCTACAGAAGGTCATGTGTGTCTGTGTGTATACCTGTATGTGTGTGTGTGTATATATATATCTGTATGCATGTGTGTGTTTAACTTTTATGTACACAATATACATTAAAAAAGCAAAAAGATATTATGTCCTAGTACTGACTGTACCATACCAATCCCTATATTTAGAATGCACACTGCGGTGATACTTCTCCAGCCTAATTGTAGATGTTTACATTTTAATACACAAGCTATGTATAAAATACCAAACTTGGACATCATGACTAGCTACCATAGAAATCTTATGAAAAAGACGCTATTTTACTTCTGTCTCATTTTACACAGCTCTAAGGAACAGCAAATACCTCCTCTGGTGGGCCACGAAGCCTGTGGCCTACCTTTCAAATTTCCGTACCGGCATTTATTGTGTTGAGGTTCAAATCCCTTTACAGCGGTGGTCTGAACAAGAAAAGGGCACTTAAGGGAATAAGACTACAACTTGCTCTTCTGGGTTACATTAAAATCCATTGATTTCCATCTGTTACTCGAACAAAACAGAGTGCTGCGTATTTGATAAAAATAAAATTGCTTATTTTGGAGAATATACATTAAATATGTTTGATGTTTATGGCCTGTAAATTGGACAGTTCTGTTCATCTTAGAGTTACTTAATCATGCAAGTAAGAGGAAATCGCTATGCTCAAAAGACCTATTTTCACTCTAAGCACAAAAAGCTCTTTCATTACGTCATGAGAAGCGCTACAGAAAGCGTTCCCCCTGCCAGCCCACCTGCCCCCTCCTCACTCAGCAAAGCCCCTGCGCTGAAAGTACAGCACGCGCCCAGGTACTTTTCTAAACAGATGTCAGCAGCTAGACTTTTTTACTTTCCAGGCTAATTTCATTTCCCCTTTGCTCCTCTTGCTTCAGAAAGAGGAGAGGTCGCCACCGCTGTAGGAAGTTGCCCAGTCAAACCTGCAACTGCTTTTTTATTTTTCCTGGGACTTCTGCAATAGTCAGTCCCCAGGTTCAATATTGCAGCCAGACACATTGAAGACACCTGCGCTTCTACAACACATACGAACGTGTTGGGCCAAACACAGTGGCCCAAATACATAATAAAACTCCCAGGTTTCTTCCCTGCAGCACCCGTGATCCAGTTTAAGCAGCTGGCTACAGCAGCATGGGAAGCTTTGGAACACGGGAGCGGCCGGGATACCCTGGCAGCGGTGACTTCTACTAGTACACACTATGCTCTGATGAACCCTCTTTTGCTGCTGCAGATGGAAACCACCCGTCACCAACATTTGCCCTCGTTCACATGAAACATGGGAGCGTTAAAAGTCAGGATGAGTAGCACAAGGCTGCATTCGGAGGCGACCTCACCTACGCATCTCCTGCTGCTTGTTCCTTTACTCCCAGAGCAGGGACACCAAGCCTACCTCGGCGGTGCTAACCTCAGGTTGATGGTCTCTTCAGGACTATACTTTAACTCAAATTTTATATTATAAATCCTTTCAGTGTTCAGTCTAATGGTATCCGAGTCTTCAAAGGTTACCAAAGTGTGTATCAGACCCTTGCAGACTGACCAATCTTTACAGAAAATAAAAGGCGAAGAAGAAATTGCTGTTAGGATTTGAAATAGTCTTTGAATAGCAAATTCAATAGGAAAAATGAACTAAGAAGCATACACCTTATACACGGTCATTAAAAGCTGCTACACGGGAGCCTGCAGAACAGTTAGCCATTTTTCACTCTACTCAGTGTCCAAGTGGCTTTGACTCATGTGGGCAGAGAAGCAGCGAACAAACTCAAAATTAGGGAAAGTATTTGTCATTTTCCTTTAAAATAAGGCAACCGTTGCTACAGAGGGACAGCAAACTATGGTTTTATCACACACAAGCTAAATCACTGACTAAAATAATTTTATTCTGAAATCGTGGCAAAAGTTTGCAAATTACCGCAACCTCTTTGTAAGAGAGTGGTACGGGAACCATGCATGTATATGTTTCGGGGTAGCTAAATGCATGCAGAAAGTGAGGATGAGCTTTCAAAAGCCAAATAGGGGATACAGCTGTTCTGAAATTCACGGCAACTCTGTGGCTAGACTTTCTGACCAGCCTTAAAAAAAATCCCCCCTTTTTTGTGTTCCATACTAAGTCAAGAGAGTATTATTAAGATTGCAAAGTCAGGCATTCAAGAGTGAGGTAATGTCAGAGTTAAGGCCGCCTGTTGAACCTTAATTTGGCCCCTTGTGAGTGTGAATTATGATAGTGCCTTTAATTAGATGATCACAATATTTTTTCCTATGCCTCATTCATAACACATGATGGATGGTGCTCACTGAATGATGAAACTAGATTTTGTTTTTTCCTTGTGGTTCAAGGTGTGGCAGCCTGCCTTATTTACTGCACGCTATATTCTTCCCTGGCAACAAAAGTAATGATTCCTTCACGGAGTTTTCTATGTGGTTTATCATTACAGCTATGACATACTCAACAAACATTACTAATTTAATTTTACGGCAGTCCTCAAGGGAAAAGCTAGGGGTTTTTTTCATGTAGTTTATCTATCTAGAACCTATTCTCATTGCTCAGGTTTTCACAAAGCTTTGCTTCCTTCATATTTATTCTAGGCAGCTTTATTTGCATCAGCTTTGGGGAGGCATTGACAATACCTGGGAACCAAAGTCAGGGTCCCCAGTCTGGTGTGTGCTTTGGGTAGTCATGCCTGGAGAAGGTCCACAGATCAGGGATGGCAGGGAAAATCCTCTTCAGCCACAAGACAGATCATTCCCAAAGTTAATAAACACTTTGGAGAATTACCTGTGCACTACAGGGAAGTGCAGGCTTATTTTTTCTAAAACTTGGACAAAGACAAGTGGATTTTCCTCATAAATTCAGAAGTGTTACTAACATAAATGCTATCCTTCTTCCAAAGACCCAGTTCCACAGCAAGAGAAAAGTAGAGAAAAGTTTTCCAGACACGATTTTTTTTTTTTTTCATAGACTTGCACTTGGAAATAGATGACTTGTTCTGACAAAAAGTTTTCCACCAAAAAAATAGTTCCCCCAAGAGAAATACCTTTCAGGGACAATTTCAGCCAAGATGGTTGAAATTTGGCAAGCTTACAAGTGACTTTTACTTTAGTCATCATTCATCCATCATCTTTCTTAAGAATGATGGATTGTGTAATTCTAAGGGGAATGAACACTGTCTAGAAGAGTGCTCTCTGGGTACACAGGCCCCTAAGTTATTTATATCATGGTTCATACATCATAGGCTGGATTTAATGCTCTAAAATGTTTTTGACTTTAAATACAATGATTCAAACCTCACAGGAGGTGGAGAACTTTTTAAGATCTGAGAAGACAAATTGAGTTCAAACCTTCTTGGAATACTATAAATTTCCTCAAATCAAATGAAACCCACCCCATTTTGTGTCACATATATTGCCTTTGGCTAACATTGCCAATCTCAGGGGCTTAACTGAGATCTACGCTTGATAGTCTACTTTTTTGAGGTGCTGAATATTCACAAATTCACAGACACAAGGGATGACAATTTTTAGTGTCCCTATGCTGTACCTCTGAAAGTGACTCTTCTGTCACTTGGACACCTACCTGTGGACTCGGCTATGTGATTTTGATCTCTGATGTTTCTGGTCTCTTTATATTCTTACTACATTTCCAGTATCATCTAAAATGACACGGTATTAGAAGAAAAACATATCTAGAGCAGGTGCAAAACTTACTGAGAAAGAAGAATCTTTGCAGCAACAGTCAGTTTTTGAGGTCTCAGCCATTCAGTGGTGCAATAAATACAGCAGAGACATTCAGAGTGTGCTCTAGCAGAATGTGTACAGCTGCGTGGCATTTTGGCATTTCTTATTTTTATTTAACACATTCTTTCCATCAGAACGGATTCTTGAATTCAGTGAAGGAAACAATCCCTGTGAAATAGAAAAATTGCAAAAATGTCCTAGGCTTAGCAGCAGAGCGTGAGTTACGCAAGTTCTTCAAATGACAAACAAGTCAACAGGGTTTGTGCTTTGGGCTTCCTACCCTAAGCCGCAGTTGATAATGTCTCACAATGCGATGTCTGTCACCGCTGCTGCTGCTGTTGGGAAGTACAGCCAGATTCCTTAGCACGCTCATTGTCCACCAGCACTTCCATGTGCCACCACAGCTTTCGGAAGCAGTGACATTTTACAGTTCCCAGCTCACTAAACATGACTGAACCCATGTTTTCTTTCTTTCCTGAATTTTGAAAGCCTGATGCAAGTAACAGACATCTTACCACCTCCAATAACAACTATCACAATCAAGCCCTAGTTATCTGTGAACAGAGTAATCGTGTTGCAGTATTACTGCGCATATGTAATGCACAGCTCAGGTCCAGGGGAACAGAACATCCCTAACAAAAGACCACATGGCTACAGCTAATTTGCTTCCAAATTCTGCTGCTGTTGTGTGTCCTGTCCTCTCCCTCTGTGGGACCATCAGAGGAGCTCCTCCTTCTTTATCTGGGCACTTATTTCCATGAACTTTTTAGTACCTTGCCTAGCGTTGAGATCTTTGCAACTCTGATCAAGAAGTTAAAAACTATTGAGAGGACAGGCAGTCACAAAGACGGTATCATCACAGAAGCCTTATTTTTGAAGGAAACCAACCAAAAAGCACATTGCTGAACATGTGCACTGTTTCCTATGACAGCGTGTTCATAAATACAAGCACATTTTAAAAAATACTGTGGAGGCATGGCATGAGTTACATGAGATCAGTTTCCCCCAGAACTGTTCCAGAGCAGAAACATGGTTAAATCATATTAAAACACTGCAGAAATCCCTTTAATAAAAATCACACATTAACATTACACAGCTTTGAAGCGCTCTGCATGTGTTAAAATAAATACATCTAAATACATCAATGAATAAATGTGTGATGTGAATACCAAGACATTTGGATCTTAAAGTTACTTTTTATAAATAATTTCTTGCTGAAAATTATCCCATTCACTTTATTTTAAATTCTAGACATTTTCTGCTTTCTAGAGTTCCTTCTTGACTGTCTGACAATTAAACAGAATCCTGTCAAGTTTAAACGATCGCTAGTATTTTGCAACTGAATTTCTAATACAAACAGGCATAAGTTTAACTTTAAACATTTGCTTACGTGCCTTTCTGAAGTAAAGCTTAAATGCTCTCTGTGGTACAACACTAATGGCTCAGCCCATCTGTTAAGAACTTACACCTTGAAAATGCAAGATCAGGTTTTGTACTAGGGAAGTAAGAAGAAATATCCTCACGTAGAAGTAATATCATCTACAGTTGACACTGGAAAACCTGAAAATGTATCATTCAAATGCCATCAATCCATCCAGAACTTCAAGAATCTGCATGAACAAACAGAAACATGGGGATAATTTGATCTTTATTTAGGTCTATTTAAGAAAAGTTGCATCATATTCAGATAGTCTAATACTGCAAATAAGATTTTACTGGACTGATAAAATTATTAACATCACTGATTTAAGGCAGCTGTTACATAGTGTTACATTAATATTTCAGTCAGATTGAATTCTTCTTCGGATACATTCATGCAATTAACTTCTATTGTATTTTTACACTGTACTTTGAAATATATAAGATTGTTTTGTTTCCCCGTATTAGACCTATCTGGTTAAGCTTTTCTCAAACAATACAGAGAATGGACTCATTGTTCTTCTTGTGAAAAGATTTAATGACTTAATGATTTACTGACTTATTTGATGCAAGAAACGCACGTTGAGAATGCCGTGGAGATAAATATACATCTTATATGTGTATGTCACATGCAAGCATGGAGAAATAGGAACGGAGGTTGAAACATTATTATTATTCTTAGCTAAAATTATTTTCCCTCCATATAAAATCCAAAAATATCCTTGCATTGAGCAGAGGGCCCATTAAACTTCCTCCTTTCCAAAAGATTCCTCTCCATGCCAGCCTCTGTTGGG
This sequence comes from Charadrius vociferus, assembly GCF_000708025.1. NCBI lineage: Eukaryota > Metazoa > Chordata > Aves > Charadriiformes > Charadriidae > Charadrius > Charadrius vociferus. The sequence goes on along the minus strand of NW_009647763.1, from coordinate 3,808,444 downwards.
GATGAGAAATCTTCCATGGAGCCATGAACAATCCTCCATGTTGCCTGTATTGTTCAGTCCAATTTCGGCTTTTCTTTTCCTTCTTCAATACCTGAAAACATATGGAGAGTAGCTTTTAAAAATATCTCAATGAATAAAAATGAAGAGTTTACTTAGAGAGGTTCTTCTAATGCGTTAATCTTTCTTTTCCCCCTATTGCTGTTTCTCCCCTACTTGCTCACATGCTCTTGCATGTGTTACCTCACCTGCTGTGAACAAAAAGAGCATCTGCACACCTGATGGCAGTGGTTGTCCAGTAACGAATCCCACAACCCTCCCTCCCTTCCTCCAGACCATTTTCAAATCAGCCTAACCCCCTGCCGTATGCTCAGCCTTTGACTGCTGCAGGGGTCTGGGAACAGTTAGTTCCCTCACCACCTCTGCTTACCTACAAGCAAAAGAAAGTAGATGTTATTATAGCTGAAGCTAAGCAGCGGACTTTACTTGAAAGCAAGTTTTTAAAGTCGTGTTTCAGAATTCAGCAACTTTGACACCCCCCGATTTCAACACTGGAGTTTTAAATATTTGCAAGTGCACCTCCCTTTTTTTGAGAGTACAAGAACGAAGAATCAAGTGCTGTTGATAGGGTGCCTCTCTCTTCTTGAAACGCCCATGTCGTGTAGCAATATCAGGAGGGCTGAGTTGAGTGTAGGGCTCCTTAAAGAACTTATCCTTGCTGCAGGACTTGTCTCTTTTCTATGCTGAGCAAAGTCTGGGCTGGGCAGCAGATTTTGTTTTTTCTGGCAATGAAAACATTCAGCTATTTCATATGCCTGTTCCTGGACAATGAATTACTATTGGTATCTGACACAAGTATTGTTCTTCTGACTAAGCCCTCTCTGCCAGACATCTCAAATACAAATATTTCTTTTGGAGGTTTTCAGGCCTGCTGCATGCTGGAAAAGAAAGACTTCTACGGACTGAAGGCAAAAGAGAAGCAATGTTTGAGCATGCTGAGAGGAAAATCCAGTCACAAGTAAGATCACCTGCTAATGCAATATACGCATAGATGGTAGGTACACCAAAAGTCACTTTAAAAACATAGTTAATTAATTCCAACATGGGAAACAGTAAGACCCATCTGCAGTTAGAAAGCACGACTGCAGAGCTGCCTTGCTGAAAGAAGCAACACGGACACAAATGGGTCTGCGGATTGCCAGCAGCCCAAGTACAATGGCCCTGGGTGTTGCTGGCAAACCAGTGTAATGGAAGAGCCACAGTTGAAGGTTTAACAACCAAAACAAGAGGCCGGATCCAAAAGATTACAGTGGGTTTACAAGGCTGCTCCAGAGCCAATCTTGAATCTTCTGCTTTCTGCTGGAAGGAACTTTCCCAATATTTTTAAATGAGCTGTTTTATTTGCCTTTTTAAAAGAGCCTCTTTCCTTTCTTCTGAAGCACTCTACTGCAGATGCATCAAATAGTTTGGCAGAAATGCAGATACCCTCAAAACTGTGGACAGACACTGGCTTGTACAAAGGGCAAATTTTTCCTTGCCTACCATGTTTGTGGTTTAACTTGGAAAAACTAACTGCAAATCATTTTGTCAGTAGTGAGGTTTTATTTAATGCATCTCGAGAGGAAAAGGAAAAAAACTCCAAACCCAAACAACCCCCTCTCACCCCAGAAATCTTCTCATGGCAGACTGCTTTAATTTGCAAGCTTACTGCTCAAAAGCCCCTTTTAAATGTACAGTTTTCAAATAATATTTTCCCAAGTCTCTCATGGTGACAGACTGGCATTATTTTACATCTCTGCTGTTTGTGGCGTGCCTGCCATATGCTTCAGGTTAGGTTTATTGAAGTGTTTCAAGCACAGCAAATCAGCAGGTGACTCACGGCATTTTCTGGTTTGCAAGTGCTTGAGCCACAAAGGGATTTGGATCAATGTTCTTTAACCAAATCAAGGAAACGATGGAGAGGATAATAAGGTGGCCACGGCGAACACTGGAAGAGGTTGGAAGAATGATTCGCTTGACGTTAGCTCCTCTAGGGTGGAGGGCCACAAGAACTAGGGATTTTGTTATGCATACTGTGGAATAGTGAGGGAGATTTTCCACCATTTACTTATTCATGGACTTGGTAAGAACATGTGATTCTTCACCACATTATTATTCTTCATACAGGACTTAGGTCAAGTGAAATTATTCCTTGTGGCTGGCTTTTTTAGAGACTTCTTTCCTGAAATAACTTAAATAAGTTAAATAGATGTGTATGTGACATCAAACTGAGGACTGGAAAACAGACTTGAACACTGTGACCAATGATTGCTGGTTCTAGAGCAAAACCAAAAAGACACTATACTCAGGTGCTCATATGAGCAAACAGCAAGTAAAACTGCTTTGAGTTGCTGGCATTAGGTTCTACCTAGTACTGGAGAACTTGTTAAAAGAGATTTGTGTGTACAATACACTACTATGTGAATTTACGGTGTATTAACCAGTGCACACTAGGTTCCCCAAAAGGGGATCCAAGCTGTTCACACAGTCCCAACATGTTATGGGTCCAACAAATGTAATGACAGAATTCCCATGGAACATGGATTTCACTCCAGTTGTGATCTGCCACTGTGCCGATTATGAATGTTGTTTGCTTATTTCAGGCAACCTGATAAATGAAAAACATCTTCCATCGATTTAAGGAACCTACTTTTAATCTTGCATTTGCCTTAATTTCCCTTTTCCTCTACTCAGCAATGGTTGGCCTCGGCAGGGTACATGATGTACAGTCTGCACAGCTATGTTTACCCTGCACTAAAGTGATCTTTCATTCCTATTATATTACATGAACATATTCATTTTCCTTTCCACCTCATACCTGAAAATACTGAAAGAATATATTTTTATTTCTAAGTCTAAGCTTCCCATTAACAGCATTCCCACAGAATGATACTTTATTCTAGCTGCATTTAATGGGTTCATCAACTAATAAGTGGGTTGTAAACCAAGTGGGTTGTAAACCTCTCAGGTAATTGCCAACAGCTCTTAAATTAGTAGTGGAAGGTATAAAAAAGAATACATATTCATAGCTCGTCATGGTCTCCAGCAGCCATTCTGTTCATCTGGCTGCTTTTAAGAGCAAGCAAGCAAGATGTTTCAGTGGAACTTTTGCCATTCTCCTTTGCTTTAGCCAGCTTAAAACATCGACTTTCAGGGGAGCATACTCAAATCCCAGTGGTGTATTTCATGAGTTAATATTCCTGAACCAATACTCACATTTTTGGGTATCCCAGATGTAGTTGTTCAGGACCTCTCCTACCAAGTAGAATATGTTAATTATTACGGTAACAGCTGCAAAAAAGATTATTTTGACACCTGGGCTGAGGTGCTCAAGAAGTGGGTACACCCACACTCCTGTCACGTGGTGGATCCAGCACACCCTGAAACAAAACAAAAATAACAAGTACTGACTCTTACAGCCCTGATTTTCAAAAGCAGATTGAGCTATAGGCTTAGCCACTGTATCAAGAAAAGCAATTCTTTGAAAGGACTGCAAGTTGCAACTGAACTGGAGCACCTAGATGACATCCACCCCAAAAAGACGAAACTATGACTGCCCACATTTTTACTGCTTTGTTTTGAATCTAATGTGAGCAGTTGGACAATTTTCATGTTCTGATGTAGGCAGGTATTTCCTTGCTGCATTTATATTTGTGAGAAATACACACCCCTGCTTCGTGCAGCAGCGTGGAAATTGCAGTACCCTCTGTTCAAGCAGGTCTTTTGTCCAAAGAGCATTCAGGGTTCTCTGGGCTCTCCTACACACCCCAACTCTCTGCTTTCTGCACCGTCCTCCTTTCATTTTGTACAGGTTTGTGTGTTTCTGCTGCTTCTCCTTGCTACAGCTGGCAAGTGTGTCAGTTTTGGGGTTTGCCAGAAAGATGTGGTTCAGCTTCTCTTTGAGAGAGTAATTTCTTCAGCACCTGTGTTTTAGGTTGCTGCTCCTCTTCTTGCAGTTACCTGGTATCATTTAGGACCTAATATTTTTTCTCTAGGTAGGATAAACAATTTTTTTTTAAAAGAAACCACCCAATCAGTGAAATTCTGCCCTGCTCCACACTCAATATACAGTAGGAAAGGAAAAGGAATGATGGTGGTTTGCTGGTGACACAGAGATTTTTAGCATTCAGCTGCACTGAAGATTGTTGGTACGCTAACCCAAGAGACGGGGTGTCAGCTTTACTGCAACGCAGCCTGCAGAAGCACTCCAGGTATGTGGTTTCACTGTGTGTGACTGCAATGGACACCTGCACCCTCTCGGAAAGGACAGCTTTGCGTTTAGATCTGATGTGGAGTGGTAAAGTCAGAGGGAGCAGAAGGAGTCCGTATGTTCCAGAAGGTAGAAGCTAAGAAAGACAAACGCTGCCAAACAACTGAGCAAACATCACAGAGGTTAACTGGGAAAAGTGCTCAGTGAAGACAGGCTGGAGCCCGTCAGCTGCTAAGCTCTCTTCAAGAGTGTAAATCTCTTCCTTTCTGACCCAGCAAGTTGAGGGAGAAGCTCACAGTGGAGCACGGCTAGAGAAGACTCAGCAGCTGCATCGACTATTATTGATGGGGATTTCCGTGTCCATAGATTTGCTTCACTTGCTGATACTTCTATTTCTTTAAGGAAGGCTTCTGATCACTAGATCAACAGTCATAGGCTCCTGAAGGGCTGAGACACAAAAGTTAACCTGAAACTGTTACCATAAATGCCTGTCACACAGAGAGTACAGAATCCCTGTTTAACAACTCTCCATCACCCTGGAAATGTACATGGCTGTCATAGCTTCCCTCTTCCTTAAAAAAGTTTTTATTACAGCCAAACCCTTAACAGTTGGACACTTCACAAAGGAATTTACATGTGTCAGTAAATTAATCTGCATGATCTAAATGCAGATTAAAAATGCTTTCTCCAAATGAGTTCACATATGGAAAATGATCTCTGTACTTTACAGTTCTTTCCCACAACATTCTTCTGTGCCAGAATTAACCTGACAAGAAAACAGTATCTGTGAAAAAACAAAGGGTTCCTGTGTAACCCATGGTAACAGGGGGATACCATGTCCCTCTTGATGGAAGAAAAAGGTGGGACAGTTGGGTAGAAGGTAATGCGACATCCTCTACACCCAGGTTGGCTTAGCAGGGAGTATCTATTATTGGCTAATGTTTTTCATTTTCATTTGCTTTTGTTTTATGATCATTCTGCGAAAAGCAAGCTCCAAGGAAAAAGCTTGTAAAAACAGCCATTGCTTATTTTTCACTTCTTTTCTCTGATGTGATGAAACTGCCCAGCACTATAACGTACCTTTACAGAGGGACTTTTCAAGGAACCTTCTAAACTGCACCTACGGAGCCAACTTCATGAATCAAGCAGAAGTGGCACTTACTAGAATGCATTTATACTGGAAAGAGGAAATATTTTCTAAATCCAACCAATGAGTCACCAATGAGCTCCTGACTGTCAGCGATCTCTGGTTAATCCAGGGTCGTTGAGTACAGCTCATGCACTCTGTCCTCTGCTGCCCAGCACAGGAGCCCATTCATTGTGTGGTGGCACTGCCCTTGTGTTCAGCGTAGCTGTTGTACACCCATCCCCGGTGCAGCCACATCGTAGGAGCTCACGCTTTGAGCACAAAAGGTACTGAGCACCACATGGGAGACAACAGTCCCAAACCCACCTGATCAGCTGCCCTGATCTTCCTTCAAATGAGCTGTACCACGCCGCTCACTACTTTGGGATGGAGTAATGTTAGCCTTCTCTCCACTGAGCAGTGACACACTGACTATTCCTGCATTGTCTGTACCACTAACAGGAGCAGCAAAGGGATGACTGCTGCCATGGAAACATCACCTGATGGCCTTTCTTAGTGGGTTTGTTCCTGCTATCTTGACGTCGCACAATAAAGGGCTGATCAACCGTAGGCATAAAGCTTCCACACAAGATTGCTGATTACTAATGTTAATGAATACCTTCAATGTTGCAATTCTAGCACTCATTATTCTTGTCCAACCTCATTATTAGATAAGCACGGGGGAGCATGCATTAAGATTTACTTAGGAGTGCAAATCTAGATCCAATTTAAGACCCTCTTATTGAACAGGTATAAAAAATGGGTCATTTAGATAAAAATAAACTGAGGAGAAAAAGTTTAAGCTAAAACTGGACTGGCTACTTTGAAAAGATAAAATTAACTTGAACCTCCCTGTTTTTTGGTTCCATGGCAGACCATGTATACATTACCATGTGTTTTCAAAGACGAATGTTACAGGTCATTGAGCTCATTTATCCATTTGTTAGAACTGGTAAGAAAAGAAGGAATGGAAATATTCACACATTGTATGCAAATTAAAACGTCTGTTAAAGAAAGTGGCAATTTTCGGGAATTTTCAACCAGCTGGTCTAGAAATCAGGAAAAGCTATTTGAAAACACACAATGTTGCTTCTCTTTAAAAAAATCTGTCAAAAATCTGACTTTGTGGCTGTTTTCCACTTCTAGTATACAGTAGATGTTGTGTAACTCTCCTATCAAAATAATCAGGAGGAAATGAAAACTACGCAAAGAGGACACACGTACCTTTATTCTTTAGCTATAGATGTTTTGTTAATGAGGGAAAGTAACTACAAAAAATTGTGTGAACCTTGCGATTTATGTGTAGTCTACCTGTTGCTTTGAGCTATTACAACAGCACGTGTGAAATCTAGTCCTGGTACAAGCAAGCTCAACAGGTGGATGCAATGGTAGATAACCACAACACCCAAAAGGTTTGACAATGGGAGCCATGTTGCAGAAAATGGCTGCTCCTTCACGATGCCTGCTCTCAACTACAGGATTTTGAATACACTTGCACAGGCATCACAGCTTGGAGGCACACTGTGGTCTGAACTCTGAGAGTCTCCACACATTTGCTGCCCAAGTTGAGTCCTTCAGCGAAATCTGCAGCCAAACAACAATCAGTACTACATATTCTGGAAACAGGAACTACTAGATGAGGGGCTATGTAACTTTTCAAAAGCAATGAATGAGAGGACCCAGAATAATAATGCATGTCATAAAATGGCTGACTCATAACAGAAGCAGCACTTCAACAGAAGTCAGAGACAATAAATTAAAATCGGATAAAGGAAGTATCTTTTTGCATGATACCTAATTAACCTCTGGAATGCTCTACCCTATCTCTCAGTGATACATCAAGGTATTAAAAAAAAGTTGTCCTGTGCAACCTGCTGTAGGTGACCCTGCCCTGGCAGGGGGGTTGGACTAGATGATCTCCAGAGGTCCCTTCCAACTCTGACCATTCTGTGATTACAGAAGACAAAAGGAAAACTAGGGAAAATGTGGGCCCACTGTTGAACGAGACAGGTGCCGTGGTGACAGATGATGCAGAGAAGGCAGAGTTGCTAAATGCCTTCTTCGCTTCTGTCTTCACTGTTTGGGCTAGTCCTCAGGAGACCCAGACTTTACAGGTAACAGAGAAAGTCTGGAGGAAGCAAGACTCCCTTGGTTGACGAGGAGCAAGTTAGAGATCAGTTAGATAAACTGGATTACACAAGTCCATGGGCCCTGATGGAATGCACCCTCGGGTGCTGAGGGAGCTGAGGGAAATCATTGCTGGGCCGCTCTCCATCATCTTTGAAAGGTCCTGGAGGACAGGTGAGGTGCCTGAGGACTGGAGCAGTGTCACTCCAGTCTTCAAAAAGGGCAAGAAGGATGACCCGGGAAACTACAGGCTGGTCAGCCTCACCTCCATCCCTGGAAAGATGATGGAACAGCTTGTGCTGGGTATCATCTCAAAGCACCTGGATGAAAAGAAGGTTATCAGAAGTATTCAACATGGATTCACTAAGGGGAAGTCGTGTCTGACTAATCTGATAGCATTTTATGATGAAGTGACTAGATGGGTGGATGAGGGGAGGGCAGGGGATGTTGTCTACCTTGATTTCAGCAAGGCTTTCGACACTGTCTCCCACATCATCCTCACAGGCAACCTTAGGAAGTGCGGGTTAGATGAATGGACAGTGGGGTGGATTGAGAACTGGCTTACAGATAGAGTTCAGAGGGTTGTGGTTAGTGGTGCAGAGTCCAGTTGGAGGTCAGTAACAAGTGGTGTCCCTCAGGGGTCAGTACTGGGTCCAGTCCTGTTCAGTATATTCATAAATGATCTGGATGAAGGGACAGAGTGTACCATCAGCAAGTTTGCTGATGACACAAAACTGGGAGGAATGGCTGACATGCCAGAAGGCTGGGCCTGGGGAGGAATAACCCCATGCACCAGTACAGGTTGGGGGCTGATGTGCTGGAGAGCAGCTCTGTGGAAAGGGACCTGGGAGTGCTGGTGGACAACAGGATGACCATGAGCCAGCAATGTGCCCTGGCGGCCAAGAAGGCGAATGGCATCCTGGGGTGCATCAAGAAGAGTGTGGCCAGCAGGTCGAGGGAGGTCATCCTCCCCCTCTACTCTGCCCTGGTGAGGCCCCGTCTGGAGTACTGCGTCCAGCTCTGGGCTCCCCAGTTCAAGAAAGACAGGGAACTGCTGGAGAGGGTCCAGCAAAGGGCAACAAAGATGATTAGGGGATTGGAACATCTCTCTTATGAGGAAAGGCTTAGGGACTTGGGTCTCTTTAGTCTAGAAAAAAGAAGATTGAGGGGGGATCTTATTAACACTTACAAATACTTAAAGGGAGGGTGCCAGGGGGATGGGAGCAGTCTTTTTTCAGTGGTGCCCAGTGATAGGACGAGGGGTAATGGGCACAAGCTTGAACACAGGAAGTTCCATCTTAACATGAGGAGGAACTTCTTTACTTTGAGGGTAGTGGAGCACTGGAACAGGCTGCCCAGAGCGGTGGTGGAGTCTCCCACTCTGGAGACATTCAAAACCCACCTGGACGCTGTCCTGTGCAACATGCTGTAGGTGACCCTGCTCTGGCAGGGGGGTTGGACTAGATGATCTCCAGAGGTCCCTTCCAACCCTAACCATTCTGTGATTCTGTGACTCTGTGAAAAAAGTTTTGAAGTATACAAGTTTGGAAGTCTACTTAGTCTACTCCTCTTCTCTGGGCTGTACCGTGCAACTGTAGCAAGCTTCTGAAGTCAGGAGACTGTACCCGCAATAAGAACGTGTACAGTTATGCTTAAGTTGCAAGAGTACAACGTATATAAACCATCAAGGCTGAAGGATCCAAGCCCTTATAGGTTGGTTATTCTTGATAAATCTTCTCCTGAAGCATTCAATATTAGCTACAGCTAGAGCCTGGATACATGACGACTCTGATCTACTATGGCAGTGCCTTTCTGGTTCTTGCAGCAGCAAATCCTCTTCCACATCTTCTGTGCTGTTCAGGTTTCCAGTGACTGGCAGAAAGGAAGGCTGAATCTTTGGTCCCAAGCAAATCCTAGGCCAGTTCCTTGTTGTGGCTACTCTTTACCAAACAACAGAACATGGGCATTTTCTATGCTTTTATTTTATGATCTTTCCTAGCATCACTCTCTTCCTTTTCCACAGAAAGCGAGAACTTTACCCAGAACTATTAAATTGTGGAATGTCTCCCAAAGGAGGTGACAGGCTTACAGCAGTTGAGTCATTCAAAGCTTGAACGAACAAATCATTTGTGGTTATAGAGTAGGGACCAACCCTGTGCTTTCAGAGGCAGAAGCACAGTAACCCACACTAAATCTGTTCTACTCTTGGTTTCTAATACTGATTGAAGTGATATGAGGCACATTTTCATAAATCCTTATGATTTCTATTTTTTTTCCCCACCAAAACATAGGACAACTTGTTTTGTATCTCATCAGAATTGTCACGTTCTCAGCCACCTTAAGATGCAGAGCACCTATAATGCCAGCCAACCAGGCGAAAGTCACCTACACTAAGAATGTAAATTGTTTAGAAATTTTAAATACGAAAAAATAAGTTCAATAAACAGTCATCAGTTAAAAAATAAAATCAATCATCTCATGTTCCAGTTTCTTATGCTGGTTTCTTCCCATTGATCTCAGTGGTGCTGAACAGTATGTGGGTCATAGGACTGCTCTACTGGTATGGAGTGGTTTATGCAGTCAGAAGAAGACAAGTCCTGGAAAACTGCAGCTGCAAACAATGTCACATACAAAAGTTACTCAGCATGACATGGTGCGGGCATCCTCTGGATGAACAAAGCTTAGCAGAAATTTGTGTTTATGTACAGGTAGCTAGAATGATAGAAACTCCACAGATTCACTGCAAGGTATTGTCATCTTTGGAAGTCATCTATTTTGATAAATAATTTTTCATTTTAAATATAGTAATGGTTGCTATGCCTTCTTGAGCTGTATTTTAAGGAGCTGCACAAGCGTGAATGTATTATCCATGCATGTCATCTGTGGTTGTACTGTTGCTTTGACTGAAACATTTGAGGATGTGGAGGTGGAGTGGAGCCAGAATCTAACAGTCCATAATGGCTATGTCAGACCTAACAGGCTGAGGATCCATGCAGACTTCTCTCGCTGAAAGCATTTCTGCTCTCCCACCCTTCTTCTGGGTCAGGTACAGGGGATGCTAATCTTCTTCTGACCTATTTCTGCTGCTTCTCCTTCTTCCTACTCTTTCCTGTTCTGAGTAGCTCTGGCTCTTTTCTCTTTTCTCCTCCTCTGCATTGTCTCATCTGTCACCCACCTCTCCATCAGCCTTCCACTCTGATTTCAAAGCCTGTCTCTCCCTCCCCCTCCCAGCTTTTCCCACTTACTTGCATGATTTCAGCTTTCAAGCTGATGTGCGAGCTGCACATTTCCTTACCCATTTCTCTTTTAACCCATAGTTCTAGTTCATCTCTTTTACTTGCCAAGGACTTTTCACTTGGTTTTCCTGAATTACTGATTCCTCTGATCTCTGTTGAACTTCTGTCCCCAGTGCTGACTTCCGAAAGCATTCGTGACTCCCTCCCTAAATACAGATGCTCAGCACACCCTAGCACAGCCATGATGTGTCTCTCCTGCTCCATCAGCACCAGCCACCTCAGAAATCTGGTTTCTTAATCCTGCCCTTCTTTATCGATACAGCTGTCAATTCCCACCAAGTTTCATGCTCTAACTCTCCACACCTCTCTTCTGAATGTCAAGGTTTGTCCTAGCAGTCTGCACCCTTATCCCTTTGCCAACATCTGCTCTTTCTGATCTTCCTCTCCTTCTATGGAGAATTGCTAGTGGAAATCCTACAGCAAGGCTGACAGCACTGATATCAAATTCATTCCAAATTCTCGTGTACATTCCTTTCTTAAATTCGTTCGAGAAGAATTCAGCAAATTACTCCATCTAAACGCTCACCCTCTGCAAATCTAAATAACTCTCCTAAAATCACTTCAAGAGAAACTTTATTTTCAAATGAAAGTTTAAGGGTACCTGAGCTCTTTAAGCAGATTTATCAAAGAATGAAAGAATGAATCAAGTCCAAGCTTGGCACATGTGGAGGCAGCTCCTAGTGGATTTGAGATAGCAACAAGAGAGCAGATCAAGCCTTTTGTTCCCAAACACGTAGCCCAGCATGACTACAGCAGTGGAGTCAAGTTCTTAGGGCCTGATTTTTTGGCATCCTCAAGGGCTCAAAAGCAGAGGGAACAAGAAAACCATTTTAAATAAACGTATTTGTCTCAGTTTATTTTAGGGACATATTAGGCTCTGATATTAGTTACCATGAGGTCATTCTTATTACAAGGAGCAACACATTTCTGGCTCTTTTCTGTTCCTTGACAACTGACTCCATACACCCATTGGCAGTATTTTCTGGTAGTACTGGCAAGCTCTTGGGTTTTCTTAGCACTGTCTAGATTTAACAATTCAATACAAATCGTGACCTTTTCAAGCCATGCTAAATAAAGCCAAACGGCCTTTCCCGTCTTATCCCATGGCCTTGATACTGAAAGCCCATGTATGGTCTGCGACAGGCAATGCAAGTCTGTGAATGCTCTTCTGGGCACAGTTCCTTAAAAGCAAGGGAGAGCTCCCCCTCACAGAGAGCACATGAGCTAAGTGTGCCTAATCTAATGCTCTCTGACCGAAGGGAGAGAATGCAATAAAAAGAAAGAAAAATAGAAAAAGGTTTTACTCTTCAAGAAAAGATGTTTCTCAGATATCTCTGAATAATGCTCAGAGGATATCAAGTTATTTAGTTATGTTCTTCCAACTTCAGTGATTTTATTCAGAATTGTTTGCCTGTTTTCTCATTTACCAAATATATATAACAAAAGCTTGCTACTCCACCATCTCTTCCATACGTGAAGGATTCAGTCACATATGAAAAAAAGCCTGAAGCTCTGCTTTACTGGGAGCTGAAAAAATGCATTAACAGAATCCAACCCAAACAACATCCTCCTGTATGCTCCTTTACAGTACAAAAGTGTGACATGATACATATATCAAATAGCACGGTAAGAAGATTTCAGCTGAGGTGGGGACAGAGTTCAAAATTCAAGGGCAAAACATAGAGAACATCTGATTAGCAACTATCTCCACTTTATACTGAGACAGTTGCAGTGAAAACACTTCTGCTGAGGGAAAATTGATGTGAGGAGAAGGACAAATTATCAAGCAGCAGATCCCTAACTTCTAGGTAAAAAAACATAAACCAAGAACTAAGCCCCACCAGGGGAGCCATGGACAACCAAAAGTACAAAGGAAGTAAGTTCCACCAGGCAGTATGTAACTAGGTCATTTGCAGATGTAGTCTCATTTTAATGCACTGTGCTGACCTTGAGGGGTCTAAAGAGTACACCAAGAAGGGCAACAAATCCAAATTAAGTAATTCTAAACCCTCTAAGTGATTAAGATCTCTGCTTCAATGTGGTCACTTAGCAGCAGGAAGATTGTGGACCTCAGCTGTGAAAGGCAGGCACACTCTGACTGAGAGGGATGAAAAGCCCCCCACTTTTCCTACTTTCTGGTAGGTTTTCCCAAGCTGCGAATGTCAGATACATTGTATTGATATCATTGAGCCAAGATTTGTCCTGCAGTCTAAACCAGATCTTGGATAGAGGCTTCAATAACACTTGTAGGCTGAAGACATGCAGAACTTGCAGATGATGGCACAGTGTAGCCTGTGTCTGCCTCCAGTCTTCCCCAAAGACCTTCTTTCATAAAAGTAGAAGGAGAAATGGGCTGTAAGTGCAGAATTTAGCAGAATGACCTTTAGGCTGAATAAGTAATTGTCTCACACCACCTTTAGAGAAATCACAACTTGGAAGTAGGTGAGTCACTTGAGAGTAGCCCTGTCCATTTTGGAAATAATGTACATGTAGGCAAAACCAATAAACAGCAAAAGCAAAGGGAGCTGACCATAGACTGTAACTGGGTATCTGCTTAGTAGTTAATTTCTTAATGTAGAGCCTTCTTCCCCTGCTTTGCTTGTCCTCCAATTTCCTTTTACCTTTACTGTAGCTGTAGGATGTAGATGCACTGTAGTAGGCAGGATCAAGCCATGAGTATCACACTGATACAATAACAGCTTCTTGAAAGATTTTAAGACACCTCTGGTTTATTTCACTTGCAGAGCTGGATTGTTTCAATTTTCTGTTTCTATTGAATACTATTGCGTGTGCCTACTCAGGTGACCTCGAGAAAACAGGAGTTGCCATAGAAAGTCAGATCCCAGGTACAGTAACTCGGCCAACCTGTCTCTAGGCACCCTTCAGAGGAAGGTTGAGAAATACCACAGTTATGCATTATTATATATGGGTTAAAAAGAAAAGAATTCCTTTCTCCTGAAGGAATCATTACGTGCCTTTTTGCATGAGGCTGTCCTTGTCTTACAATTGCAAATATTACTACTTTTTAAGAAGGATACATAGGTTTATAAAAGCAAATGGCAGAACGTGACTGTTGTCCTGAGACACAACATCCCACTTCACTGGTGTTGTGAGGTGAGAAGAAAGAATATGAGAAGTAAACAAGGGGTCATGAAATGTTTGCAGAAAAGATAAAGGATATGTGGTATCAAAGAAGCATTGTAAATAAAACAAAAGTTTACTGAAAAATAAAATGCTACAATGACCAAAGTAAATTAACTCTGTCACGTAAGTCAGGTGCTTGAACAGAAACTGCCCAAAGACTTAACTTAATGTTGTGTAAGAAAGGTTATTTCTGTTTTAGTTTAATTTTTCACAAACATTTGAATTTTTAAAAACAAACTTCAGAGTGTTTGGATTACTGGCTTATTCTGTAATCAATTTTACAGAAAGAAGTTATGAACTAGCAAAGAAAAAAGACACCATTCTATCGTTTCTGTTGCCACTTAAATACTGATGCAGGAAATCATTTGCCTATTCTCAATTTTATTTGATAGAACAAAAACCCTAAGCAATAAAACTAAGGTCCAATAAAAACATTTAGCTTGAAAAAAGGTTGAAAAATGTACCCTTGGAAAGACCACTGCTTACATGGGATTGTTCAACAAATTCCTGTTGTGTGAGGTTTGGCATATACTTTCTAAAAATATAAGCATCTGGGGAAACGAGACAAAGCCCAGGTCTTGGACCAAACGAGGCATGCAGCGTGAATCTGTTAGCGATTATATCCATAATGAAATATGTGCCCAAATTTAGCAGTACAAAACCCCCAATACAATATGAAAACACAGCGTGTACAGCCCTTACCACAAAATATAGCCAACAGCGAAGGTGCACACTGCAGCCAGTCCACAGGTCCTGCTGGGATACTGATGATGTGTTGTTCTCATCTCGATTAATACAAAGGGCAAAACTGTTGTATGCTGAAAAAACCAAAACAACGGGAAAAACAGGTGATACAAATGATTCTCACTGCATTTCCATGCTAGTTCTACAATAAGAAACTTAATCACAAAAACCTGAAGACAATTTCTGGATGGTTGGAAAGACAAGGTAAAATTACTCTACAAAGTTGATCAATAACCCAAACAATATTGTTGCTGTAACATCCAATTGTTCGAGAGAGCAGAGGAAAACCGAATGAGCAAAACATGCTTTTCCTTTTGTCCAGGAATCCAAGGCAGATACTCAGTGAGTAAAAAGGGGATGTGGCATGAGGGGACATGGGTCCCAGTCCCACTTTGGCCTTGCAGGTGCTTTTTATCTTTGCCACATCACTTTGGCTGTTTTGACCTTTCAAGTTGAGAAGCAACGCATCTGATTTTTAGAGACTCTAGACACACAAACAATGCCAAATGAATGAATATAAATGTAAGTATTTAATGCTTCTCAGAATTAGGTTTAAATGTATCTCAATCTGGGGACTTGAAAACAGGGGACCTGTTTTCAAATGATAGCCTCAATACCTCTGTTCCTCCATCTGTAAGATAGGAGCAATTATCTTCAGAAAGGTGTTGTGAATCTTAATTTGCTAGTTGTTGTGCAAAATGGTTTTAGATTCCCAAATGAAACGTATCAAAGCCAAAGCTGTAAAAACCATTTTCAGCCACTTGTCTTTATTTAGCTGTGAAACTCCTTATTTTGTCATTTTTCCATACATATTTCCTACACTGCCCCTTCTGAGAAGGTCTGTTCATCCAATTAATGTCAGAAGCATGAAAAATTGCATCTAGCCTGCCCTCAGCACTCGATGTCTAGATTTCAGAGTGCTGGCAGGCATGAAAATATACATAAGCGAAGCACAAACGTGACAGGAAATAAACCCCATTATTTCTGAATACACTGCTCACCTAGGACCAGCATTATTGGTGACTCCAGAAACACATCTTGCCTTGCCACCACAGGGCCAAGTTATTGTTGGTGTATAAAGGGAATTACTTTGGTTGAGAGCTTGGCTCTGGGGCTTGGTGTTACGGCGACTGCGAACTCTCCTGCGCAGTTCACTGGGAGGTCTGCAGGTGCAAGGATTGCAAGGGCAGCCTAAGCCTTAAACCAGGTTCAATCCTTCCCCGAGCACTTGATCTCCAACTGGAAAAGAAAGTTATGGCTCACGTTGGCCACGTTCTGCCATCAGATGCACACATGTAGTTCTCAGGGGAGCTGGAGGGTCAGATTTGTAAGTTTGTAAGAATTCTGCTGTAAACCCACGCCAATTTTCACCAATGTGAAGGCAGAACAGACATGGAGTCAAAATATCCTTGCATGGATAAGAGATCCAAATGAGAGGAAATAGAACAGGGTCTGAGCCTTTAACAACTGCAGAGAAGGAAGAAATATTTGAATGGGAAATGATAAGATAATGGAAATTCTCTGGCTCAGAGATGTAACGTAATTTGAATTGGATAACTGCTCTGATTTTCAAGGCATTAGTAATTAATGACCAGCATTTGGAGAATGTCAGGTGGATAATAAAGCAGTTAGGGGAGCTTTCAATTTCTTCATCTTTTAACAACTTGTTCCGCCCCCATCCCTTTAAACAGTATAAATCAGCATCAAGGGAATGCATATTTTACATGGGGCCTGCAATAGAGGTGCCCACTACTAGATGAGAGGCCTATAAACTGTGCAGGATCTTCAGAGTCCATTAACAGGGACTGACAGCAAAGCAAGCCCTGGAGATTCACCTGTATGTCTTACATCTGTATGGAAAAGGTCTTCAGGCAGAGATCAGTACCTCACTCTGCAGAGCCCCCAAAGCAGGGTAGCTGGAGGCTGTGCAAACAGAGGCTGTACAATCATCTCCTGCCCTGCCTCCATAACCTCTTCAGAGAAAAAAACAGAAGATGACAAAGACTTTTAACTCCAAACCCCACCCTTGATATTCCTTGTATGATGTATTTTTGTGATCTAGTCACTTAGTATTAACTCTTCGCTACACGGATGATGGTTACAGAGCTTGTGAGCTCCATTTCTCAATTGAAATGTTTACGCTTTAGATACTGCTTGTTGATGTGCTCTTCATTGAGGATAACAACTCAACAGCTTGCCAATTAAAAAGTAGTTAAAATAATTTCAGCAATCAACCCTTAATCTGGAGTCCTCTTCTCCTTTCCCTCCTCCCAGTTCCTGTGGTTATATAATAAAATAGGTCATTATTTTCCTAAATTCTCCCTTCTGCTCTTTTCTAAAGTAACGGGGGGCGGGGGGATGGCAGGGAGAGGATAATGAGCTGTATCACTGAAGAGTTCATGTACAAAATCCTATCAAAAGTAGACTGTAATTAAAGAGAGCAAATCAAGAGATGTATCTTTAATCTTCATCTGTTATAGCAAATGTTGATGCTACCTGCAAACATGGCAGTTTTACAAATCCAGAGTATGACCTTTGGTTTAAAATGTTCTAGTGAAACTGCCACCCTAAAAAGCTGTTTCAGATGTTTTACCCAAACTACAACCAAGATAAAATTTCCCTTTCCTACATTTCAGGGCCTCCAGAAACCTCAATTTAAAAAATTTAATTTTGTAGGCAGGGATACCTTCTGTCAAACAGTGCCAGTTAAAACTCTGGCACTATAAATACCAAATTTGAATCGGACTGACACCTGGACTGAAGCCTAGTGAAGGTGAGCAGCGGTCAAATGTGCTTAGAGTGGGATCCATCAGGGCTGGAACGCTGTAGGAGGCCATAGATACCCTGTAATGTTTTTGCCACCTGACCTCTGAATAAACTTGGGCCAATGGGAATCTGAAGCTTAGGGAGAAAATAACATTGATGCTTCCTTGACCTGCTTGTTAAAGATCGCACCATGCTGATCAAAGATGCCCGACTGGTATCTCTGGGAATGACCCCTTTTACTTACTGGCAGACTGGAGGACAGCATAACATTTCTCACCTTGTTTGTGAAAGTATCTCCAGGGGCTTACTTGAGAGAAGACTAAGGAATGAGGAAGTTCAAGTAACAAGGAGGTTTAAATGATGAGGATGATTAGCTGAAGTTAACAGCTTTCCAGTAGTTGTTATTTTGCACCATTTAAAGTCTTTAAGAAAAGGGCAAATTTAAAATTAAGAGTATAATGACTAGTATAGTATTATAATAGTAGTAAACTATGCTAGCACTAGTAATCAATGCTATATTAATAAGGTATTTTTATTATGGACTAAGTGTTTACAAGCAAAGCTGCATTTTTACCTGGACAGCTTATTCTGCTCCCACTAAGACCAGCTGCTCCTGTGAGACAGTTTTGCCTGTACAGCTGTTGGGACATTAGAGACTTGGGCTGAGCAATGCTGTGGGTACGTCAGGGAGCACCCTCTCCATCAGCTGGGAAGGTGACACTTGCTGCACTTGTGCTCTGGGGTGACCGAAGGCTCAGGGTAGCCCCCAGCCCTGTTGGGGCAGCAGCGAGGGAGCTAATGAACCCTACTGTTAGCAGGAACTCTCAGCTTGGGCTCAGTAACTCCATCTACTAGCAAGAAAATGTATCCTGTTGGCTTCTCCTGCCACAACCGAAGTGATGCTTGCCAAGGTGCCCTCCTGGCCACAAACCCCGTTTCTCCGGAGTGCCAAGACAGTGACCCTCAGACCCATTTTTAATCCCTCTCTGAAGGGATCCAGCTGCCAAGGCTGTCTTGTGAGCTGATGCGCGACAGTAAACCCCTGTTACCCGGCCACAGCATCGCCCTGCTCAGACCCCTCGTGCCCTGTCACTGCCTGTCCCTGCCGTGGGGGAGGCAGCTTTGACAGATCTTTATGCTTGCTAGGTGTGCTAGCAAGTGCTGGTCTCTGCAGAGCAGCAAGCTCCAATTTCGTCCCCATTTTGTGTCCACCACACGATGAGGTCCCATCACCTATAAGTGGGGAAGAAATTGGAGCTTGCCAAATCTTCAACTGCTGGTAACGATGCATGAAAACAGACAGAAAACAGCTCAATGCACAGAGCTCAGATGCAATTTGCAGGACGGTTATAATATGGAGAATTTGATCCAGAAAACACTCTGGAGACTGACTCCAAAGGAGCAACCTCAGAGTGAAACTGAATTTGCATATGCTGCAAAAAAAGCCACCCCGAGAGCTGCAGGTGGATTAATTCCTAGAACCACTGCCACAGCTTTCTGAGAGAAACTCCGCTCACTAATACTCTTTAAAAGATATTATGAAAATACGTACCACCCCCCACATGGTATATATGTGCCTAACGACATCTGAGACTGGAAAATCACGTTACAAATAGG
>NW_009647763.1:3730878-3789212 GCF_000708025.1 Charadrius vociferus | reverse complement strand
TCGTGTAGGCTTGACAAGTTGAGCTTTGATAGAGGACTGTGCTTCCCGATTTTAGGTGTGTGCTGCAACAGGTAGTTGGAAAAAAAGATTTTATGCAAATCAGGTACATTAAGAATGAGTTCTGTAATAGTCTTTAGGCAAATTAAGTGCTCATTCTTGAAAGCCTGATTATATTTTTTGTCTTCCAACCAGTAAGTGCTGCTTTTCTTAACACTGTTTTCATCAATGCCTTGCTCGGCCTTTTCTCCTCCCTTAACTGTGTTTTCAAGGAAATGTTAAAACTTTTCAAAAGGTGCTAAACTGACAGCTTTGTGTATTGGTATCTTCTGTCCTTAGCACAAACATGGCAGTGCTATCTTCCCAAGTCACCCAGTCCTGATCCACAGAGACTGTCCACAACTACCTTTATGACAGTCTAAAAAAGCATCTGCTTTCTCAGATGCCCAGTCTGTAGACAGAAGTTCTGCAGGGATGGTGAAACAGCCTGGGGATCACGTAAATTGTGATTATAATTCACTTCAACCAACAGAGGACTGTGACTTGTTACTCAATTTGATCAGATCAAAACCTACAGGGTATAGGACATTTTAGTTCAACGGAAATACTGTAGATGTCTTTTGAGAGAGCTTCAGTGTGACATCCAGCCCATGCTCTTAAGAGTCAGTGAAAGCCCAGTGACAAGAAAGGAGGCCTTGTAGTTTTGATGTCACCAACATTTCAACTGATGGACTGAGAACTTCCTGGAATTGCTGGTGCTCCCCGGAAAAAGAAGGCTGCAGATGGGTCTTCACCCACAGAACTTGTGCAGCCCGGGACCTGGAGGGCTGCATCTGCCACCCAAAGCTGCGTCCGCATTGAAGCCTCTGCCCTGTCAGGGGCAGCTGCTCCAACATCTGCTGGGGAAACCGCCCTGCAGCACACTGCTACCATGCCTGAGACTTACACTGGTATGAATTTGACAGAGGCCCCTTTTTTTGCACCCTGCTGTGCACACTGCTACGCGAACTGCTGCGTCTGCTGGCTGCCTCTGCTTTCTGTCTTTCTAAACTCCTCTATAAAATCTAGTTTCCATCAGTAGGACGTTACCCTTCACTTTTTCTCCTGAGCTCACAACCAGATTATGTGTTGTTAAACAGCTGCTGCATGTCAGAATGAGTGAAGCAATCCGTCTGCATCTCCTTCTTGCCTCTCAGGCGTTTGTGCAGCGCCTAGAGATTAAAGGTTTTACAGAAATGACCAGCAAAATGACCTATGCCCGTTCCTCCTAATTTAAAATCACTAGCAGTGTTTTCACCTTAAAACCCAATACTAATAAGCCTAAAATCCCTACAGTTGTAGTCAGCGCCATTTGTACAGTAATAGCAGTAATAAAGCTGCATTTTCTGCATTCTCCTAGCAGAGTAATGTGGAGAACCAGATGATAAACTAGTAAAACATGGGGCACAATTATGATTTACTCGTTGAGAAACTTCTGAGATAGGAACAGCTGGCAAGAGAGTATTTATGTGTCATCTGAAGGATGATACCTTCCACCAAGGCAGCCTAATCCATAAAGAGAGCAGCAGGATATCAGAGCTGGGTGCATAATAAATTGGAATCCTTGAGTGAGTCTGAGCCCTTCTGAGACTGAAAGCGCTGGTAGCACTTTTCCTCTTACAAATGAGAAATTATGACTATTAACTGAGACACGCTGATGCACAGGATGCACTCCAAGGCAGCCACAGACGACTCGTTAATTGTTATTGTAGGCTGGAGGGAGGAAGAAGTATTGTATCATCTAAACAAAGACCAATGCCCTATAACACCACAAAACACAGAAGAACCAAAGATAACCATTTTCAATCAATATGAGAGTGTAGCGTTCTTTGAAAAGAAAATTAACACTTCCTCCTTAATGTTACTGCCTCTTTTCCTCTTTTCTGTAGATAAATACAGTGGACATGGCATATCTGACTTAACAGGAATTGTATCACTTTCTCCATGCGTACCTAATTTTGACGGATTTGTTCTTGTTTCTGACACATGCAGTACATACTACGTATTGAAATAGCAGCGTCAATCTGATCTCACCTGTACGACTACTAGGGTCAGGGTGTTTATATATAGGTGTTTACAGAATTTCCACAGTGCCAATCACTGAAGCACTTTAGCACCTCCGAAGTCTTACTAAACATACCCTCACAGCAGCCCTCATCCGTAGGGGCAGGATATCCCATTCCCATTTTGCAGGAGGGCAAGATGGAGATGGCGTGCCTCACTCGAGGTCATGTAGGTTACCTATACAGGAATGGAGAACTATTGTATTCCTCAGTTCCATTCCTGGCTGTCAGCCTAAGATGAACAAGCACATATAGAGAAGTAACAAAAATTTGGTATGAAAGCCAATTTACTCATTCAAGTTTACAGCTCTAAGACATCTTGGCCCTTTCAGCATCTCTCAGTTGTTACCTTAATCGACTCTCTGTCCTGGTTCCCCTCTGCTTTTGGAGGCTTCTTCAACTGCCTCCCTCTAGGCTGTCCTCCTCTCTCCCACCCCAGATCCCGCTGTTTCAAGCTGTTTCCTTGCTACCACCATCCTACCAGCCCAAGTGACCCCTCTGTGCCCTCCTGGCCCCGATTCAGCAGCTCCCAGGAAAATACATCCTTGCTTCTGTCTTGACCTCTATTTCAGTCACCACCGGTCTTCTCTTCACATCCATCAGTTCGTTGGGCAAACACAGGTCAAGATCTTGGTCAGCTGGACTCGAAACAAGATGATGGCAGGGACAGGACAGGGCAGGACACGGCACATCTGGTATAGCAAAACTGTGCAAAACCAGTGCCAAATGGAAAAGCATTGCTACGTGTTTAATGTACCATGTATAATTCCACATAACTAGTTTTAATGCATGTCATGTATCCAGATACCATTAAACTCATGCAAAGTGCAATGTCCCATAAGTCACCTCTCTCCTTTTGCTGGGATCCCTTAGCTAGGCTTTCGGTTCCTTCCGTGCTGTGCCCAAACTCCCCGGCCAGGTCCTGACGGTGTGCACTGCACTACCATTAGGAGACTTTTAAAATACAAGAGAACCAACAAAGCCCAGGTTATGTGCGCTCAGCCACAGCTGAGCAAACCCTGCGAACCCCAATTTACTTTC
This sequence comes from Charadrius vociferus, assembly GCF_000708025.1. Lineage (NCBI taxonomy): Eukaryota > Metazoa > Chordata > Aves > Charadriiformes > Charadriidae > Charadrius > Charadrius vociferus. The sequence goes on along the minus strand of NW_009647763.1, from coordinate 3,786,072 downwards.
AACCTCAAGACCTTATTTTTCCTACAAGTAATCAGAAAAACCACACCACTAACAATTGGAACACATATGTACTGTGCAAGGATCACTCATTAATCACAATGGTATGCAAAGTAATTTTACTGTGTATTTTGTTCAGCTTATTTGCCTCTTACCAGTTAAACCACTTGCCCTAAAACTTCTTAAACTACCATTTGCAAAAGGGTTTATTTAGGCAAAGAAATATATTCCTGTCTCTTGCAATTATCCTTAAAATCAATGTTTACACACACACACACACATATCACTGAGATTTAATTTGCATGAATGAATGTTGAGTGTTTATGCAGGTCATGCTGTGAAAGTGCTAGTAAAATATTTGAGCCTCATGTATTCCTAGCACAAATGTCACTGAAGAAAGCTTGCAGATGTATTTTAGCAATGGTTTAAAACAATTTTACTCAGATGGAAAATAGTATTCCTCTCCTTGAAAAGCCAACTCCTGCCATATGATGAGTCCAATTGCACAGGACTCAAAAGGAGAAAATAATTTGTGTCAGTACGTATTCTAAATCTCTTTAACTGACTTGAAAAGTTTATCTGTACATAAAACATGCCATGCTAAATTCTAACATCTGGCAATCTCCCAGGGCTAGCGCTAAGGCTTTCACAGAAGGATATTTTTGGCTTCACAATAGCCAAAGTATCCTCTTTCTAACCTGAAGACACTGGACTTTGAATCTGTCACTGGTCCAGGACTGAATATTGCTTGTCCTGGGCTTTGGGCCAGTGTAATTTGGGGAAAGAAATTCCACATTTGGGAAAATCAAGAAACCATTATTTGGCAATTTCTTTTTCAAATGGTGGCTCTTTGATGCTATTCGGAAATTTAAAATCTTGGAAGTGGTTACCGAGGAGGTGGATTTATTGGGTGTTGTGCAGGTGAGGTAGCCAAAGGTCAAATTTTGGTTTATCACATGGTGACTGCAACTATCTGCAACTTAGTTCAAACAATTTATCTCACAGACATTGCCATTATCTTTAATTATTTCTTTATATTGTACATGCAAACTCCTTTAATAAATAACTCTAGAGGATGTAACCTCATAAGCCTTTTTGGGACGTAACCTCGTAAGCCTCTTTGCTGTCACAATACAGAAAGCGATAGCAGACTGACATGAACGTGGTCTCATTAGTGCACCCAGTGATCTGTCTGTAACCAGTTTTGCATGATGTGCATTGCCCTGCGTCTTCTAAACAGCGCGTACTTGACTGCGAAGCAGAGGGGCACGAGGGAAGAGCTTCTCAAGCAATGATGCACGTGCCCTGGCCAAGGCGCTGCGCTAGCACCAGCTCCACAATCCTCCAGCCTGTGCAAGAGCGCAGGGCTAAGCTGTGCAGCGGCAGCTGGACGCTGGCACCTACTGCCGAGTGACCTGATGACCGGTGATAAGCTGTGGCCGGGCACCAAAGCAACTCTCAACTCTGCACTTGGCTTTGCTGACAGCACCTGCTGCAGGAAAAAAACGCTGCTGGTCTTGCACTCTGTGCTGAGGATGCAGAAGCCAGGCCAAGGCAGGGTCCCGAGGTACTGCAAGATTAGTAAGATCAGGAGTGATGTGCTTTCAGTGGGTGACTAAGGCACTGGCATGTGCTGGGGTGCAGGGGAGAGAGCGTGTGTAGTGGGGGTGTAGGGAAGGCAGGAGGCATAGGCTGGGGTTCTTCATTTGCTGGGGGTCAGATGGGGCAGCAGGTACAGCTGGAAAACTTGTTGAGGGGGAAAATGAGTCTGTGCAGGAAGGCAGGGGAAGAAGGACAGAGGTGCAGCCCTGCTTGTGCATCTCCTACCTCTGCAAAGAAAGCACGTAAGCAGACAAGCCTGGGGAACATCCTGAACTAAGGTCTTCTGTCACGAAAACACTGACATTTCCTACTTGTTTTACCCACTATATGACACACTTTATTTAGGAGAATCATTCCTCTTCAAATGCAATTAGTTCTAAATACTATTGTTCACGTTAAAACAATTGTTATTTTGATTGATAGTAAAAGCCTACACACGATAGTAAAGGCAGCAACGTCGGACACAAAGACATTACAAAATCTATAACCTGACCCTTTAAAACCTGACTTGAACCATCAGACTTGACTTATGAGACTAGTTACAATAATGCTTCATGCAAAAAGCATTAGGTTAATGCTGGATCAGGCAAAGTTGCCAAACACACCCTGGCATAATTAATCAAGAATATTTCAAAAACAGATCGCCTCCAAGAGGTTATTGATTTCCTGTCACGACATGTTTTTCTTATGAGGTGCTACAATGCTATGTATCTGAGATGTGCTGGCGTGTATTTTTCAGTGACTAAGCCTTGATCTATCTTCCTGGATCCCTGCCACCAGTGCATTGACATCTGCAACTACTCATGTTTGACAGTCTCATGCATGAGCTATGTGGCTTCCAACTTGGATGGGATTAGCATAGGAGACTTGCTGAATACTTCAAATGTAATTGAAAGCAGATAAATACAAGGGTCTCAAGAGGGTGGCATACTTTTTACATATGGTATCACATTAAATCACGTGTATGTATACTTAGACTGAGAAAGATCTCAGTTTTAACAAGTATAGTATCCAAGAAAGTGTTTGCCCTTGTTCTTAAATACGTATGAATCCTGATAATGTCACATCTTTCTAAAATCCAAATATGCTGCATGGCTGGAGTGTGGTTTAGACAAGCATGAAAAGGCACACATTTGGGGAGAAGGCTGTGGGAAGAGGAATGTATTCGGGAACTGGCAGGTGTTTTGCCTTTCATCCATGCTTGAACTAAGGCATTCATGTGTTCTGTGAACCGCCCCTGCCAAGTGATGAGAGCTGAAGACAAACTATACATCATGTAACTCAAGATTACACTATTATAGTGTCAAATGTCTGCAAATAAGAAATGATGTTTTCTTTTAGAGCAAAATTCAACCACGTTCCTTACACAGAAGACATTTCTATTTACCTGTTTTTCTCGGTAAATGTGGACACTGATATCATAATCTGTAAATGTATTTCTGTACATATTTACTGTAAAATAGAGGATGTAAATAAAACTGATGTTAACACTGCTGCACAGAGTTTATGTCTCACATTTCCTTAAGTTTTTAGACTTTGAACTCTGCAAACAGAAGTAATCTTGCTTTAATGCAGATAATGCAGAGCTCAAGAAATCTTTTAATGGCAAATGGCCTGCTATTTCTTGCTGTCAAATACCTGTTTGAGGATTACAGTAATGGGCAATGTATGACCATCACAAGAGGACAGTGATACTGAACATATGTGATACCAAAGGGCTCCAAGACAACCAGGTTGCAGTGGAGCTGTGATACCCCTAACAATGAAGCCATGGGCTTCTCTGGGTTGTCTTGTAGAGTCTGGACTAACTTTTATTGTCCACCTTAACCTTGATATACCTGTCTCTGCTTCCCTTACTAACAGCTCTGTCCCCAGCCATCAGTGACCGGTGTGGGTTTTCTATTTCAGATGTGAAAAAGGAAGAAGAGCTGGAGATGAGATGTGATTCTTCTTCTTACCACATGGTAGTACGTTTCCTATCAAGAAGGGGAGCAGAGCTTTAGCATGTGTAAGTCAGTGGTTCCTGGGAGAGCAGTAGGTGAGTAGGAGGGTTGCAATGGGATAAGTGGTTTCACGTCTCATACTCTGGAGAACCCTGAAGGAAGGCGGGCTTCTTACTCTGCCTGGTGTTGCAGCTCCTGTCATGGAATAAAGTCCTCAAGGACTTCTGCTCCAGCCTCCCAGCCACAGAAATCAGCTGAGGTCTGAAGCAGTTAATGTGAGGTAGCCCTTGGTCTCCTTCCCAGGACCCTGCTAAACGTGGTCCAAGCAGTTCATCAGTTTGGTGGTACTTGTAGTATCATAATGCATTTTTCTGATACTAGAAAATTTATCTGCATTCCCCTATTGCCACAGCGATTCAAGACAGAACTTCCTTTGCAGCACCTGCTCATAAACCTGTACAATCAGTCATCTGTAAAGTTTTGCCATGTATCCTTCAGCTGGTCTGATCTCTTCTGTGCTGGAGGGACAGATGCCAATACTGGGACTGAGGTCACCCAAACATGCAAGCGGTTCATGAAAATCTTTCTTTAAATGTAAGAAACATATTTTTTAAATGTAAGGGTGATCAAACACTGAAAGTGGTTGCTCAGAGAGGCTATGGAGTCGCCATCCTTGGCAATATTCAAATCCTGACTGGACACCGTCCCAGGCCACTGGCTCCAGCTGACCCTGCTTCAGCAGGGGGGTCAGACAAGACGATCTTCAGGGGTGCCTCCCCACCTCAGCAACTCTGTAATTCTGTGACCCTATGTCCCTAATTGCCTGGCTGTTATAGTCACTGGCCTTCATATCCAGTCTTGTCAGTCCTCAATACCTCTTCTTCCATCTTCCCTCCCTGGCCAAGGCTGGGTCTGTAAAAACTTGCTGCATTTTGTACATGGTCTTTGACACCATCCTCTTGGTTCTCTGGGGTGAGAGCAGAAAAGGAGAGCTGAACCACCCTGAACTGCAGTACTTCCACCTTGTCAACTTCATCAGTCTCTCTTTTTCAGACTCTTAGAGTATTTTCTAAATAGTCCTGTAACCATCACTGTTTTGTAGGTGAGGAACAGAGAGACAACAGAAAGGCCCCAGTTCTACATGTAGTTTCATTGTGATCCCATTGTGTGTGAACATGTGTTTGAGGTGGAAGATAAGTAGTTCTGAGGAGAAGGATTTGGGGGTCCTGGTAGATAGTAAATTGTCCATGAGCCAGCAATGTGCCCTTGTTGCCAAAAAGGCCAATGGAATCCTGGGCTGTATAGGGAAGAGTGTGACCGGTAGGTCAAGGGAGGTCATTCTCCCCCTCTACTCGGCACTGGTGAGGCCACAACTGGAATACTGTGTCCAGTTTTGGGCTCCCCAGTTCAAGGGGGACAGGGAACTGCTGGAGCGAGTCCAGCGAAGGGCAACAAAGATGACTGAGGGATTGGAGCATCTCCCTTATGAGGAAAGGCTGAGAGAGCTGGGACTCTTTAGCCTGGAGAAGAGAAGGCTGAGGGGAGACCTTATTACTACTTACAAATATCTAAAAGGTGGGATGAAGGAGGATGGAGCCACACTCTTCTCAGTGGTTCCCAGTGACAGGACGAGGGGCAATGGGCACAAGTTGGAACATAGGAAGTTTTGTTCTAACACATGGAAAAACTTCTTTACAGTGAGGGTGACAGAGCACTGGCACAGGCTGCCCAGGGAGGTTGTGGAGACCCTTCTCTGGAGATTTTCAAAACCCACCTGGATGCAGTCCTGAGTGATGTGCTCTAGGCAATTCTGCTTTAGCAGGGGAGTTGGACTAGATGATCTCTAGAGGTCCCTTCCAACTCTGAAAATTCTGTGATTCTGTGATTATGGAAATGCTTTTCAGCTGGGAACAGACTGGCCAGTGACTAGACACATTTCATGTTAGCTATAGCATTGTTGTGTTGCAAACAAAAAACTCAAAGAGACTACAAGTGCAAGAATTGCAGAGCAAACCTTTACAAACAAGAAAGATCACTACACGTGTGTCATTGAAGAGGGATAACAGTGATTCCGAGCTGCTTGAGACTATCTGATTGACAGAGGCCTTATAATGGAGAATGGAGAATGGCATCTGAATGCACATTTAATTAAGAGCACTCCAACTCCACAGCGGTGATATTTTCCACTAGGAGGGGGCAATAAGGATAACCTCATTGCCAGGGGAGAGACCAGAGAATCACCTCAAGCGCACCCACATGGAGTGCAGGTGTGAGAGCCAGCATGGAGGGCTAGGTGGGCACAGGAAGCTAGGTGAGAGAAGGAGACCTCTTGGAAACAGCAGGTTAGCTGAGAAAGGCTGGTTAGGGTCTCCATCTCCAGAACCAGAGCTGCAGCCACCTCAGCTGCTCTGGCTGCAAGACAGACTTGCTCAGATTTGGGTCTGCGCTAAGCCAGGGCAACAAGGTATGAGGAGCCCATGGTGGAGACAGCAAGGACAGTGGCTACTCTCCCAGGTGTGAGAAGGAGGACTGAGTTGCATTGCAAAGGCAGGCCAGAAGGAGAAGAGACTTACCTAACACTGTTGATTTATTCATCACGGGCTTCCTCATGCTATTCCCCGCGCCCATCCCCCCAGTAAGGATGTCTTAGCTTTAAGCCCTTGAAGCCACCGCCAGCAAGCAGCTAAGCACTGCTGTTTAGGGGCACCCACACATGGAATTCACTTCTGCAAGTTTCTAGGCAGGGTCTTGTGCCAGGGTTATTTTCAGCGAGAATACCTAAGTGATCGGACCCGGCCCGTTTGACTGGCAGCAGCGCTGGGTAGAGAGGGTACATAACATACGCCCACGCCAGACTCTGCACGTCGGCCCTCTTGTTTCTCCTCTGCTGCTGGTGTAGCGCATTCTTAGTGGGTTACTAAACTTTGTGTTGGCATTTCTGCAGAAGGTACCTGGCAGTACACTGATATTAGTATTTCAATTACTTGACCTATTGGCCTACCTTGTTGAGCAGTCTTATTAAGCCCTGTAACCAACCTCTTAATGCTCCTCACTACTGGACAAAATTAAAACATAAGGAAAAGCTTGCCACATTGATGAAATGTCCAAGAGCAGCAGAACTACTATAAAAAGACTTGAAACTATATTATGATCCTTAGATAAAGCCTAAACTTTAAACAGATGATCTCTTGTACATTCTCCAGTGCATGACACTGCTTTCTTATCTCAGGAATATCAGTTACCATTTTGCCATTTTACTGCAAAAAAGAGCAAAACAAAACCAAAACCCCAGACCTTTTAGCAAACTGGGATGAAAAGTACATTAAGAGATGCTACATAACCCACAATCACTATGGGATCAGCAAGGATTACCAGAGTATAATTCCTTGTGATGGTGGTATATCAATAGTCTTATTAATAACTAAAATAACTTCTGACTGTCAGTATGCTTTATAAAAACTCCAGTTAACCCTCATAGCATTTCTGTGAGATGGGAGGAAAAAAATAAAAGCACTTTATCAGTGACGAAATGCACACAAAGGAAGAAAAAGCATCCTTTCTAAACCAAGGCGATAGGCAATCAGTGATGGATTTTGTACTGGAATATGGGTGTTGGCAGTGATTGATTTTGTACTGGAATATGGGTGTTGGTGATGCCTTCGACTGGGCTCAGCCCATGGCACCACATTGCTCCCTTGTCAGGAGGTCAAAGTTGGAAGAGTCCTGGTGGGAAGTCCACAGCTACTTAAGGGCTTCAGTGTACCGACCTCAAACGCTCATGGCAGCAGGAGAAGAAAATCAGGTGGATAAAATCCAATAGTTTAGGGACCCAATCAAAGCAGATTATTTCAAAACCTTTCATTAAATGTGAGCCCATCAGCCTCTCTAAATGTCAATGTAGACATGCTAGAGGAAACAAAAAAAGGCCAGAGGAATACTTGGGCTGTTGCCTGTGAAATTTATTCTGGTTCTGACTCCTCTCTGCTGGGGAAATCTGAGAGCAACTGAGGGCTTAAAACTAATGGACTTCAGCTTCAGGGCAACTTTAGACAGGGTCCATGAACGTGAGCCCAGGCTTAGCAGCATGCATCCAAACGACTCATACAGTCGAGATTCAAGGATTCATGGCATGACTTCAGCCCGGCATATCTTGGGAAGCAGAAAGGATGCAGTAGCGGGTCAAGGAGCCAGGAATATCACAATAATATTTGGGAAGGAGTTCCTGTACTGTTTCCAATGTCCCCTTCACAGGTAAAGTCACAATGCATTTAGGAATAACCACAAGTCTAAAGAAGCTAGTGTAAACCACGCTTTGGTCTCCTCCTCCAGTCTGCCTTCACATGGGATCAAGGGGCTGAAATGACTCTAGCAACGTTAGTGGATGACCTCATGGTGGCTATGGATGTACTACAAACCTCTATGCCACAACCGCTGTCTAAACAAATACTCACTCCATCTCTCCCACACAACAGCTGGGAACCTGGCAAACACCAACCAGCCTCTAGCACTCCTGTAAAGCAGGGAAGCACTGTCCGTGTTTTAAAAAGAGAACTGAGTTATCGATACTGTAAATTATTTGCACACATCCTTCAGGAAACCTCTACTGATCCTTCTCCTCTACTGGCAGCTGAGACACAAGCCCCCTCCCCCAGGCAAAAGGTTCTCCCTCTGTGCCGGGGAGAATGAGCTGGTGGTGGGGCATGAGTGCTCTCTCAGCTGAGCCCCACTGTGTGGCTGGATGATGGTGACTGGGGAGCATAACGCTGCAACGGCTTCCTTCACTCAAGCAGGATTTAAGGAGCTCTCTACTGTACTTCCCTCCGTGTACTTTACAGATGATGGACTGTTTTGGCCAGAAAGTGGGGAGGCCTTCTCACTCTGCGTCTGGGAGAGGTCAACAGCTCTTGTAGCCAGTAAACCCTTGTCTGAGAGTTGAGAATTGCAGATATGGTATTAAATCAATTGTTTACAGCTGCTTTCATGGGGGGAGGGTCAATACAAAAATCTTTTGAGAAATGAAAGCAATGCGGATTTAGGCTTTCTTTTTTTTATCTTTAAAGAAAAAAACAACTTTCATTTTCCCCCCTAAAAATAAAAAATAATTGAAGTATTTATTTGATTCAATCTGAAAAGCCATTTTTCATTAAAAAGTAGTCTGAATTTAATATGTGACAAGCTCTGGTGGTAAAGCAATTGACCAGTGATGTTGAAAAAATGTTCCAATGCCTACTAGAATTCCTTTGTGAAGAACAGTTGCATCTAGTGGGACTGAAATGTAGTTGAAACGGGAGAAAATACTTGGAAGATCTTGCTAAAAGTCATTTTTCATCAAGGACATTAGCACTCTATTTGTCAAAGCATTCAGAAAGCTCCTTAATACTGCTGGACTCATTGCTAATACTGCTGCCTTATGTTGGGAGAGTAATAATCTCCCATTTAATAGGAAGCCACATTCTTTCATTTTGGGTGAGGATTTGCAAATGGCAGTCTATTCATTCATTTATCAATTCCAGATGTATTTAATAGTCTTTCAAACCAAAAATGGGGAAACGAAGATTAGATTAATTGTAATACGGCAACAGTCTTCAGTACATTATACCATGCTTTCTGCCCTCTAAGGACTCCTAAATCACGTCAACTACCATTTTGGTGCCTTGGTTGTACTGAGAGCAGGGAAGCCTCCAGCCCTGACTTTACTTGGGATGAGCCATCACTACCTGAAGTGTTCTTTCTCTTCCTGTCTTTCACCTGTCTTTTCTCTATAAAATCCCTCTTTCCTTTTCTGCTTCCAGCCTCACATTGCCTGGATGCTGCTCTGCTCCTCCATTCTCTCTCCACTTGGTATTTTTAACGCTGTGAAAGGCAGTACTTTCCCAGTCTTGCAAGGACAGGAAAAAAAAAACAAAGAAAAAAGAAGCAGTGGCAAAACCCAAACCAACCGAGCACCCAGAGCTCAGGGAACATAAAGGGGGGAGGCAAAGTGCAGAAGTAACTAGAGACAATGCACTGCACATCACAAGTGCCAGTTCTTGCTATTAATAAGGCACAAACTATTTACGCTCTCTGCTTACTTCTCAGTGAGAGATGGGCAACTTACCTTGCATCTCGGGCAGGCGTGTGTGAGGCAAAAGCATACAGACAGACATAACAGAGCAGATGGAGAACATATGAGTCAAAGCATGCTCTGTAAACAGACTTTACAGAAGAGGATAGGTGGAAGAAGACTATTTTTTATTAAGTGCTCTTAGCATTTCCTTAGGAGCCTATTCCTTTAGCATAAGGAAACAGTCCTCCATGTAAGGAACTGAAAAATATTTGTTTTACTGATTGCTTTGGTAGAGATGTAAGTTTTGGGAATCTGAACTATAAGATGAAAGATCAGTACTGCTAATGATATTTGTGTAGGATGCATGTACCTTAGCCTGGAGGCTGACACACGCTGAATATGTAACATACAAGCTGTATATTTCAAAGATAAGATATACAGTTTTCCAGCATTTTCTCATTTCCTTTTCAGCTCTTTTTTCTTTCTTCACCTCTTTTTAAGAAAGAATGAAAGATGAGGAAAGTCTCTGGATATCTTTTTTTTTTTTTTTTTTGCATTTGCTGACATAAAAAAAGGAAAATCATGTGGAGAAGGATAAAATGAGAGGAAGAAAACCCATAATGATAAAAATCCAAACTAGTGAGGTTTAAGTTTTGATGAAAAAAAACAGTTTTAAACAACAATTATGAAAAAGAAGGTTCTAGCCAAAGTCAAAGGTGGGTTTTTTTTTTTTGGAAATAACTTTTAATTATTCTATTCAGCTTTTGATACCTTCCAATTATAAAGTGCTAATCAGTACAAAATTTTAATATTAATCACAAATTATATAATGCACTTTAATTATGTACCTTAATAATGTACTTTAATAAAGTCCATACATAGATATATTAGTGTATCTTGTATATATAGAACTCCTACCATTTGAACCTAAGATATCAGCAATCTGAAAATGTCATGCACCTGCAAAATAACATACGTTGTTGTTTTCACCATGAGCATGTATGTATGAGAGCCACGTGGATCTACTTAAGATCCTGATCAAGTATTTCGGTTTCTTGAGGCACAACATCTCTTTGTAATATTTTCAGAAAGCAGTCTGCTGTAAGTTTTTATTAAAGCCTACATGCAACCACCCAGTAAATATATGTGTCTCCTGGCAGGTCAATTATTCTCAAGGTTTCCACCCAAAGATGAAGTCCTCTAAGATTCACCCTCCTTTCCCTCCTCTCTCCTTGTCATGTTTGAATTCTGACATTTGCTTGCTGAAAGGACGAAGGGTAATGGCTTCAAACTAGAAGAGGGTAGATTTAGGATAGATATTAGGAAAAAAAATTTCCCTCTGAGGGTGGTGAAGCACTGGAACAAACTGCCCAGGGAAGCTGTGGATGCCCCATCCCTGGAGGTGTTCAAGGCCAGGCTGGATGGGGCTTTGAGCAATTTGGTCTAGTGGGAGGTGTCCCTGCCCATGGCAGGGGGGGTGGAACTTGGTGATCTTTAAGGTCCCTTCCAACCTAAACCATTCTGTAATTCTATGATTCTATTGGTCTATGAAAGGATGAGTTAACTCAGAGGCAACGTTGCTATATTTTACCTGCCTAAAGAATGGCCAGCAAGGAGGGCCTGTTTTATTTCTCTGAAAGCCGTGTTGCCATAATATCATACTGCATTTGATGTAGTCAGATGAGTCTTACAGTTCACACGCAAATGGAAATGATGTTGCCACTTCTGTGTCTCAAATAATCTTTTTCACAATGACTGGATTACCTAAAACCACTTAGATAACCTTGGTGCAGTTTAGATATACAAGAGAATTTCGCATAACCAGTGTTTTTTGCCAAATGTTATTTTTTAACACTTCCTCCTATGAATCCTAAACCACTTTTTGTTATTCATCTCACTAACCATTCATGGATGAATGGCAACTGCTAAATGTCTTAGAAACAACACCTTGAAAATGTCATTCAAATCAATTTTTCAACAGCATGAGAGGCTAGGAGGTAATTCACACTTCTTTTATAATAATATTCTATAAGAGGTACTGTAGTCATCTGCCTTCCCGCCACCCCCTCCAAAAGTAAAGGATTATAAATTCACTCTGATTTAGTGCAGCCAAATGTACCAGGCAGAGAACAACACTGCAGAGAGAATATGCTATTAAGACTGGTAAATTATGAGAAAAGCCACCTCCATTATTGCCCCCAAACTAACCTGTTCCCCTCTAGCTCAGTAGAAGCACGGGAGAATAATTCTGCAAAGCTGAATTTTCCTCCTGTAAAGAGCAATTTATCCATGGCCAGCAGCTTCAGAAACATCCAAGCCCGGCATCTGGAACACTGCTTCTTTCTGATGAGAGGAGCCCAGAACCCCACTTTGATCTCCTAAATATCAGCCACTTATTAAGACCCAGAGGGTCCTTCTTCCTGAATTGGAGTATACACCTTAGGAGTTCACTGAACCTCTCCTGATCCTCAGATGTCAAGACAGCGTTATTCCAGCATTTGCTCATATCCAACTCTGCCCTGACTCTAAAACCAGCAGCAATTCAAGCCTCAAAGCTGGGACAAAAGGACTAGAGACACTATGGCTAAAAGACTATTTCATCCTTTCAAGTCGCAACCCATGAATGAGGAGATACCAGCTAAGAAGTTCATGCCACAAGATCCATTCCATATCTGGCACTTGAGATCAGTTTCTGCTGTTGTCACCATGTCCCCAAAGCACTCTAAACCAAAGCAACAGCAGATTTGAACCATGGCTGAGGAATGTGTGAAGCAAACAAACCCAAACCATCTCTTTTCGAAGTCTGTCTGTATTCGTGAAAGCAGATGTAAAAAAGCACCAGCACTGTTATTGCTAAGCTAATTTCCACAGTATATTCTATGTACACAGACTAAGACTAAGCCAAAGCAATAAAAAAGAGGGGGAAATATTGCCTCTTTCCTCTAATGAGACATGCAGACCAGGCATCTTCCTGTAAGTCAGTTCCTTTCAGGCAAAACCTCTGATAAATCTTACAGCTAAGGGTGAACCCACTTTTTATCATAACATTTGAACCTAAGCTCATTGCTTCTGGTGACTTCATATGAAGGATGCTGGCACCACACAGTCAAGGACACCGTAGCTCAAACTCCTCTCAAGGTGGATGCTGCATAATCTCTCATTTGATGTACAGAATTGCATGCACTTGCCATAAGCCTCAGCCTTACAGGGCTGCCAGGGAGGCTGCAAATATTCTGCTGTATTTAGGGTTTTCTCCAGCCCTCCTGATCAGAACAGTTTAACGCTTTGTCAGTCTGAGCGGTGCCTCATGTAGGGGAAGATTTCCGTTCCTTTCCATCACACCTGGAAGCAACAAACCTGACTTGCAGGCCAAAAAAAACCCCAACCCATTTCAATCCTTCTGGTTTTCAGCATGTTCCAGGAAAATTCCGGCAGTCTCCATCATGGGGCTGAGAAGCCCATCTCATGCTAACCTAGTAAGATACCCTCTTCTCCATAGCTCATCTGTGAGCACTGCTGAGCATCACCACTGCTCTGTGTGGCACCTCCCACACGGTGGAAGACATACCCTGAGAAAGAAGGGGAACTTCTACGGTGCCTAGTTTCTGGGCTGCTGCAGGGTCAAACAGGTCCCTCAGGTAGGTCAGGGGAGCTTCAGAGACTGCCCTACCTGAATGTAAACTTATGATGTCTCAGGTATAATTTTTAAAGTGAATTCCTCATGTTGTTTACAGGTTTGGACCTTCCCATTTTTAAAGCAATTGAAGATTTAACCTCCCTGTGGTGCTCCCTAGCAGCACTGCAGCTATTGAGCTGCTTGCGTGTTGTCTGTCTGTCCCATCAGAGAACATTTCCTGTTAAAAGAATTTTTGGCACAGCTGCTTCATTCTGTGCAGGGAGCAGAAAGTCAATGCACAGATTTAGCAATCGATTTTCTAAAAAGTACCCCACAAATCAGGTCTCCTCTCTGTTTGCCTTCACATTTCTGCCGGAGCCTCTATAATTAATTTAAACAGATACAAGCACTTCTCCTCCTCTCCTTTTTGATGCGAGCTGTTCCAACAGACTGTGCAGCGAAGCTGCAGCAATTTCAAAGGCTTCCGCTCCCTGCGCAGAAGGGAGCAGCTGCAGGAATAGCTCTTTGAAGAGGAAATGGCACCCAATGGGACTGGCAGGCGGCTCCGAGCTGAGCTCAAACAGCCCCCAAAGTCCTTGGGAGCATCTGAGGACATCAAAAGAGGAAAGATCTAGGCTGGGAGAAGCCTGAAGAATTAATTTAAAAGACACACACACACACACACACACACACACACACACACACACACACACACACACACACACACACACACACACACACACACACACACACACACACACACACCCCCCATCCCTTGAGCTTTCTTCTGTGTAAGCAGCAGGGTCTGAGACGAAGAGTCTTCCTCACATTTGGCTCAGATGATCCCACTCATATTGAAAGGCTGGAAGTAAGAGCTGAACACAAGGGGTAGTTGCGCTCCTGGATTATTTATTCAACTACAAATGTATAAATATGTGTAAAACCACAAAAATATCTATTAAAATTTTGTATTCCTGTATATTATTTAAAAAAGACTATATTTCTACTAGTATAAAGAAGTATACTACCATATTTTTCAAAGTGACCTTAAACCACTCACAGGGCTTCATGCATGTTTAACTGGTTAACTGATGGACTCACTGACGTGATTTATCTCAATGAAACTGTACTTTTTTACGACCATTGCAAATATATTCCTCTGTTATTTACAGCACAGGACACACTTTCCCACTATCCTATTTAAGTGAGTTATAGCAAATTCAATAGACAAAATAAAGAAATCTTTGTTTCATATATATGAATTTGTGCACAGGTACATACATAACCTCTCTGTCCTCAAAGTGTGTAACGTCACCGACTTATGGCTGAACTTCATAACTGATGGAAACTTTAGTGCTGATTTAACAGGCTTCACACCTAATGGGAATGTATCCAGTGAAGCCCTATAGCCTGTGCCGCTCCTGCAGGACTAGCCCAGCTGAGGGTAGTTCAAACAGCAGTCAATTTTTAGAGGCAGGCCCACAACAACAGTATTAGACCAAAGGTATGTTCTCTTCTGAAAGCTGCGTGCTTCCTTAATTACTTAGGTATAAATAGATGCCATTTTACTACACTCTGCTACCGCATGTAACTAAGATGTTGTCTAGAAAAAGAACTGACACAACACATCCTGCAAATGCCTCTTCTTTGTCAGATTGCACTAATTATACAGCTGCTGCATAAAACTTCTCCATCTTTGTCCTCCTAACTGGCAAATTCTGCCTTTTCCCATCAATTTCAGCCCACCCTTCTCTTCACTTTTGAATTTAGCTTTTGGAATAATTTAAGTTCACGGATGTACAAGCCTGAGTTAAGTGGTGCACAGACGCACTCTGCGTGCCTATTTATGCCCACACTTCTGCACATCTAAGGGCAGAGATGTGGAGAACCTTTTTTTCTGAGACCATACTGACTTTGGTAGGACAACCCTGCACATTGGCAGGAACTGCCCTCAAACAATTTTGCTCCATAAACAGTTTTGCTTTTCTATTGACATTATGCCCCATTGTTCTGATATTGCCCAACAAATTATGACAAAGCTTTATATTATGACTATTTTATTATACATTGCAATGAACTGACTAATGATATTCATTAAAAACACTTCACTTTTCCTAAGCGTATAGGCTGCTTAACTGAGTTAGTACATGATGTGGAAAAATAATATAGGGAACTAAGATGAGATCAGTGGAATAATTCTCATTTGCACTCTTCTCTGAAGTGCAAGGTTTGCTGATACTCCTCAGCACCTCACATCTTAGTTGCATTTTTGACGTCTGATGGGGTCAGTTGTTGAGAGACAAAAACTCCACAGCCAGTTGTTTATACTTCTGACAGCAAAATTAAAATGCAGAGCAGGAAATAAACTGAAATGGTCTCATACTTGAATGGAATATAAACATTCTGCTTAATTAGGTCACTAAGCATATGTTTGTTTACTTGGATATTTTCTCTCTGGCAGTTCATCTCTGGGTAACACAACTACCTCACTGGAGACAGTGGAATTCCCATGGCAGATAACATGGAGTCGGTAATTTTGGGGCCAGAAAAGTATGTTTATTAGCACTATTTCAAGTACCTCATAATGAAGAGAGCTAGAGTGCGACAGCCATACACGGCTCACTGGCTTGTATGTCAGGTTGGTGTCCGCACAAAGGACAGCAGAGCCATTAGGGAGCCGGTTATAGCTCTCTGAATTTCTGCCTGTCCCTGATTCACCTTCTTAGTTGACTGTAATGCAGAGAAGTGTGTAGGAGCTAGCAATGCCTATTCCATACATATGGAAAATCTTCCCATGTTGCAAACCAAGACGGACAAGCAATATTGCCGCCTACATTCATCTCAACCACTATCTGATTTTTTTTGGAAGGGCTGAGGGGGAGAAGGTTGAAAGTCTTGAGCAATTCCCCAAAAGCTAACCAGGGAATTAGAAAATAATTACAGCTTTTAAAAAATTCAGTGCAGTTGACCTGAAGAGAAATGGCACCAGCAGCTTGCAGTGCCAGTCTGAGTTCAGAGTGACCCTTTCCCTAAAGCTGACTGGAAGCAAATTGAGTTCCTGGTTTTATTTCAGCTGAACAAACTCCTGTTAGTCCACTGTACCCTGAAGGCATGAAAGCCACCTCTCAGTTTCTCACAGTTGGCACATGGGGTCTAGAAATCCCTGTATCAGTTGTGCACATCCTATCTAAAGCAGAGCCTTTATTTTAAGAGGCAAAGAAGGCCAGTTACTCAGAAGAGCTATAGAAGCACACTTCACTACTGCAATTCACAGCTATTTGCCAATGCTGAGGCTAAGGAAGGAAATGACGAATCACAGGATTCACAGGAATACCCACAGGCCCAGAAACCCTATGCCTGTGACCCCTTCTGCCTTTCACCTTGTTGTTATTCTGTTCACAGGCTTTGATTCTCGCCTCATTTTTGGCACTCTGTCAGACTTCCCTCTCTGCTGCCCTTTTCTTCCTTGCCATATTCCCAGATCCCGTGGCCAACCTTCACCTCACCCAACAACTCACGTGGGACTCTAGAACAATCCCTTAACAATCAATCTCTGCTGCATCCTCATCTACCTGCTTCCGTGCGGTTGTTTCTTTCCTGTCCCCAACACTCACTGGGCATCACCAAGGAAAAGATAAGGATACGGAAGAGTTAGGTTTGCAACAACTCAAAAGCCATAGATTGCCACACATCTACCTCTAAAAATTTTGGGATTTTGGGTCCTATGTTCAAGCCCGGCTTTCCCAAGGAATATGGGACCAACACTCTTGCATGTCTCAGTGCCATAAAAGCATGAAATGATGAGTCCTGCCTGGGAAGGGGTGTCTTTTGCACAACGTTCACAAGGAAATCAGTCGAGCCAATAGCTTGAACATTGCTATTTGATTTGACATAGGCAACGAACCTGACTGCCTGTGCACACACCACATCAGTTGAATCTGCACGTTGCAACAAACATGCAAATAATTTTTTTTAGAAAAGCATGTTACTACTACTCGGAGATGCTACCAGGAAAACTGATTGTGGAGATAAAAAGGGAGGGAAAATGGACCGTTAACTCAAGAATACCATTGATCGCCTCGCAAAGAAGAAAAGACGACAAATCCTTGTTGCTTAATACAAGATCATGAACTAAATCACTGAAAGGCATGCTTGTACAGACACATTCACTACTTGCAGTTCCTGTATGACCACAGAAACCCCCAGCAACCTGGAGAGCAACGTCATCAAAAGTCATGGTTGCCCTTCCCACTCCAGGCAGAAACATGTTCAGTCCTTCTGAAGATGGAGTACATGTGCAACTTGGTCCTCACTACAAGGCTGGGGTGGCTTTACCTCTGTGGGACCAATGGAACTAGTTGCCCACTTCTAAGAAACCTGCACAGTCTGGGGCAATGGAGGACTTCAGAAGCTTGAGGTTATTCAAATCTCAGTAGACTGAAAATGAAAGATCAGAAAAAGACGTATCCCTAGACAACATTGTCTCTGACGAAATTCAGCCTCTTGTCCTAAGGATGAAGGTGTTAAACTACCTCTGATGTCAAAAGATACTGTTTCTCATCATCAAGTTTTTATACATGGCTGATCTGTGGTTTCTGAAGTTACCTCCTGAAAAAAATGAGGCAGGAATGTAACTCCTTACATGGAAAAATTTCAGGCTACACTTTTTTTATCTTTGCAAAGTTAGAAGTAATGGAAACTGTTAGGCAAAGTTAACTATAAGCATTTTTATGCACAAAATCTACTTTTACAAAAAGATGCATCAAACTGCATTTCTTTTGCATTGATTTTCCCCATATCCCATTTTCTTCTACATCCATCTATGCATTATTTTTCTTGTTCACTTTAAGCGCACAGGCTGCTTGGAACTTGTATCCAGCCTTCTTGTCTTCAGAGGTCCAAGCCCACTTTTGGTGGCCCATAAAACCAGCAACAATTTCTGTTTCTGTTTGCATGGCAGGCCCAAGCTGCAACTGAGAATCAAGGAAGACCTTCTGAGATGGCCGCAGCACAGACGAGTCAGCACAGGCACTGTGGAGACAGCAGATTCCCCTCCTTTTATGGGCCTGTGTTGAAAGCAGGATGGGGCTTTCAGAAGACTGCGTCCACTCTTCCCCCCAGATCCCAGTTCCAGGACATGGAGCTTTAACGGCAGGCATGCTTTTCACAAATAGCCAGTATTTTCTGGATGGAGCACCTCAGCAGTTGTTCCTTCACTCTCAATCTCACATCATCTCCTGGGATGAGTTTTTTCTGATTTCTCAATACAGATTACTTGCACCTGGATGGGAATAAGAGGGTGTTGGCAGAGACACTGAGCAGACAAGAGGAGATGGGAGAAACCTTGCCAGCCTTTGTGTGTGCAAATGCTGAGTCAGTTCAACAGCCTCAGATGTCCCAGCCCCCACAAACACAGGTGCAGATGGCCACATAAAAGTAATCTTAAGTTGGCTGCTGCCCACATTCCACATTCCTCTTGGCTCCACCAGACCCATTTTCCCACATGACCTCATCTCCCATGCCCTCAGGGTGGACAGCCAGGCAGGCAACACGCAGTTGATTCTCCAAACATCCAGGAGTTGTTGTGGAAGTGGGAAGGAGATGGGAGTCCGATACGGGTGAGAGGAAGAGCAAATAGGCATGCCTGGGTCTGGGCCTTTGACCCCCAGACTTCCCCCACACCCACTGAAGTCTGGGAGCCAGATCCTCGGAGCTACCGGGCTGCCTTTGAGTCCTTCCGCTCCAGCAATAATGCACAGGCTGCAGGAGATCACTCCATGTGAAGGACTCTGCTCATGTAAAGCTGCTCTGCACAGAGCCTGGCAGTCCCTGCTCTGTCCGCCTCTAGGACAGGATTAGAGGCTGCCCGGTGGTATCAGGATGCCCTTGTGGGAGACTCACAGTGGTGCAAGCCAGCCTCAGCTGCTGAGGGAACCTCTCCGTACTCAGCTCCAGGAAGCCAAGGACTGAGATGCAGCTACATAAACACCAACTTCAGTGCCAGCCTGAGGACCGAGAGTTGATTCCCACACCCATCTCAACACATGAATTAGTACTGAGTATAGCTATGGCATATGGAGCTCACAGACGTCATCAAAACACAACCACTGAAGATTAGAAAGTTAAGTTTAGCCTACGCAACCCTTAACGATGGTCTTGACTACCATGCAAAGTCTTCCTACAGTGACTGCATTCACCTGTCTACAAAAGAAGAATAAATCCTTTCTTTTAACACTAGAAAGTCCACATGTTCACCATTTGCCAGGGACACTAATGAAGCCAAAGCCAGTGGCAATGAAACATGTGATGTCTGACCAAAGGTTGTTTCCCTGTTGTGTTTCAGTTTCCAAAATGAAGCCACTTTGCGCGCACAGCTAACAAACTTTGTAACTTGCCTGATTTGCCTTTGAGGGACTCTTATTATTCCCCTCTTCAACGATTTTTCAAAGAAAAGTGAAAAGAAAAATTGGTTGATTTTGATTACAGTAAAGCAGAGACAAAGCCTGGAGTACTTCAGATAGCAAAAGTTTCAGGAATTCACAAACAGTTTGAAACAGGCAAGTGGACTAGAAATCACGACACAACTTCACTGTAGGGGCCACTGCTTCAGCTGCTATGGTAAAGGAAAACCAAAATCTGTAGCACTCAGATGTGTATCATATTTCATGACGCGTATCTAAGAACCACCCATTGCCTCGTCTCATGTTTAGCATATCCCATGTGTTAGGGCAAAAAATAAAAACCTGAGCAGTAGGCACAAGAATGACAACACCATCGGGAGCCTCCTGCTGTCGGAGGCTATATCAAGGGGAATTTTGACTGTCAGCTTGGCTGCACTTCAAATTTGCCCTAAATATGGTGAAACTGGCTGAGAAGAGCTGGGACAACAGGGTGAGAAAGCTTGCCACTGGAGAACTATCAACATAAGCAGGTGGCTACATTCCTCTTTGCTGGGCTCTCACACAGACTGATCATACAGGGAACACTAATAACTACTACCAAGTGTTAGGTGCAGAGTATGCCAAGCTCAAGCAAGACTGTTACGGCAGAGCAGAGCCGGTGGCCTCGCAGATTGGGGCAGAGGCATGGAGCAGCACACAGGTGTCTACACAGGCATTGTGGAGCTTGTGGTGGGAAGGAAAAAGATGAATTGCAAGAGGAATTCCATTTTTAACAAGTTGCTAAGAGGCACTCTGTGCCTATTTAAATCTGAATTGTGTAAGCAGTGGAAACAGAAAGGGAAGGGTGGGCAAGGTTAGGACTGCCCATCAAATTTCCTGGATTGGCTGGGAAAGAATCCTGTTTGGCATCCAAATACGCTGCAGGAAGCACTCTTGACGTTGTGTCTACACCTTTAGCCTCCTTTACAGCTATGACCATATGTCAGAGACCTTCTTCGCATAGTAGCCATGAAGTTGCTTTGCAATCTTTGCTGGCTCCTAGGGAGAAATACTGAGTGGGAAGCTTCATTCTTTCTGTCAACCTGGACCGTGGTCATTGCAACTTCCCATGGTTGCAAACTGCATCCAAAGATCCTACAGACGTCCTCTTGCACATGAGCTCTGGGCTAGGCTTTAGGTTAAAAACATGCTGTGAACTTGGGAGAAGAGAGATGTGTGGGAAGGAAGAAATGAGAACAGAAGGGAAGGACACTGCAAGAGCCAACAGCAGGATGGAGAAATGGAGATACACAGGAAACTTGTCCTTACCAGAAATGCAGAACAGAAAATTGTTGACATGACACCCTACATGAAACAGAGCTATACAAAATACTATCAGCAGCTTTGGAGGTGTGCATGATCAGAGTAGCAAGGAAGAAGAAACATCCTGAATCTGAATCACTATCTGTCCCTGAAACAGACAGCTAATTAATTTTTCCTTTTTGGAAGTTGGAAGAGATCACTGATCATTTGAGCGTGTTTCAGCATGACTGAAAACAAGTAAGGAAAAACCTAGCTTACAAGCACAAGCAAGCCATGTTTGGGATGATTTGTTTGTATTAGAATTTTTTTAGAAAGAGCATTTATAAAAATCCAAATATAGATTTGCAGCTCTGTAGGTACAGTAAGTAGAACATTTGGTTGCACTGTGGTCATCTCAGTGGTATTAACCTGCAGCCTCGTGATTCATTATTTATAACATCACTGTCTTTGTGATCACAATCATCATAAGCCCTAGATAACTCATGTCAGTACTAAAATTTTATCAGTCTTTAAGAATGAAAAAGGAGGAGAAATTAAGTCACCCAAATGGGCAGGATAATTAGATTCTGTGGGAACACACAACAGGACAAGCAGATCACGTCAACAAGAATTTCAGCTCTAATATGCTGAAGTGTGAATAGAAGCTCTTGTGCCGTGCTTGTCAAAAGACCACACACAACAGCTTGGCCTTGTAAAGCCATTACCATAACCTTCTGTGGACCTGCAAACAGCAACGTAATTTCAGAAGTGAATGTGCACTACTGATCTCAGCTAGTAAAATTCAGCCCTGCTCCCACTTCTACAAGCTGTGGCACTCCAAACTCTCATTAGACAGCCAGAATTCGGGGCAAGGATCATCCTCCACTATGTGCTTTGTACAGTGCCAAGCATGAGGGGGTGGAGGACTCTAGCTGCCACACAATATAAATAATAGTGATTCATCTTTCTGATGCCTCACTATTAGTTTGATTACCTGGCTTGATTCACTTGAGGTCTGTAATGGCTTCCGTGGGCTGTCAGAAACCTTATTTCCTCAAGCTGTTTATACTGGTGAAAAAGATCCCAACACACCTGCCTCCTGAGAGGATGACTTTGAGGCAGAACACAACACAGCCTCTCCTCTTCACGCCACTGAACACAAGTTTTCCTGAGCTGCTCTTGAGGTCATGAGGAAGGGTGGGAATCCACCTCTGTATCTGCAGCCAAGAGCAGCTTATCTGTAGCTCAGGTGAGAGTTATGTTTTGGGGGGAACATATGCTCCATATTGTGCTACTTATTCTCACCTCTGCAAGGGACTGGAGGTTCCTTCTGTTCCCTGAGTGCACAGGGACACGTGCAGGAAGGAGGTCCTGGTGCCCTTGCTCCTCTAAACCACGTCCTTGGCTCACTTAGAATCATAGAATGGTTTAGGTTGGAAAGGACCTTGAAGATCATTGAGTTCCAACCCCCCTGCCATAGACAGGGACACCTCCCACTAGACCAGGTTGCCCAAGGCCACGTCCAGCCTGGCCTTGAACACCTCCAGGAATGGGGCCTCAACAACCTCTCTGGACAACCTGTTCCAGTGCCTTACCACCCTTAACCTGGTGCAGCAATTTTGGGGAAGCAGATATTTGTTCATTTTAACAAAGGCTTGTCTCTATTAATCCATCCTGTCCACATTCTCATCAAGATCCAGACTCTCACTCTGTCTGGGACTCCAAATGTCTGGGACATTTGAAAAAGAAAAGCAATGTTTTGTTACTCCAACCGTGCTCATCTATCATTTTTTTTCACAATGACCCATGCCAGCTCTTTTGTTTCTTTGTCACATCTTGATCAACCTGCTATCTATTTCTACCTGCCCTCTCTTTGTCTGGGTTTAGGTATTGTGCTTTTACCTGTACTGGAATAGAATTCAGCATTTTCAGCTTGTTCAGGGCCATGGTCTTTTCAGGTTTTATTTTGTTAGGCTGGAGTTTAGCCATGTGGTTATCCAGCATTTTCCCCTGCAACTCTTACTCCCAAGAGGTGATGATTGTGGTGACAGCAGCATCCTTAATCTCAACAGTGGAAAGAACAAATTGGTGAGGAAAAAGTAAAAATACCAAAAATTAAGATTTTTAAAAACAGTCTTCATGCCTGTCTCTTCTACCTAAATGCTAACAAACTCTCTATCTACCTCCGCAAGTGTAAGTTTTGAAACATTTTCTTTCAATAACCAGTCTGATGTTGCTGAACAACTCCTCCACCTCAAGACAGGATTCCCTTCTAATTCCTATATCCCTTCAGTGCATGCTTTTATCTTCACCCCTTCCTGGCATTGTCCTTCAACTGTGTTTAGGAAAAAGTACTTGTGGAAAAAAATCACACCTCTCTTTTTGTCCTGAACTATTTCCGTTCTCTTCCACCCAAGACCCATGACCAAACCTCTCCGAATTATTAAGAAGGCTTCTAGACTGTACAAATACCCAAAGAAAATCAGAGACACCTTTTTGAGCACACCACAAAATTAAATCTTGTAATCTACAGCAGGTACATGCACAGTATCAACCTCAACTAAATATATAGTTATGAGCTGTTTCAAATGCCTTCTAAAAAGACTTGGGTCCTTTTAGTCTAGAGAAAAGAAGGCTGAGAGGGGATCTTACCAATGCTTATAAACACTTGAAGGGAGGGTGCCAGGGGGATGGGAACAGTCTTTTTTCAGTGGTGCCCAGTGACAGGACAAGAGGTAACAGGCCCAAACTTGAGCATAGGAAGTTCCATCTAAACATGAGGAGGAACTTCTTTACTTTGAGGGTGGCAGAGCACTGGAACAGGCTGCCCAGAGAGGTGGTGGTGTCTCCAGCTCTGGAGACATTCAAAACCTGCCTGGATGCTGTCCTGTGCAACCTGCTGTAGGTGTCCCTACCCATGGCAGGGAGGTTGGACTAGATGATCTCCAGAGGTCCCTTCCAACCCCGAAAATTCTGTGATTCGATCACCCAGCTAAAGCAGGTGAAAGCCTTCCAAATTAAACTCTTGCAACTTCTAAAAGCAATGCCACATCTCTTTTTGTGAAAGCAATCTCTCACTGGTGAAGCTCGGTCAGTCACAGCTCAAACTGCACCCCTAAACACCTGCTAAACATTCACAGTGTGAGGTACACAGGTTACATCGTATACTCTTGAAGAGTAAAGACCATAAATCTCTCTTGTGTAGCCAGTGAGAAGCAATTCCCTGTCAGCAGACACAAAAGAGGAGATATGAAGATAACCTTTCCCTACGTGTGTCGCAGTAGCCTCCGAAGGCTGTAAATCTCTCCAGAGTGGCCATTACAATGATGGCTCTGCATGTTGTGTTTGAAGAATACTGACATTTCATCATCTGCCTACTAGAGATGCTGAATCAATGGAGAAGTATTTTACAGTTTTCCAAGGGCACACAGGGCCAGCAACACATGCTGCTACTACATCTGCTAAAGCTTTCGCACTGCCCACTCACACATTATTAGTAATTTTCCCATGTGCTTGTAATGGACTTCTCCTGACACCTCTGCCAGACATACCTCTGCAACCTACCCTGCTATGCTGCAGAACCTCTGCTGAAATAACCTTAGGTTAGCAAATGCACATCTTAGGTTCTTGCTTTCCTGGGCTTGCAACAATGGCTGATATTCAGCATTTTTCTTCTTTTCCACATTAGAAAATGAGCAAAAAGCCAAATGGCAGCACTTTAGGTTGTATGCAGTTAAGCAAAGGTCACCTTGAATCAGGACTGATGTTAGCTGCTGCTATGTTCTATGGTCTCCTGAAAGATCAATTTCCTAAGTCACTAAACGTGAGACAGACTTTTCCAAAGCTATCTCTATACCTACAGCCCACATTCCACTTCCAAGTGAGGGAGATACTTAAGAGCCTAAGACCCATCCATGTTTGAAAAGGTGACTTTGAAATCAGAAAATCAGAGGATCACTGAGGTTAGAAGGAACCTATGGAGATCACCTAGTCCAAAACAACCGCTCAGAGAACAGTTAACTAAAGCAGGCTGCCCAGGGCAGTGCCCAGTTGCGTTTTGAGTATCTCCAAGGATGGCGACTCCACAGCCTCTCTGGTCAACCCAAATCAGTGTTCAGGACAAAAACATCACAAAATCAATGTTAAAGAGAGCCCGCCTCCCAGCAGTCACTTTTTTCTCCCTCTTTGCCAGCTCCCTGTTACTGGTGCTGATGAAGTGTAAGGATGGAAGAAGATTTAGCAGAGCTTTAATCTCCATTGTAATACAGGATACTGATGATGCCATCTGCCTCTGAAGTTCATGAGCAGGACGAAAACACTGCCATTATCCTACCCATTCCTTGGTACCTAATGTTCAGTCTAAGAACCTCATATAGAAGCTATCCTCTGCACATCACAAGATGAAACAGGACTTTCAAATGGGAATTATCCACCAGAGGCAGCCTTGCAGCAAACCACCAAGGCCACTGGGACTTTTCACCAGCTTGCCCATCACATCTCCACCCTTCTCCTGTAAGGCTATTTTTTCAGCATGCTTACTAATATCCGGATTGGATGAGGACTTTTGTACACCTAGTTAGCGTTTTCTTCATCAACAGTGTTAACTTCAGGGACTTCCTCCATTTTACAACACTCAGATACCCATTATTTGCCCCAGTTAGGTTTCAAATTGAAAAAAAAGAAAAAAAAAAAAGCAGCAAAGAAATCCCCTGAAGTATGGAAGCAAAACTCCCAGGTACATACAGAACCACTACTGAAGAACCAACTGATGTGATCTCCACACAGGTGAGGTTGCTTAGTAAGAATGCACTTTGGTTGAAATTTTATCACCTGTGCTGCCAGTATCCTCTGTTGCCTAAAAAAAACTAATGATGAAACAAGCATAGGAAATGATAGGCTGACATAAACCTAACCAACTTCCAAGCCGTAATTAAGGTGATGCTACAAGATAGTCCATGGCCAGGGAGTGAATTAGGGGTTTTTCTTTGGTAAAACTGAGAAGTGGGTGTGTCAGAGCAGCTATCCAGCACAGCAAGGTTAGACGTATCTGGGCCAAGACAGGATTCTTTTCCTTGAATTTTTATATTGAAATAAAAACAAAAAAGTCAGCTGAACTCAGCCTTGTCTATACCAGAAAATTATTGTCTATTAATATGTACAAAATCACTCAACATGAAAAGATTAGGGCAGACAAAGATGACTACATCTAAAGGACCTTGACACTAACTGGAACAACAGATGATGATATGAAGTTAAGGATGACAATGCTACATGCCATGTCAAATTTAGCTTACGTAAACTAACATGATAGTTAAAGGATGTTCAAGGATAGCTTCCAGATGCAAGAAAGAAAAAAAGTCAGAAAAAACTTAAGATGATTTCTGATGACTTTCTTACTGGAAGGACATAATCGGCCAGTTAAGACTATGAGAGAGAGGTAAAAAGAGAATGTAGCGTCTTGCAGGAATTTTGTCCTACCAAACAAAGCAATCTAACTCTACATATATGCACAGAACTGATGACAGATACTGTGCAGAATAAATGTAAATAAAGTTACCTCCCATTTTTACCACCTTTAAAAATTCTGAAAAGTGCAAGTGATTGATAGACGGGTATAACTGAACTGAAGCACAACTCACCAGTGTCTAGTCCACATAGCAGTAGTTTCTAACTTCAAGCATTCTTTCACTGTTCACTGTTGCTTTTTTGTTACGATTATGTTCCATACTTCTTTTCAAGTAGAGATTCCAGAAAAATTCTAATTGCAATAGATACATTTATAGTGTCTCTCAGTAAAACCAAAATGCTATATATGAAAACAACTAGCAGTAAAATATTAACGTCTGAGGTACAAAACTTCTAAATTAAAGCACTATACCCGTTAATCAAAAGGTACATGCTTTCATTATGGACAATTATATTTATGTCTGAGTCTTTAAGTGGAATTTATTAGATTGCTCCAGCAATTGACATACAGTAATATAATTGTCAAATACATTATAAATTAAAATATGTATACCAGGAACAGCCTCACTTCCACAATATAAAGTAGAGAATTCACTCCATAAGCAGGTGAAAGTGGTCTTTAAGCACTTCAAGCACTAGAAATGGTATTAGGTAATAATGTCTATCTTTGAGTACGGTATTAATTTCTTTCATATCACAGCTTTCCACTGACAAATGCAACTACTGTACCAGCACCCTCATTACAAACTAGGAATAGAAGGGGAGGGCAAGACCTATGCAGGAGAGAAAACCAGAAATACTCTGTTGAAAAATTATGATGCCTGACCTTGTCTCATGAGTCTGAGAGGCGTGTTTCAAGGCTGCCCCTGTCATGGCCAAGCAGTTATACTGAAGGTGAGAGCAAGACTGCTGTACTGAATTTAAAGATGACATTAAGAGCTCAATTCTCCATCACACTCAAACTCTAGTCAACATGAACACAAAGCAAGCACTAGTGTGCAAACATACAGACCCTTTACCTTTTGCACTACCTGGTCATAACTAGAGCCACTAGTATCAACCTCCCAAAATGTAACGTAGACTAAGACATGCATCTACATAGATACTCTAGTAAGCCCTAACTCTGCACAGGCAGTTTATGTTGGCAGCAAGTTCCTTGACCAAAATACGCTCCAATGACAAAAATACTTTCGTATGTATAACCACATCCACTTCTGTATGGAAAGGAAGCGACATCAGGCAACCTGAACCAACGCTGCTACAGCACCAAGAGTTTCAAAGAGAGCTTTCACATGTTAGCTACCACAGATTCTGCCACTTTTCTTCTAAATCAGTCTCAGACATGAACTGATGCAAGGGGTTGGCAAATGGTGGCTGTAGTGGGGCCTTTGCTACCCTCTGCCACGAGATGCCTCCTGGCTGCAGAAGGAATGCTCCAACGGCCTTGTCCATGTTCAGCTTCTCCCACTACTTGGCCACTACAGCTGAAAACGTGAGGTCAAACTGGAGAATGCAACTTACACTCTCTTCCTCCTTTTTTCTCAACAAGTGTTGGCTTGGGGCAGTGGGGAAAGAATGAGGGAAATAAAGGAATTATACAATACACAATAGTAGCATTTTCTTAAAACTCTTCAAGGAGAAAAGGCAAAGAAGAGCACTGATTTTACACTCTTCTTCACGTTCCTTCTCCGCATACCCTGTCCCCAAATACAGGACACAGTAGAGGAATAAAGATCGTGAGCTACAGTTTGCCTCCCCCTGCCACACAGCCTCATACTTACCCACCCACAAGACCTGCACCATGTTGAACTGCACTGGGACCAGGGAGGGAACATAAAGTCCTTAACTAGCACCAGCGGTATAGGACATTATAAAGGCAATTGCTTGAAAGCACTGTACAGGCATGTAAGTTCTATTTTTTCTTCAGAAGATACAGAACTGGCATATTATGATCTTTCCTTGTAGAACACTAAATACTGACTTATTTCTCTTTTCCAGATTCTTACACATTTTCAAAATCCACTAGTGCAGTTTGTTCGAGGAAGAACTTGAAATATGACCTTTTTATCAATTACCAAGAGAAACAGAGAATTACGGAAAGGTTTTCTTTTTTGTTCTTGTTGGGTTTTGGTTGTTTCTCTGTGTGTTTTTGTTTTCACACACAATGGGAAGAAAATAATGTGTTTCTATAACTGGCCAGCATTTCTCTATCACATCAAAAAATATTTTTGAAGCCTGGATAAAGAGAGAGGGACCAAATGTTTAAATACCATTTCCCTCCCCCTTGGCAAAAGTCTACATATTTTTCTTAAAAAAACCCCTGTATTTGCTGTTACTTTTAAAGAGATGGCAAAGGCTTGGCCACACATCTTCCATTAATATTAAGTAAAAAAGATGTGGGCAAACCTTTTTGTGCAACTCTCCGAAAATCTCAACCTTTGATAAAACCAAATGCCAAAACAAATGCAGTAATACTGTGGTTATCGCTAACTTGAATGGTTCAGTCATTTAAGCTTTATCCGATTCCATGCTTCCTGAATATGGATAGTCTGGTTTCTGGGATAATAGCAATTTGGATAGTTATTTTATTATTTCATTTCAACTGGTTTTTTGAGGATATGTTAGTTGATTTGTGGGTATGTTCTTATTTACCAATGAAATACTATAGTCAAATACAGCAAAGACTGTTTCCCATTTGTTTTATATAAAAATAATAACAATTCAGCCGTATCCCTGGAGGATTTATAATTGACAAAATCCTTCCAAGGGTTACTTTATCTTCCTTTTTTTGTTCATGCTTCCAGTTTGTCAGCAACTGAATCAATAATTAACTTGGACTACCATGTTTTCTGTAATATAAATAGAACATTTAAAATAACAACCTTGAAAAGCCCTATTTTCTTTAGGTTACACAACATCTCAAAAAAAGCAGGCAGCTGAAAACCACTACACAATTGATTTTAATGTTTTGAGTTCTGAGGGAACGTCAGCTGCAGGACATCCACATCTGTTTTTCAGAGGCTCAGGGTGAATGAAAAGTGAGCACTCTTCACAGGTTTTCTAAACAAGTGTATGACAGTGCTCTTTGCTTTTTCACTGCCTATGAAAGCGGCAGGTTACTTCCAGCCTTACAAACAGCGTTGATCTGGATTGGTGAGGACCCACCAAAGAATCTGCTTTCTTAGGGGCTCACAAAATATGACAACCGACAAGCACGCAGACAAGTCATCCAAAATGCCAATTCATGTGACTACTATTAGCAAAGAGAAATGTATAATCTATTAATTAAAAAAAAAAAAAGAAAAAAAAATCCTCACTCGTATCCCCTCCCTCCAAATCTCTAGCTATAGTAGCTGTGCCATGCTGTTTCTTAGAGAGTTGGGACAGTATATTTCTTATTATTTTAATGAGATGAGAAAAACAGTGACATGACATCAATGGATATAAATGCGGTTGCAACTAAGATTGTCAAAAACCTCTTGCCTTATGAAAACAGTTCTGCTCAGTTTCAGAAGGGTTGAATTATTATGCCTCATTATTCCTGCTATATTTTGGTGGGGGAAAATACACTGAAAACAAGGAATCTGCCAGAAATATTAACTGCAGTGTACTGCATTTAAGTATGCAGTGAGGTGTGATCTTATTTCTGGAGATATGATGTACTATTTGGTCTAAACCTAACAACGTACCGCTGTCAAAGACAATGGAATATAATTACCAAGGAGGCTCTCTTGCAAAGGATCACATGAAGACAACATAAAAGCAGAATAAAGCTATTATTAGGCTTACAGTTTTGTCACTATGGGCTTTTCTATGCTGAAGACAATTTACTACAATTTTTTTTCCTCCATGAGGGGTGAAATACCACTAAACCCACGTTTTCTGGATTAAGAGATGAACAGCACACCACACTTCACTAACCCCACTCTGGTTCCAATAGTTTAATAATCCTTTCCCCAGGGGAAAGCCAACACTGAAAAAGTACCAAAAAGGAAACAACAGTCCCAGCTCGGGTTAAAGATTTTGCTGTTCATTTTGAACATAGGGGATCAGTTTAGGGAAACCACCTTTTTATGAAGTAGCTGTTTAATAAATGGCAAAGAACGTTCCCTGCTGGAACTGCCTGTGCAAATATATGCTTAAGACCTCAGTATCTGCAATGCGTTGTCCTCGCTACTGGGGCCCTGGCTGCCCTCTCCACTCCCGTATCGTAAGAAGCAGCTATGCAGCACAGTGATTTGATGAAGCTCTTTCTCATGACATTCTGGAAAATGATTCAACTAATGGCTTGGTGGGCAGGTCCAATTTTTTGCCTCATTGTCTGTGTTCTGACTCCAACTCTGTATAATATTTTGGAGAAAGTTCGCCTTTTCTGCACTGCGCCGAGTAAATATTTTGTCAGTTGTTAAGGATGAGCTACAGAGTAAGACCCGGCAATGTATCCAAATTCAGCAGCAAGACTTGGAACCATGTTAGAACTTTTTCCAGATTGTGATTTGTAAGCCAGCAGAAAACCAACCACTTGAACTATTACAGAAAGGCTGAATGAACCCTTTTCAGAGCAGTGAAAATGTTTTTCCCCACAGCTGGGGAAAAAAAATAAAAATCATTAACGCTAGCAGAAAGGGCTGGGTGACCAAGGGGGAAGTTTACTTCCCGACCGCTCCACGGTGCAGCACGTTCCCCAGCGAAGAGCAATTATCTGTGTGCTGCACCAGACAGAAAAACCTCACTGGAATGAGGCAAAAGGGTCAGTAGTAAAGCAAGGCTGTGACACCAAAGCGCCCATGTCAGAGACGTGTCCGAACAACCCGCTGGTGAGGAGTGAGCAAGGAAAATGCAAATAGAGGCTGCCCTCAATCCTGTCTCCACAGTGGAGATATAGAGGAGGCACAAATGAAGACTAAACAAAGACTCGTTTCGGGAACATAATTATTTGATCTCTGCTGCAACCAGGCAATTACTAGAAGTGATGATCACTAAAACTGAATTCCACTACTTAAGCTAGACAAACATTCGGATTATAAATTATGAAATAAAGAGAATGAAAAGTGCATACATCTATAACAATGTCATGGTAACCACTTGTTTGTAATTTTTATGTTATGTCTAACATAAAATCTCTACAGTAATAATTTGTGGAAAAAAACAGATAGACCCATATACTTGGTGCTGTTGTTTGGACAAATGAAGAAATAAAATTTAAAAAGCACCTTTCTTTCAAATAAAACAGTCCTTTCTCAAACAGTTTTGCTAGAAGCTGTATCAAAATTGTGGCCATCTTGAGATTAGTATGCCAGAGAGATTCTGTCTCCCTTTTACTGTTATGATCAGGGTCCACAAAATAATATTTACAGTCTGCATGGCAAGGTACAAAAATCCTAAATCACTGATAAGAATCCAAAGGATGAAAAGGGCCACTAGAAAAGCAGAAACACAGCAAGAAGAAAGAAACTGAAAAAATTATGTTGCTGCCCTAATGGCAAGTATACCCGAGGAAATTTCTGTCACTACCCAAGCTATACAACAGTAATAAAAATGGCAAGCAGCTTCATTTCCCTCCCTCCTTCTTTCCTTCTTTCTTTCCTTCCTTCCTTCCTTCTTTCCTTCCTTCCTTCCTTCCTTCCTTCCTTCCTTCCCTCCCCTCCTTCCTCTACTTGTCTCTCTCAAATTTTTTATGCTTTTTTTTGAGGTACCAACTTTATATGGGAGATACTAATAGGCTTTTTCTACCGGAGGACAAAGTACTACTTTCTCAACCAGGAATTTTTTTTGGACAGCATTTACAATCAAGCCTGGCTAATGATTCTAGTCCCTGACTGACCTCTGCTACTTCTGGTATGCTCAAAGCAAAGAAAGCCAGTCCTTGAGGGAAGACCATACCAAAAAGCTCCTAGAAGGCCAGAAGGATTTAATTTTTGTTGCAGCTACATTTCGCTATTGGCAACAGCATCCAAAATGTCTCACTGAATCATCAGGCAATTAATTGAGGCATAAACTGATAAAATATATAAATTTCACTTTGTAAGAACAGTAATTCTTGACAAAATTCACAATTTGAACTGAGAAAAACACTTCCAGTTTTGTTTCTTTAGCACATTCATAAGCTTACCATCTTGCTCTCCCTTCAGCTTTGGGGACATCATGTCAGACAAACATAAGCACAGGCTTCTTCTCCAGACCAACATGTCATCTGTAGTGGTTTGCCCCAGAAGTCCTTTACGTGACACCCTCCCATCCGATTTCAGGACCTTCCTGCCACACTCTTAGGCCAAGGGCATACCACCACTCTCCTTCTCTTCCCCGTCTGCTGGGTTGGATGCATGCCATCTGTTCAGCCCTTCCCTGCCATGCCCTGAGCCCTGGGAGCCCCATCCCTTCTGTTTCACAGCCCTCTCCTCCTCCTTCCTTTTGTCTGTGGCATCCTATGCTCTTCACCCCCACTCTTGTTTCTTTCCTTTCCCTCCAGAGAACTGCTCACGTATCAGTCTCTTCTGATTCATCAGTAGTGAAGCAGAAGTGACACAACCAGCTGAAGAAGCTGCAGGCAAAGTGTGTGGTTGCCTCCTGCCTTCCTGCGGCAGCTAGTCCATCAGTGCCTGCCTGCGACTGGGGCAGTCCAGCGTGGCCAAAGTGCCTCCAGCCAAGCAGAATGCTTCAGAGCCACTGGTCAGGCGTGGAGATACACAACGTACAGATCTATAAGGACTGCTCAAAAAAACTGTCGGTCAAACAATTTCTGGGGGAAGTCTAGAGAAGAATAGTTGGGTGTCTCATGACACATGCTGATTTCTGGTTTCAGAATGGCTTTTTAATCACCTTTCAAAAGCAGACAAAACTACATATAAAATGAAAGGAAAAAAAAAATCTGAACAGACATTCCCAGTTCTTCCTCCTCTCCTTTTCTGGCTCGGTTTTACAACTCTGCTGCAGACCAACTAGAGACCAGAAAGTCAGTACAGACTGAAGGATTTGGAAAATGCTAACCCAATTAATTCCTGCATGTTGAAGAAAAGGCATGAGACGGTGCTGGGATCTCTGGCTGCTCTTTTAAGGACTGCTGAAACAGGGAGTGAAAGAAGCTCTTTTAAGATGATGATTTCCTCATATAAGCAAAGACCACAACAGAGATACGTCAAGGCATTAAGCCTGTGGTCTCCTTTCAACATCTGGCCCCATTTTCAGCCCATATTTACATCTACTCTCAGACGAGCTTTGCCCACTTAGGGAGGTCCAGTCCCTTCCAGACGGCCATTTACCTTCTCTCAGCCGGTGGAATTCAGGACACCACACGTTATTTTACATACACAATTGACCAAATCCAGGCAGCCTTTATTGTCTATTATTTTTACCCAGTGCTCTCTCAGGCAAACGTCAATGTTGGTTCCTCAACATAAAGGGAGTTTGCCTGAGGACAAAATGGGTAAGGATCTCATTTCCATCAACTTCAGTACCAGAAAGTCTTTCGTACCCTGTAATTTCCTGAGTGGCCTTCTGCCTTCCCATGTAACATTGCTTCTATCCAGCTGTTCAAACCACTGTTCAAATGTTGTACTCACCTGAAAACTCTGCTGGTGCCATAACTGATAGCAAGAGGCGTGGCTATTTTGCAACTTCTTCTTAAATTTTACTTATTTGTTAGTCTTGAGGAACAGTATTAGCTCATATATCATCAGCGAGGAAGGGACATAACAAACTGCCATTGACTCCTTCTGGTACATAGGCAACATTTTGGAGAGATTACAGTTGCAGATCTTCTCAGCATTTCAACAGCCAAGGTCCTTTCATTTTGTGTCAAAACTGTAATACCAAGAAGAAACCTCCTAATGGATCCTGAGCCATTTATGCGTGTGTTTCTAATTACTTTCTTTCAGTCTGTTATCCAAAATTAGAAATTACATTAGTATAAGAACACAAGTTTTCTCCATCATGGTTTTCATTTTTTCATCCTTCTGCTGGATCAAGGAATGAAGTCATAAGAATTCGCTTATATATATTAAAAAATATAGCCCACTTACACACATTTATTTTCAGATAAAGCCATTAACCATCCTTAAAAACTAAGTACAGTCCAAACAAAAGTAATTGTTTCAACAAAAAATGAAAGATATTGCTTTCCTCAGTAGTCTTGTCTCCATAAGGTGTTTTGTCTGTTTACCAACTGTAAAACTTGACTCAGGTTAAGTGAATGAAGGGATAGCATCAGTGACTAAGTAAGGAGACAGCAGGTAACAGAATCAGGAAATCTGGTATAAGCCAACACAGGATCGACTATACAGACTCAGTGCCCTGATCTACTCTGTTTGGCACCTGGCCTAAAGGAATGCACAGTGCATGTATGCTCACTCCCTACGGCCAGTGTCAGTGGTGTACATGCACTGCCTGTCCCTACAGTTCTGCCACATTTCTGAAAACACACCGCAGACATATTTTTTTCCAGCACGTGCATATTCAAGTCACTTGCTTAGAAGAAATACACCATTTTTTGGGGTATCTGGCAATTCAGACTGTAGTACTTACTTTTTCAGGACCAGTGACTGAAAGCAAGTTTCTGCAATTTTGTTTACTGCCGTGAAGAAATTCACACTGCATCTTGACAGCACATAAGATGACATATGATGAGGAAAGAGCTTAATAAAGCAGGCAAATATCAAAGAGCAATTCAACATAACTTGAGAAAAACATTTTAAAATTTTACTTAGAAAAGTGTAATTATATGTATTTTTATATCTGTGAACATGTTTCTTAAAAAGTAAGCCATTGGATAACTCCTCACTGCACTGAAAGGAATGGCCTAATTTGTATTGATGTCAAAGGGGTAAGATTTCATTGCGTATATTAAAAATGAAACTACAGCAAATAATAAAATTAAATAGTAATATGTTTTGCAGGGTTGGCAGAGTATGTTCAGAGCATGGGAAGGATAAAGACACAATATTAACTAAACATGTTTCAGAGACAAGAACCAAATTTGTGCACGTTTTGTAAGCTTTCCCTTATTATGTGCATTATCTAGCATTTTGAATGACATATATTTGGCCCCCCTGAGGAAAAATCTACCTCAAACTTTATTTCAAGAACAATCTAAGAGAGCCAATGAAACTTTCTTAACTTCACCAAAAGGAATACAATATCGAAGATGTCCTTCTATCTTTATGCTTTTACACTATGTGAAAAGCAATTAAGCAATAAAAAGGAGCTCTAGAGGCAACTGGAGAAAAGATCCCTCTAGCACAAGCTCCATGAGGACAGCTGTACAACTATCCTTAAGTATAATGTATATCAAAGTAGAGGTGTATCTCACAGTATGACTGGAATTTGATACCACACTCAGCCCAGTGGTAGCCTGTGTAAATCACTAATTTAGGGAACACAAATCCAACACCAGTCTTTCCAACCTATGGCGCAGCAAAAATGCAGGAGGGCCTTAGGAGAGCCCATCGCCTCCATTGCTCCTCTTATTCTCTGGAACACGAGTTAGTTGAACCTTTCAGAAATACAACGTAGAAACTTGCCCACAGCTCCAACATCTGTGAACTACGTATTTCTTCATATTTAATTTATAGTTATCTTTTCATATTGCCATCCCATTCTCCACCCAAAGACTTTCCATAATCTGGAAGGACTGGAGTGTTGTGATTCGAGCTTTGGCTACACCTTTCATTTTCATCTAGATGTGCTATTGATTTTATTAGAAGATTGCATTTGGGAGGGATTAGAAACCAAAATTAAGTTAGAAGTGGGGTGGACTTTTTAAAAAATTTACTTCCATGGCTATTCTCTGCCCTTAATCTTGAGAACTGCAATAAACAACAACTCTATGGAGGCAAACTTGACAAATTTTTAATCGATTTTTTCCTTTCAGAGTATAATTTATTATTGTCTCCAAAATTATGTTCGACAGACTACTGCAACAACAAACACAAGTCCATGCTGATCAGAATATCATCGCAGTGGCTGATCTAATCTCACTGAAAGGGAGGCTTATAAAAAATGTTTAAAGACTAAACAGTACAACTAGTGCCAAGTTTCACTTGACTCATGCTATATGGAACCTGAGGCCCAAATAGCCAATGTTCTTGTCTGCCAGAGGCCCATGTTCTCAAGTACACATTTTATATTTGCCAGTCATACTTCCAGTAATTGCCAAGTTCTACTAAAGACATTTAATAACTTGTATGACACCATATACTATATTTAATTTTATCTTTAAAATGCATTAAGAAACGCTTTGTAAAAAACAAATTCTTTATAAACAAAATGTAATCAGTATGGGTGTGTGTACCCAGATGTCTATGTGAGAGAGATTTTGGAAAGCAAAGGCTCTAATTCATCTTTTTTGAAAGGCCCTAGATTTTACAAGGTCAGAACAGGAACTTTCATATAAAGAAAAAAACATGAATGCACAGAAGGAACACACATCTGTTATGCTGCAGTTCAAACTGCAATCCAAAAGCAACACAAGGAAAGGCATGCAAACAACATAACAATTCTGGTGGTTCTGGTAAGATTTTAGATAACCAGGAAATCTTTGGTTAAGAGCAAACTAGAAAAAAAAAGATCTATGAAAACTCAGCATATTCCAGCTCTATCCCCCTCTGGCTGCGTTGCTCTGAAGAGCCTGCTGAAAAAAGACAGAAACCTCTGACATTTCTGATTCTCCTAGAGGGAAGCAGAGAGTCTGTCAGTCTTCTTTGTTCCCCTTCGGAGGCTGTGCAAGTGTACATCCGTGTTTCAAGACAGAACAGGAACGTACCAGAGGTCAGAAAATCCCTTTCCATAGGTTGTCTTAAACAAAGCAGAGCTGTGGGACAAAGGCAAGAGGAAGCGGTCTTGGGTGGCAGCCCATGGTTTGGGAAGGAGTCCAGGCTGCGGAATACCTATAGTGCCCGAGAGCAGGGACTGTGGCGTGGGCAGGGCACGGCTTCGCTCGATCTCATCTAGAAGGAATCCTGGAAAATGCAATCCCAGGATCTGCTGGGATTTGCAGACCTCCATAGAAAGGCATATTTGGAAGGAGTGCAAGATAGAAGCAGTCTCCTTTCTAATAACTTAGGAAAGTCTGAAAGAAACTAGGGATGATGCTTGTCTTTCCTGTAAGCACAGGAAAAAACCCTCCTTGTTTGCCTTTCAATGTCAAAGCCAAGGAAGCAGCCAGTAACTTAACCACAACAACACCTGGGATAGTTTTAAACTCTGTGAGCAGACCTTTTATTTTTTTTAAACTTACTAAAAGTGGGTTTAGTTGCTTCTTTGTTTAGATTTTGCTGCTGGAGCTCTGGGGAGAACTCTCTTCTTCAGAGAGAAGTTGTATTGTTTGTTTGTAAAATAACTTGATAATCAAAGCCTGCAGGGAAGATTGGCCTATAACATGCAGGAAAAGCAAACAAGAGTGGTAATGGATTCAAAGGTTAATGTAGAGTCAATGAGGAAATTAATTAGGTTAACGAATGCCCTCAGCTACCCACCCACCCCTTCATCCAAATATAATGGCATCACTGCACCTCAGCTCTGGGTACATCCTCAAGAGGGATGAGAATGAGATACTGCAAACCAGTGTGAGATACAACACATGGGAATATACGTGAGCTCTAAGTGTGTAACCCTGGGCAAGTGTACCTATGCATGTTCACCTGCTAGACTGTGACACTAGTACCTTGTAGATTGACTGACTTTAGGCTGGGAGGGCCCCTGCTGATTGCCATTTGCTTTCCTACAGTCCACAGAATTTTACTCTGCAATTGAAGGAAACCATTCTTTTCAAACATGTGTGCGTCACTGACCCCAATGTGGTAAGGTTGAACTACAGACCATTGTGGGGGTGGAAGACTTATCCATTTCCCAACCTGTCTTTATAGATGGATTTTCTTATGCTAGCTCCTGAAATGCTTCCAAGAAGCTAAATTAACTTCCCAGCACAGCTTAAATTCAGGCAACATTTCAGAATCCTTCATTTCTGAAGTGACTCCCCAACCTTCTTTTCCCCAATCTGGGATTTACCAAAGAAACTCCATCCAAAATTCCAGGTCACACCTGGTAAGCAATTTACTGGGACTGGCTTATTTAACGTCGTCCCTCCTGTACTTCGCCGTTATCTTCAGGAACTACCTTGAAACTCTAAGGTGCTGTAAAAAATGTTTACGTAAATTAAAACAGCAATAAAAGGCTGCCAAGTAATTCTACAGTATGCTATCAAAATAAAAACTCGAGGTACTCGACATAACCCCAAAGCTAAGGCTAAAAAAGCATCACAGTCAAAATAGTGAAACAATCAAAATAGTCAAAAAGTTGCATGTTAGGGTTAGAAAATTTCTTTCAGAATAAACTTCTGACAGAAAACATAGTTTGGGTATAACTGGAATTTTGCCATTTTTTATTTGACAAAATTTTTCCATGCTTATAAACAATGCAGAAGATCCACCAGGCTACTTCAGCATGGCTGCACTTGGGTCATTCTGCCTTCTCCCAGCAGGTCTCCATAACAACGTAGCCTTTGGGGAATTTTAGTTTTCGAGCACCTTTCAAGCACAGTTGTCAGCTGTGGACTGAGCTTCTGGCTAGACCACACCTCTCATAATGCAGCTTTTCCTCCTCTCAGACTGACCAGTTGGGAGAAATACAAGTGCAATCATGAAGTACCATAGGAAGATACAGTTCAGGTTTGAACTAACCCAGATTTAAAAATGTTTGAAATATATATAAAAAGAAGATATATTGGTAAAAAAATAATGAAAAAACCCCAACTACCAAAAAACCACCTCATAATGAAATATTACAATCTTTTTGGCCTCCATTACTGATATAAGGAGTAAATACAGTCTATGGATGTATGAGAAAGTGGTCAATAATGGCTATGCAGACTGCTGCATGTCTATATAGTAGTGGTGTGTTTGGGTCTGTCAGATGCGAGACCTTGGAAAGCCCTACGCATGCTGCATTTATGAGTATATACAATATATCTTTGGTAAGCTCTATCCTTCTATCCAAAGTGTGTGTGTGTGTGTGTGCGTGCGTGCGCACACGCTGCTTTACTAGGGATGATCAAGATGAACTGCGAGGGAATGCCAGACCCATGGATCTGTGTAGATCACAGCATGCACACAGCTCAGGTGCCTCCTGTTAAAAGAAGGTATTAGAACAGGGGCAAGAAGAGCCTCTAGTGCTACCAGGAGACTGCAAAGCACCTCCTGAGATGAGACTTTCAGGGGTCTTAACCTGATCAGTTTATCCGAAATGAGACACTCGCATCTCTCCCTGTATGGAAAACAGTGATATAGAACAAGAAATAAAGGGCTCTTTAATATAGCAGTGGAAAGCATGACAAGCTGAAGTCAGACAAGTTAGAAATTTGGAAAAGAATTAGCAGTGACAATGAATAATGACAGGCGCAAGCTGCTAAGGGAAACAGAAGATTGTTTATCTCTTTAGATCATGACCAAATGCCTTTCTGGAAGATAAACTTCAGCAAAACAGAAACTACTGGGCTCACTACAGGTGCAAGCGAAATGTTATGGCCTGTGTTAAACAGGAGGTCAGACAAAATGATCTGATATTCTTTTCAGATGTTAAATGCCATGAGTGTCTGTGTTTGTCTGCGTGGTATTTTGTCAGTAGGTGAGAACTCACTCTGTTTCTGAGTCTGGATGAATCCATGCCAACAATGAACCAGGAGCCGGGTAGATGTGGTTAGCACGGTGCACAATCCAACCTAATAAACTTGCTCCTGGCTTGGAGCTGGCTGATGCCCGGCCAGCTTACAACACAGAATACAGTTGCATCTGTCTGCAAAACAGCATACAGGCACACCTACCCCTACCCAGCAAGCCAGCCACCCTAGCGCACTTTTGCAGATAAGGAGACAGGGAGGCATGTCTGTGCCATGTCCTGGAATCCACGGTGCTCGCACTGGAGCCAGCAGCAGCACAGCCACCTTAGCCCCATCGAAAAAGCCTGACCGAGGGGGAAGTGACCTTGGGTCCCAGTGCTGGCTAACCTGGCCGTGTTGCCTTCAGGACCAAGTCAGCACGTTAGCACAAGATCTGTACCACATGGTGCCAGGACACAGCTGGCCATGGTGACTACCCCTACCACAGAGCAGATGTGTAAGGTCCCCTTGCTGCATGGGGTATTCTGAGGCAAATAGTATAATGGATTCTCTTCTTCTGGGGCAAGAACAAGGGCTCAAAACATGATCACTGGTCATGGCTGGAGCTTAAATGCTCGGAAAGGACAACCTGCATTCCCTCCCACCAAACTCTCAGCACCTGCTTGGTGACCTCTCTCTTTTTCTTAGCACGAACTGAACCAAAGCAATTCCAACTGTAAAAGGAGTGATGTGGTCACACTGTTTTCTGTACTCGGCATCTGAAGAATAGAATAATGAAAAAGGTGATAAGAATGTGCAAGGGAGGGCAAATAAAGTGCATGGTGCTAACATCATTGCCACCACGTGGTTTGCCTTTACAGAAAGTAGAGTGCAACACACTGAAAACTTTAGCTTTCCAGCACAGAGCTCTACACTGACAAGAAAAGCACAGCTTGAGCAAAGAAGACAGAATGTGGTGCTGAGGGAAGAATGTTTTCCAAAAGGGCTTATGCCACAGGACTGAATTTATGCTGTGAAGAAATATTGAAGTAAAAGTGCAAACCAAAAGCAAAATTCAGATGTTTGCTCCACTGGCAGCAATCTGACTCAAAATGGTAGGTGTTGGGAAGGAATTAATATGGGAGAAAGGATTAACCACTTCTCTAGAAACATAAATACAGAAGAACACTTTTGAAAGTACAGGAATTGTAAGAAGCAGCAGAAGTTTATATTATACAGAGAACTCAATAAAAATAAGAAAGACAAAGGTTAAAACAATAAATATAAGCTAGGTAAAAACAATAAATATAAGCTAACCTTTCAAGCAAAAAATCCTTTGTAGCAGGCTGTACTTACTGAGACATAGTCTCTTCCAGGAATGGCTGATCCCACCCTTTTTTAAGGCATCAGATCCTCAATTTACATGATTAGCTGATAATCTCAGCTTTTATCCAATAAAAAAGGTTTTCCAATCCTTCCTGATGTGAAGAAGAGCTTAAAACGGAGGCCCTAAGGATTAAACTACCAAGACGAAATTCCCAAACTTGCGTATTTCTAAGGCTCTGCTATTTTTAATCCTGACCATTCACACTTGCAGGTTTACCCCTAAGACCACTGGCACCTGGTGAAGAGCCCAAAAATACTGGTACCAGCGTAGGGTGCTAAGAGTTTATCTACATGTTTCACTGAAATTACGTAAAGAAATACCCAATAAGAAGGACTGGTGCATGAGCAGTGCTAGCACTGCTTATTCCACAGGATAGCTTCTGAAAGCATCCTGTGTCATTGGTTTCTGTGGGTGGACAGTTCCTTGAAAGAATAATGCCCAGCTGAACAGGAAGAGCATTTGGAAAGAGGCATGGGGGGTTGGATTTAAGCAGTACCACAGGTACTGCATACAAACTTTAAAACATGGTAAACATTTAAAAGGCGTATTAATTGCAAACCAGACACATTTAGGATAACAATGCCCTTAAAGTTAAGTTTTCTGTAATCATAGGACCTTGAAAGTTGAAAACTCTCCTTCTTTCCTCTCTATTGTGCACCAGTATGATTCTCATGAACACATCCCTTCAGTTGCTGTGCTAGGAACAAAAACAGGATGGATAGTAGACATTGGAAACTCTCCATTTGCCTTTACCACAAGGGTTTTTTTTTTCCCATGGATCATAAGAAAGGCAGACGGGCATTCCCTTGAGGCAAACAGAGATGTTTTCAGAACATCGTGCAACAGGAATACTCCCTGACAACATGTCTATAATAATATGTTCTAAGTACAACTTTCTGTACTGCACCTTAGGCTATTTGGCAGTGGACATATTTTTACGTCCATTCATTTTCCGTGAACTTGTGTAGGGACCAGTGCAACTAAATATCAGCCTTTTAAAAGCACTATAACTCATTTAGCCAATGATGCTCCTAACAAGGCAACGCGTCCATAAAATTTTCTGAAAAAGGATCTGTGTATCATCATTATCCAGTTTCTCCATCAGCAAGGTGGAAAAGGTTTTGATGAAAGAAATGCACTTAGTCAGAGTATCCGGCGAGCAGGAAGATTCCAACCCACTCCTTGTCCCAGCATCTGCTTTCCTTACAGAGCCTCTATGTGGCCAGAGTTTGATAAAGACCTGAAAAGCGAGACAGTGCCAAATGCCATCCAAGGCTTCCCTGTGGATAGACTTGCAAAAGAAAAGAAAGAAGATTCTGGGTTTGCTTCAGTCCCACAAGGCTGCACTCAACACACAGCTAATGTAAATGCTTCCCCAGGTGGCATTTCCCCAAGCACTAGCAACAGGTAAACATCAATCCCTGGCTCGAAGTGTGTGCTAGACAGCTCAGCTTGGTTCTCCCTGGGTAGCTCACCAGCTTCTTCCCTGCACATCTAATAGGACATCTAGTTTGGTAAATTCCCGGCCATGAACATAGCAAGAGGAAGAAGAATGTTGACTCTCTCATGCTCTTTGAGCAGCTGCCTTCTCTTCCCATCTCTGTGAATCCCAGCTGCAGTAGCCCTCCTCACTGAGAAAAAGACAATTTTTCTGTGCTGCTGATGGTCCTTTCCGTTTCACATCTGGAGATTGTTAACTGTTTCCCATGTGGTCTGAGTTTTAGCAGCAAAAACACTCCAACAAATTCTAGTAAAACTGATTTATTTGTATTAACTGGACACTGGATACCAAAATAGTACTGTATGGGGGACTTAATTCTGCCTTCCTTTTCACATTGACATTTCACCTCGACCTGTCCTC
Organism: Charadrius vociferus; assembly: GCF_000708025.1. Lineage (NCBI taxonomy): Eukaryota > Metazoa > Chordata > Aves > Charadriiformes > Charadriidae > Charadrius > Charadrius vociferus. Next base: position 3,742,887 of record NW_009647763.1, on the reverse strand, counting down.
TGAAATAAATACTAGGGAAACCTCATGTTTTAGTGGTTGGAAGTTCAGAACTGAAAAGGTCAAAAGCTGAAAATAATTTAAGCATGACATCTCCTCTGTTTAGGAGAGCTTAAGTACTTACGAGTGGCGGAAGTCCCAGCTAAAACTCAAAATTGATGCTGTGAGGCTGCGACTTCCCCTTGGATCCCAACAGCTTACAGCATCCTCTGGTTTTGCAAAGTCATAATTTGCTGTCATGGAAAGAATTATATTAGCAGAAACTGAATGCATTGCTTCAAATCTCTGAGGGACAAAACACTGCAGGAGGGGAAAAGATACATATACATATATGTATTTTTTGCAACTGCATAAAAGAAGAAACCAGACAAATAAAGCAGGGGGGAGCACTGAGTGGAGCTGGGAAAATGGTTTTAAGTTGTCAACATGGAGGAAAACTTACTCAAGTCTCAGCTAGTAAAATTTAATACCTTTCCAGAAGGCGGCCAGTTATGAATTTATCAAAGCCTTGTTTGGTGCAAAAACACTTCTGCAGAAATATCTTTGTTTAATATTCAAGCTACTCTTAGGTGAAAGCAAGAAAGAGAAGTTAAATGCTCTTCAAAAGTAAACTGCCACAAGTAACTAAAGAAACCAACATATTATGGAGATATTTATTTAAAAATCACCACTAGCAGGAAAAATGCAATTTAATACGTGCAGAATGCTTTCCACTCTATTCAAGCAGGAAAAAACCCTCCCCCATGAGATCACCAATGTGCCCAAACCATGTGGCAGAGAAATAATCTTTAGAACTGAGAATGTGACACTGAAACAGACGATGTTTTTTATCAGTCAAATACTTGTTCCCTTATCTCACTTTCATAGTTTAATTTAATTTTGAGCCCATCGCTGCAAATTTACCAGCTACCAGAACCTTTTGCTGCCCACAGTGCTACATCATTGTGTTGCGTGTGGTGGCAGAAGACATAATGCACCCCAAGGCTGCAGCCTGAGGCTTGCTGCTGATACTCCGTCAGGGGAGCGTGCTCTCACTCAGAATCTGCCAGTGAGTTTATCTCACTTTGGGATTTATGTCACGGACAAAGGTGGTGTAGCACAGGATGCAGAAAGGCTGCGCTTGGCTGTATCTAATTTATGGATGGGTGTATGTAGGCATGAAGTGTTAAGAGAATGCTGCAGACCACAGGAGGCTCCAGCCATGCTGTGGTACAGCAAACTTAAACAGTACCTCTGCCCCAAGCAAGCACTGGCTCCTGGGGAAAGGGTTTACTGCCCAGCATTCATCACCAGGTACTCAGGAAAACGAAAGAGAACAGGTTTTATTTCTGCTACAAATCATGCACAGCACCAAAACACTCTTGCAGCTAGAAGAAAACCAAAGGTGATCTCTGACAAACAGGTACCTTTTTTTTTAACTGAGACAAGCTGTAGCTTTGAGGTAATGGAACTGAGTATCATTTTTGAAGCGTTCTGCATACCATTCTAACTTAAGAAAAGGAGAAGATGTGAAAATCGTAAGATGATGAAGAGTTCTGTACTGTAAGAAACAAATTTTGAAGATTTTGAAAACACGGCAACTGAGCCTTCCAGCTTGTAGGCCAATGCAGGAGAGCTGATGCAAGAGCTCTGGCAGGGAGAGGCTGCCTGCCAAATTCCTACTAATTGGTAATAAGGACAGCTGAAGAAACTGGCCTCTGAAAGGAAAAATGAAGCTTGAAACCTCAGACCAACTTCTTCAGAAACACAACTACTTCTGAAGAGAGTAGTAGATCCGTGTGCACGGATAGATATAGGCTAATGCCTATAAATAGCTCCAAGCTGGCAGCGCTACGGCAGTAACAGAAGCCAGACTGTGGTAACAGCCGGCTTCGCTACAGAAATTTTCATCTTAATGCCATCTTCCTTCTTGCCGTGGGAGACACACTGAAAACAGGTCTGGATAGTATATTAAAACTCTATCATGCTTTCAACAAGGTTTCATAAGGTGACACCAGTAATTTTTAAATTTCATTTTAGGAATATAGTTCATCCTCTATGCAATACCTATAAAATTCCTAGATTTCACCATTTACATGAAAATGCCAAGGAACATGACCTTTAAGTACAGTTTTTATATTTAGTCCAGTAAGTTTTCTCTACAACAGCAGTAACAGCAGCAAGGAACAAGAAGAATGTCACACCTCTCAATTAAGCAAAGAATATATAAGGCTGAGTAAACGGTCTTTAATGCTCTTGTAAAGTTTAATTCATTTATTTGCAAAGTGATCTGAGATATCTGGGAAGATTACGTACTATTTTCTTTCCTTAGCAAAGGTTAGAATATGGTTGGGAATTCTGCTGTGGTAATGCTAAAGAGACTGGTTTCCACGAACATAAGGAAAGCACTAGATTCTCAAGTACATCACATCTGCACTGAGTGCACTGAGTTATACAGACAAAAGTAAGGTGAGAGAGGCTTAAAATTATAGCACTTTTCTACCCTTCTGACACTGTGGGGTTGCTGGGGCTCACATTTCCTGCAAGAGTAAATGAGAGTAATTTGTTATTCTAACATATACTGACAGGAACTGCGTGGTCTGTGTCACCCGTGAGGGGACCAAGCAGGGACTAGTTCTATTTAAATACTGTGCAGTTAAAACACTGTCAGAAACTTTTTAATGCCAAGGAATTTTACATATTCCTATTTACATTTTGACATTGCAGTCACAGAGTGTTCAGACTCGCCCTTCTCTGCCTAGCAATCTATAGGTGGGATCTTCCAGGTACAAGCCAATTTCATAGAAGATGCTTTCAGGTCCACTGTAAAATGTTCTTCCTTACATTGCAAAACTTACCAAGAGGCTGTACAGTATTATATTACATGGTAATGGTATTTCCAGAAAAAAAAAAAAAATTACACATGAATAAGGCAATGAAAGTATGCAGGTAACCATGGCTACTGTTGTGAACTAAATAACATTTTTTATACAGCTGTGAATATTTGTATTGTTGCCAGTTAAGCTGTAGAGTTCAGATTTGAGACAGGACTGGTAAACACTAAATTCTTGCCTGAAGAAAGGTACTTCCCAAAGCGGGTGCAGGCCTCTACATCATGCCACTGTGCATTCTCGTACCATTTTTTATCTAGTAAACACACATCTTATTACCTCAGTCAAAATAATCAAAGTACAACTCTTCATGGCCACTACTTAGACCTTACTGTCAGTGATACACTTTTGCACAAGCTATGTTCTGTCCTAAGGGTATTTTTATTTCCTCTTGCCATATACCTGAAACTGCAACTTTTGACATAGCTTTCGAAATAGCTTTGCTTCCATAAAAGAGACTTTTGAAAGATCTTAAAAAAAATTTGCAAGCAAACCTCTCATCTTTCCTTGATTTTTCACTACTGGTAACACCCCCCTCTTTGGTCCCAACAGCATTCCTGGACAATAAAAGAAAAAGCAATTCCAAATGACAGATGAGAAGGACCTTTTCTCCTTTGACATCTTTTCAATTTCCAAGTTCATCCTTCTTAAATCATCCTTCTGTTTACATGTCAGTCTCTCTTCTCAAATCAATCATCATCAAAGAAGGAATGGAAACCTCAGGGATTTTTCTCCTTAAGGAGAAAAGGTACGCCCCAAAGCAAATTATTTGGAATAAGTTGACAGGAGTTGCTACACTAAAAGAAAACATAAACACAAAAGCTGTTAGTGAGATGAACCTGTGCTTCCAGCAATATAAACAAAATGAAAATAATGAAACGCCTATTGTAACTAAGGGAAGCAGGACTTAGAGCACCATCTCTCTATTGAAAAATTGAGTCACTTCTTCCTTCCAATAGAGCATGAGTTTGAAACTCAAATGAGTGCTTGTTCATTCGCTGTGAATTTGTCTTCTTTTGGAGAGAGGATCATTTCTTAATAAAAGCACAGGCTAATGAAGCAAACACAGATTCACTTCACAGTTCAATCTTTAACTGCCTGTAGCCTCAGGCAAACCACAAATTCCATGGTTTAGTTTCTCCCCTGTAACATGTGGAAAATAGCAATTCTTTTCTGCCAGTCTTTACCTGTCCTGTTCATTTAGGCTGAATAAAATTTGCGGATGAAACATTTCGTATCTGTATCAGCAGTGCTTAGCTTAAATAAAATTAGAGGACCTGTTCTTTAAAACGGTACTAGATACCAATATCATTATTAGTATATGAATAGTAATATAGATATTACTATATATACACTATATATACACACACTATATATATTATACTATATACACTATATACTATATATACACAAAATATATATTACTATATATAGCATATATAGTAATACTGTATATACACACTATATCTAGTATATACAGAGTATATATATACACAATATATAGTGTGTGTGTACATATACACTATCAATCCTACCAAACTGATGATGTGGAGAATAAAACTGTGGGAGGCACAGTAGCATGGTTCTCCGGCAAACAACTGTGACATCTAAAGACCCACGAACTCTGGGCGTATTCGAGGCAATGAGGGTACAAAGAAGGGCACTTTTCTGACTTCTGCATACACAAAAATGTTGGAAAAAGAAAATCACTCTGCAAACAGTGATCCTGCACAGTGGTCACAAGAAACCAAATGGAGACGAATTTCTGCATGTTGGTCTAGAATAAATGAAGGGTCACATTTTCAATATACACTGGGTACTTTAAACTTCCCTTTCAAGCTTTTTCTCAGTGATGTACAGCACACACAATTATCACCTCCACGTTCTACGGCTCTCTCCAGCTGACTACTATTATCACCTCTTTATTTCAGTATTTGGCTTCCTCTACTTTGCCCACTGTCTTCTCCTCCTTAACAACCTCTAAGGCTATCGCTTTTTCTCTTAGCTTCTGACACATGCGTTTTTCTCCTTCAAATTACCTCTTCTTATTCATGTTTCATTCCTCTGCCTCAGAAGCAAAGACCAAAATTCCATCCACCTTAGGTTTTGATCTAAGAATACATATAGTCACCTCTAAAATGATCTGCAGCTGTATGCATTTTTAAACAACTTGCAGCTAACCCAATTTTGTTTGTTAATGGAAACATCAGTAAATCTGTGCATTAGTGAAAAAAATTCTTTAATGGATGTTTCCTTTATAGAAAATGATATCATTTCCCATTTCTTCATTTTAAAAAGTGCCTTAAAATACAAAGTTCAGTAGACCGACATACATATTTCATCTTTCCCATAAATAGTTCATAAAAAAATTCTACATTACATACTGTATTTGCAAAAGAAGCCACAAAAATGTGCAGTGACTCAGCAAGTTGGAACTCTGCATACAGGGTTTATAGAAAGCTGGTAAAGCTCAAACTAACAGACTAAAAAGCTAAAAGCCCCACAATGCAAATAAAATTGGTTCTCATTGGAAACAAACTTAAGGATGTGATTTGAATATTACAACCATTTTTGATAAAGAAGAATTTCCTTTCTAGGTATATTTGAACTTTCTATAGCATGCACCATGTCAGGCTCTAGTATTTTATGAGATACCAGGAGCACTAAATTTGGTATATAACCATAAGTAATGTTATTCTTTGAAGCGGAGGTCGCTTCTGTTCTGCAGCAGAATGGACAACAATACCAACTCTAACTCTGAGTTGCATTTGCATCCATGAACCTCAAAGTAATTTGCAAAAGGCAATTTACCTCTTCATTGCAATTGAATGAATGGGATGCCACGGCACATAAAATGGAAATAAATACCTCTGAGCACCCAGCAAGCCCCCAGCACGCTGAAGAGCAAAGCGCAGGCACGCACAGTCTGCACTGGCACAGTAGCTGCCCTGCCTGGGACACTTCATAACCAGAATCACGCACAGTGCTATAAACCCAGTAACAGCCAGCACTGTTTTTCTAACTATCATTACAAAGCCCCACAGAATGGAGACATTAGCTAATTAAGACTTATAAAAAATGCTTTTGATGAAACACTACATAATTTCTCTCAGATTATTCAGTAAAACAGTGGCAGATCTAGGAATAAAACAGACATTTAAAAACAGAGTTTAAACAGCACTTCAAATATGCAGTGTTACTTGTTTTGAAGAGAAAGCAAGCTGGGAAGAGTTAAAGGATACCAGTTAATATCGCAACAAAAACGTAAAAGCAAATATTGGCCATTGGTCTGCCTTTTGCCATTTTGAGACACCTCCAAGCCCTATTTCTTCATGGCCGGAGCTTTTTCCTGCTCAGATAACTGTGGTGTCAGCGGGAGGAAAACAGTCACCTTAGTCAAGTGATCCTTATGGTCTCTCTGAGAGAAACAGAAACCTCTGAAAGGTGATGGCTTTTCCTGAGTAGGGCACCAGGCTGGGACTTCGGTGCTTTAGGTAAATGACTAAAGGGAAAAGGGAAAATTGTAGACCTGCATGACTAATGGCAATGGCTTACACATCTGTCAAAAACATCCTTCATGAGGCATCCTGAATACAAGTCTCTTGTATTTGAGGAGTTACTAAAAATGCACACTGTTTTTCCTTATTTATATCTATGTTGGAAAGTAAAAATATGGGGATTGAACTGAACAGCAGGGCAGACATCAGGTTATGTCAAAGCTCATAGCCCACCATAAGCAAAAGTAATTCTCAAGATTGTCCACAAATCCTTGATTTCTGCCGATCAGCATGTATAAAACATTACTGCTGTGGCACTACTTCAACATATTAATCATGTGAATATGAAATGATTTCTGCAGAAATGATGACTGTTTCCAAATACAAAGACATGTAAAAAGACAGCAATTAACAAAGAAAAAAGTTACTTTTAAAAAGTGGTAATTTGTTAGAAAAACAATGTCAAAATATTTCCTTGTATTAGCGTTCCTGTAGCAATAATGATCTCAGGATACAGGGAGAAGTAATATTTTTTATTCCACCAATTTCAAGGGCTGGAAAAAGCATATAAGCTTTTGGGCTCAGATTTGCTTTACCAGGTCTGCTGATTCTTCTGGTATTGTGTCCATGTGAAATAACCCACTTTCCAACAATGATAAATAGGTAAAAATCTGGTCACTGAGTTAGTGCATATGCCTTCAATTGAAGGAACAGCTGTCTGCCAAGCTTTAACCAAGTAGATCATAGGTCTGTGAAAAAAAGAATCCAAAAGGATGGAATCCAGTTGCTATAGCGGCAAATTAAACAAATAAATGAGATACCATGGAATGCTGCAAAATATTTGTGGTCTGATTAAGTCATATTTGCCACATGTGTGAATAATAACAGCACAGCTTAGTAAAGTGGGTACAATATAGTACAATCCCACTTTTATTGTATGTACATTCTAATTCTTATCTGAGTAAGTGCTAATGAATGGTAACCAGCGTGTCCAAGGACACCTAACATTGCATCTTTCTGTAATCATAAGGCAAAGCAGAGTCCCTTAAATACATAGACAATAAAGGCATATTAAACTACTTTGCCTTCAAAGGGATATTTGCATCTTGTCCTGTGTTTGCATGACCTGCTAAAGACAAAGGTTTTCGTAGTGATCACCTCTAGGATGACTTGCATATGCGGTGCTTTAGAGTACACAATCTGTAGCTGGCAGCTGACATATTAAACTTTGTTCATAAGCAATCCTCTCCCCAATAAATTATCTTTTTCCAGTGAAATATTCTCTTTTCTTGGTAAAATACACTGTTTGAATATACTCATCATCAAACATAATAATGTATCACTTACTGTTTGATTCCACTATCTGCCTATGTTCTCTGGCAAAAAAAAAAAAATATCAGGAAAAGAGCAGAAATCTATTATGTCAAAAGATAAAACAAGTGTCTGATTTTAACTGAGAGTGAAGAGAGGAGGGCATGTAGATTTTTATCAAAAATGCATACTAGTTATTAATGCATTTTGCACTGACTAAATTTAAAGTCGAACATTTATTTACATTTATAATCTGCAAACCAGCTATCTGATAAACCATGTAGTAGCACCAGAGAAGTGTACCAGCTTAAGCACTACAGAAGCATTGTGCGTGGCTCCAGCAGTGACTACGATGAGCAATATAAGCTGCACAGAAAGTGAATGTTAAAACAAAACCGGTGGGAATTATGGGAATGAACCAAATGCATTTCCATCCCACACCACTGCTGGTTTAACAAACAGACCTAGCAGTCCAGGGCCAAACCCTGCTTCTAGGAAAACATAGCTCAGTACGTACTCCACACCCAGAGAAAGGCAGAAAGTCTAAGGTCCCCTTTCTATGTCCTTTTGGGGCTTTTCTTCAGTCATTTGTTTTGAGCTGATAGTAATCGCCTTACCAAGCATTTGTATGAGCTACTTCAGCTGAAAATCTAGTTTTATTATCAGTATTGTTACTATTACCATAATTATTACTTCCAGAGTTACCCCTAGCTTTGTCTGTTAAAGCAAGGTGGTTTGAAATACAGACAGTACACCTCTTTACCTCTGGTGCTTAAAATATGGGATCTTCCAGCACGGCTGCAACCCTCAGCAAACAGCACATCTGTTTTAATATGCAAGGCATCTTCACAGCTGATATGAAAAAATAAGGCATGCTCTGAACTGGCTTGTTTTCAACAACAGGACTGTAGTTTTGAGGGTCAGACAGTCGAGATAATGTATGGCATTGCCAGAGAAAAATATAGACAGAGATGCAAAGACACCAATGCCATTCTACAGATATCACACAGATACAATTTACATGAACACAGGCCTCATACTGTTCATGGTTGCAGGTGGTTTTAATCCTAAACATTTTACAAGGATTTGAAGGTCCTGGCATGTCACTGTGCAAATATTACTTCATCTATCCTGTAAACCTACACCCAACAGCAACAGAAGCAATTCTCCTCCTCTCACAGCAGCATCAGTAAGCCATCTCCTTGCTCTTGGCTCCTCTAATTAACAGATCTCAGGGAAGTTTTCCCAGGGAAGTGATGGAAAGATATGGTATGAAAACATACTCTTCATTTCCTCTTTCTTACTTTTCTTTACTTCCTTGCTTTCCCTGTCCTCATCCTTCTCCTCCCCCAGGTCCTCTTTAGCATTTTGAGTCTCTTCCAGCGTGTCTACATTATTCTGTGGCTGCTTTTTTATTCACTTGTCTCATCTGTTTTGCTTTATCTCTTTTCTTTTTTCCAGGTAGGAGTTGGAAAAGCATCAGCTGACTTTTTGATTTGTCTCTTTCCTCCAGCCTGTCTTTTCCTCTTACCCAACTATCCTTCCCTAACCTCTTTTTTCGTGCGCCCTCTCTGATTCTCTCTCCCCTTCTCTTCTCCTTTGGTAGTCACTCCTGCGAGTTGGTGTTGACACTACATGCTCTCATTCTCTGTGGTAACAGACCGAGTTACGTGACCTTGTCAACAGAGGAAGGGCAAAACTTCAGAAAAAGATCTCATCTGGGGATTTCAGCTCTCAGACTTTTCATTTGCAATGCTCATGTCTAGCATAGGGCTCGCATGTTTAGCTGTTACTAAGCACTCTAAGATATTTTAGAAAACGTACCTCATTACTACACGTTGGGATCATTTGTACTAGGAGGAGCCTGTGCATGTATTTTCTCTAGATTACTGGAAATAGCAAATAATCAGAAACATTTGGCACCCGTGTTCAGTTAGAAAGCTGTCTTCACCTCACCCTGATGAGTCTCCTCCGGCAGACATGTAATGTGGTTAAGGCCAGCTTCCTACTTCACAAAAACTGTTGTGCTGTTACTGTATTAGGTAAAGGGCTTTTCCTAATGCTCCTAGAGGAAGCCACTCAGATAATTCAGCCTTCTTTACCTAGCAGCCTCTCTCAATTTTCAGGTCCTATGCTATCACAGGTTTTGACACACTACCAATTTCCAAGCCCTTCACGTAAGTAGCAGAAAATCAAAAAAATCTTTTAGCCTGCTGCTGTTTTTCTCCCCAGAGCAGGGAGTAATTGATACTACTGTATTCACGCACCAGTGGTGGAACTGGCAGATAATGAGAAACGATACCAGACGGAGCCACGTAACTGCAGCATGAACATGCAAGAAGTGTACAAAACCAACAACATTATTTTCATGGGTTTTGCAAATATTCTGAATCCCCAAGCAACCAGCTTCAATTGCTATTCTTTCCATCAGATAGATGGTTCAATAATTGCCATCTTGTAGTGGGTATTCTGTTGGAAATGAAATTACAAATTTTCCCTGATTTTTATCAGAAAACTTTGCAAGTTACGTAAGAAGTGGGAACTCCTTCCTGAAGCACTGAAGATCTTATTCACCCCTAACATACGAAGATATTATAGATAAATTAAGAAGAGCACTTGAGTTGGAATATCCTTGAAAGCCTTAAACTGGATTTAGAAACAAATTTCAGGAAAGGGTAAGTATCTTCTAGGCATAAGCATGAGGCATTACCAAGGTGCAGTACATTGTACTAAAATAGCCCATAAATGGGATGTTGCTGTATTAGGAAAGCATCTTCAAGAAATATAATGAACCGTTTCAAATGAGTCATTTCAACATGCTAGATGGGAACACTTTGCTGACAGAAAGGACATCTCCTTGTTTGTACATCAGAAAGAGCACTGTGCAGCAACTGACCCAACTAATGATGGAGAGACGGGTTTGTCAAAAAACTCACCAGTTTTGGACCTTTCAATCTTAATATGTCAGGTTACTATGAATTTGGATCTTTGCATGGCTTTTGTACTTTTCTACTTGTCGAATCGTCAAGGAAAAAAGCTTTCCACCAGAAAAACAAAGGAATAAACAAGCAAGGCCACTGGACCTAAGCAAGGCTGCCAAGAAGAACAAGAATTGGAGAGATGGCCGGAGGGACTCCATACCACTCTCCGGTGGGCTGAACTTTTCAGCTGAGCAGCCAGCAATAAGAAAAAAGAGCCAACTTGTGAAATAAGTAGAGATGTATCACTTGGACAGGCTCCTTCCTCTCCATAACTTACCTTTCTCTGCTATTTGTCACAGTTTTTCTGCATTCTTTTGAATATAAGGACAGAGGGTATGTCTTTCTAGGAATGTCTTTGTTTCCCAAAAGCAGCAATAGAGTACAAAACTGGAAGCGCTCATATAGATTGTAGTGGCACAGAACCCATACAATAATCAATTTTCCAGCTCCACAGAGGCAGAGTATATTCTCCTTCCTCCTTCCCTGACCTCTCCTCTGGATTTTTCATATGAAGACAATTCTTTGTTTCTGACATCCAAAGCAAGTAAACTCCTCAGTAAGTAATTTCTATCTCTGTATTTTACTCTCCTTGACACAAACAGAAGATGATTCACATTTTTAAAAAGAATTTGGGAAGTGTCTGTGAAAAACAAAGACGGACTCTCGCTGAAATGGTATGCTAACTTGGACAGACACTGCATGCAGTCCTGCCATGCAACCTGGCCCAAAACCAGCAATGCTCAAGCTTAAATTAATTCAGTCTACAGATCTGTTTATATGGGCATCAGTCAGAATAGGGCCAACCTCTAGTTTTACAGTCTGTGTTAAAACTGAAGAGATCGTAACTTCTGGAAACAAATGTTATCCATGCATCATCCTGTCCAGTCCCAACACAAAAAGGTGTGATGAATGAGCTGATAAAAATTCTATTACTATGACACACCAGTTTTAAGCACTAACGGTTAGCCTTTAATTAAAAATTCCTAATACTGATAGAGATCAGATAGACAGCCATCAGAAAATGGGAAAGAATATTTCCCATGGAAAATATGCCTGTGGAATTAAGGGTTGATATGTATCCAAAGTGCAGGACAGTCTCAAGAACACAAACAACATATTTGATGGAAGAGTTCAGTAATTTGGCAACTAAAATTGTTGCCAGCAAAGAAGTATTCATCTGCATAACTAATAAATGCAGGAATTGAACTTGACACTTCAGAAATAGACCAAGGCTGTGACATAGCCCTATTCTCTAACCGCTCTCTTTAGACAGGTAGTGATTTCTACTGACAGAAACTTAACGTCAGCTACTCCTTCACATAATAAACAGAGATGAAATTCTTGTCCTGCTGA
>NW_009647763.1:3709521-3730712 GCF_000708025.1 Charadrius vociferus | reverse complement strand
CACAGCAACCCTGCCATTGATTTCCCCATGTCATTTCTCAAGTCATAGTGACACCATTGGTTATGGATGAATCGACTGACTGAGATGACGAAATGTATCAGTTTTATGGCACAATACTACGCTATTAGTGATGCCTTTCACAGGTGTATGAATCTGTATGTACAAGGTACCATCTGGTACCACAAGGCACCACTTACGACAGATTTTTCTGTAGACAGGAATTATATTTGTAACTATCATTGTATATATATCTAATAGAAATACAGTTCTTGACATTATATGCAATTTTATAGTAAATAGTCTGTGGTTTTTATCTTTGTGCACAATGATGATCTTCTTACTGAGGAAAATGTATACTTTTACATTTTCCACTCTTTGTGGCTTTTTTGGGTGATAAATATGTGTTCAGGGAAACTACTGTGAAAAAACCTGGACAGAGTGTTCACAGGTGAAGTAACGATGGAGCTCAGGTCCTTAGGAGCTGCACCAGCCAGAGAAGAGGGATTCATCAGCAGTGCTGCAGTAGCAAAAGGAATCACCTCTCACTGACAGATTTCACTCCACCAAGGGTGATGAACTTGTGTGAGTTTTGTTGTACAAGGTTAGGCTCCAGCAGAGCCATCCTTGCATTCAGAAAAATAATCACTGAATGTGCAGAGCTGCTGTCAAAACATGCAGGAAAAGATGGGAATAGATGTTTATATCAGTAAAAAACAATAGCTAGGAATCCCGACTTTTCTAAAACTGTATTCCCAGAGATCCTACACTTTCAAGGGGACCTCTATCATATTCTCTAAAATCTGCCATGTCAAAATTGTAACTACTAGTAAGTGAGGTGCTGGCATTCTCAAGGTATTTTAAGAAGCCCTTCATATTATAATGTGCGATGCATAAGAATTAATTAGTATGAAAGCTGGTGAAGATAAAATGATGGCTACACTATCAGAAAGAGTTAGACTGGAAGGTGGTGAAAAGCCCAACAGCCATTAGCTTTCTCTGTGACTGAGCTAAAGGAACACTTGGATAAATGGCGACTGACACAGCAAAAAATTCCTTTTCAAGACTTTCAAAAAGGCCTTCTACAATATTTCAAGTTGAAAAAAAATGTCTAAGACGCTTGCATGCAATTCATTTCAGCAAACTCCATTATGTCCAAAAATCTCAAACAAAAGCCCTCTTCAAATATTTCCCTAAGTATAGATTTCTATAGAGCAACATGAGCTTGAATTGCCTTTTAGTTACTGCACAGAGGAGACTTCCTGACTACACAGGGCTGTTGTCAACTGCTTCACAATGTACATTCATGAAAAATGTTATAGGTCAGGCACTTTCAGTATGTGGAATGTCACCTGGAAGAAATGTCCTCAGAGTTGGCACTGATGTGGCATGGGGAAAAAATCAATGTATGTATGGCTTGGCAGCATTTGCAAGTGTTCAGTTTGTAACCTCAAAACTCAAGGGAGGACAGTCTGAACAAACGCAGGAGTAATCAGACTCTTTCCTCAGCTCTACGCACAGCTGTTCCTTTCAAAACATCGTAAAACAGTACAGTATCTAGCAGAAGCTGATGCTCCTCTTCTCAGTAGTAACTCTCATACTGCTCCTTTAATATGCAATTTAGGGGGTAAATAAATAGCAGTGCCATCTGCCCCACTCCACAAAGGACCCATTTATCAAGCCCAGCAGTAGCGGACAAATCTTGATCTGCTGTAGTGATACAGTACTCGCACCCTGAAGGATGAGCTCTGCTGTCATCTACTGATGAACAGCAGAGCCAAATGGTTTGCCATGCTTTGATATGGAAAACAAAGTAATACTGAAATACTTTGCACAGATGCAACTAGAGAAGTAAACGTGACAACTCTTTTCAGCTCCAAATGCTGCACAAACAGTAGTAAGTACCTGATGGCAAAGTGCGGCCTTATCTTTCCCTTAGCATTTACGCATATAGTTGAGAGAAAGAACGTCCAACTTGACATACCAGAGAGGAATGAAAAGGTCAGATTTCTTCTCAAGAAACTACTTTTATGATTACCGATGCAGCAATTTTGAAACTTTGTGTTGATGCATGTAATTCCACATTATCAAAAATACTCAGATACAGGTTCTGCTACACAAGTTTGTAATCTTTGAGAAATAAGTAATTATTTCTTTTCTTTTTTTAATAAAAACACAGAAGTCCAAAAAGCATAGTGAGACTTTTTGAACAAGCATCTTAACCAAAATGTTTTCATCACAAATTATACTTTGATAGAATGGGAAAGAATCATTCAATTAAGTGTTTCTGTCATTTTAGAGCAAGATTTGTCAAAGTCAGAACTTCTGTTTTGTGAAAGAGGCTCTTTTGATTCAATTTCCTCATGACCAGGTTGACATCGCTCTGGGAAAGGTACCTTATCACACAAAACAGCTGATGCCCACAACTTGCCTGGGATGTAGGATACACAACTTCAAATCTCCACTCTTTCAACCTAATAGGGTTTCAAATATGACTCAAGGAAAGATGTTATTCTTGCTTGCAAACAATATTCCTTAATCACTTCTGAGCGGATTAGTTCTAAGTGTATGCAGAGTCATGCATGGAGAAATCAGTATCTTTCTTACACTTTTGTTTATGCAAGGAAGCGTTTGCATTACTTTACTCACCATTCCATGATTTAGCCACGCCGGTATAAAATTATCAAGCAGCTTTGGGTAAACCAGTTCCCTGTCATAGATATAGATGCTCCAAAACATCGTCACAACAAACTAAGAAGAAAAGAAAAGAAAAGACAAGACAAGGCATTTTAAAATATACGCCTCTGAACAATTAGTTACACATTTTAGATAGCAAAAGGGGGCATTTAGCAAATGATCTATGCACAGACACAGATTTTATTGTTCTGTGACCAAATCCTGCTTTAATCAACAGTGTGAACCTGGATTACTCTTTGCACTCACAGGAGGGGTTTTTTTTCTGACTTTCAGCCTGGAAAAAAAATCTCATTTTTTGACTTACATGCCTGTGGCCAAATTACAACTGAGTACTATACTTTAGTAGCAGATGTGGCACATAAATAACGTTTTACCACTAACAGGATAGAAAACAAATGGAAAATCACATAAAATATCACTTGGAATTCATAGAATGTATAAATATGAAACATCCACCCCGGAACAGAAGCCTACAAACTCATCTTTGCACTTTTTCATGTCAGCCATCAAAATAGCATTGTTTTTTTAAAAAAATTAACCCTTTAGCTACTCTGCACACAATTCACGGACTGGGATCCACAGAAAAGAGGTCTAGTATCCTGCTCATTTGTCAATATGAAATTTGGCTTGAGACTATTTACCAGGAGCCCAGAGAAAGACCGTTATTTCCTCTAGACTGAGGACAGGACAGATGGCTCATAAAGTTTGCACTAGGCTAAATTTTTTCCAAAGTGTGCACAAATTCTGTAAAGCTACCCTGACGTTTGAAAAGCAAAGACAATATAAAACTGCAAAAATTTACAGAAGTAATAGTTTTAACTTACCTTAGCTGGGGAAAGAACAAAGTAAGTAATCTTTTAATTAAAACACAATTGCTTTCTTCCCTTGAATTTGAGTCATAGTTTTCTAGTAATAAAAGGCTCATTGTTCACAGCAGTAAAACCCAATACCTGAGCCAGGAGCTTTTCAACGACCATTTTCAGGGGATCTCTACACAGTAGCAACAAGTCCAAGTTTCAAGTTTGAGAGGCAACAGATAGTACTTTCACTGAGATCAGCAAGGAAGTATTCAGTTACATCCAAACTGATGTGGCTCATGATCTTACAGCTAATTTGGGGGGGTCAGTAAAGAGAAAGCACAAGAAATATGGGGTGAGCACAGCAAGGTCAGCAAATTACTAGTGTGTGTGACAGTGTAGGCATAAGTTGTTTCATATGCTTCTGACTTCGGAAAGTTAAAATTGAGGTTGCAGTTTATCAATGGCACCTTGTTCTAACCACAGACACACAGACTTCGGCCAGCCAGTTATGTGAATGACCTGAACCAGTACACTGTTCCCTCAGTGTGCATACAGTACATAGTTTCTTGGCTTCCAACACACTTGTCCATCTGTTATGATAGCTATCGGTGCCTGCTCAGAATAAGCTTGGACTATTTGACTGGTGCACAGAGGCCAGGAAAAAAAAATAGTTTATGATGGACAGCCCAAAAAATATTGCAAGTGCAAAGTACCCCACAAGAAGTCTCTCTTTTGGGCCAGTCTTGGCATTGGCACAGCCTAGCTCTTTACGCACCTGCTGACACATAAGTGCCAAGATATGAATAGCTGAACAGCAGGGTAAATGGAGGCAAAGTATCCTCTTCTCTATAGGCTTCCTAGAAGTCATGTATTATCACAGTGGGTCTCTGAGAACCTGCTAAGACCAACTGGGACATAAAAACATATTCTCAAGCACATGAAGACCAAGACTGATAATGCTTTTTTCCAAGGAAGTCTTACAGCAAGAAAAATCACCCAGGATTAGGTTGAACCCGATTACACTGGATACAACAAAGCTGGCATGTTTTGACCTGTGATTTTTCTGTGGAACAGAATAAAACAATAGACTTTGCCAAGGAGGTAAAGATAAGAAAAGAGGGGACGTGCCATCTGTCCCTTAACCAAAGTCAGCCAATGGATGGAACGGGATCAGCCTAGCTGGTTGCAACCATCTGGAGCTACAGACGGCAAATGCTGCTTAGCAAAGCACTATCACAAGGCAGACATAAGGTAAAGGAAGTGCGCAAAACCCAAGGTGTTACAGAACTAACCTATCCCAGAGGACGACGCGACACGAGACTAATGCAACACGCTGGGGAAGATCCCTTCCAGTATCTGAACAGTTCACCTTACCTTTCCTTACAATCAGTTCATTTGGATAAAATGAACTATAAAAATGAACTATTGCACTATGAACTGAGATGAACTCTAAAAATGAACCATAAAAATGTAACATTTGGATAAAAAGAACTGTAACGAGGACTTGCTACTTAGTTACCTTGGCCGCTTCTGAATTTGTTTACTTTGATTAATGAGCAACTGTTGGTCTGGTACTATTAAATCACTTCTACTATGCTTACAATTTGGTACTGGTAGACTTTTATTTGGGCTGGGCTTTGCCAAGATTACACACGGTCATACAGTGCCAGACCATGATACAACTAAGCTGCTGCTTTACACTGCCTATGCAAGGCTCAATCAGAATTGCCGTTCTTATGCTCATGCTGCCTTCCTTGTGGCACAGTTCATCACTATTGTGGAGACAGTCATGGTACTACCCTCACGTGCCAGGCTGAACAGGCTGCTCATGTGCAGACATCTTTCAGGGAGCACAATACTTTTATTCCCAAGGCAAAATGACACAAATGTCAGCCTTCCACTTCCTCTTCAGACAAACTCGAGGCCTGGAATTCAAAAAAGAAAACAGGCACCAACAATTGCTTTTACACTTCTTTGCACAGGAGCCTCCTAAGACTGCCAACTTTCCGAGGACAGCGATTACTTGGTTAAACATAAGGTTAAGGAACATATAAAAGAACAGAAGAATCCCTCATTTACTACTTATCCCATCTAGGGTCGTTACAGACCAAAGGTGGAAAATGTTTGAAAATACAGAGTAGCTCACTTGTTGCAGGCATCTAAAGTATTGCTAAACAAATACAGAGCAGCAGGAAAAAAATAAGGCTGAAAACTAAACTCTGTTTTCCCACTTAAGAAGATATTCCTTGACTTTTTGTCCTCTGTCTCTGAAGCTTCAGAGGACATGAGAAGAGCATATGGCACTGCCAAGGGACAAATTTGAAAGGACAAGTTGGGAAATGGTTGGTGATTCAAAAGGGAAAATAAGTGGCTTTATCAAAACACCACAAATGGAAGCAAAGATAAACTAAGAGAGGAAAGCCAGTGCATAATTTGCTGTTTTACATGAGCCCGACCAAGAAATCTTATGCAAATGAAGAATGAACTTGGTGGAACTTTATTTTCCTGCACTATGTGTTTTGTTTTTGGCTGGGCTGCGCAGTTCAGTTCATTCATTTCCTGGATGGCCTCATGACAGAGAAAAAAAACCCCAACCCTTTGACCTTGACAAAATTTCTTCTGAGTACAGTTAACGGTAAGCTTTCTGGCTATCTCCCAAGACATTTGCGGTTAACTGCAAGTATAAATATATTGTTTGTGAGCCTCTTTGAGGGTGAAAGGCATTACATATAGAAGCAAAGTGTGATTAAAGGCAGACCACAGTAAGCACAAATTGGCATGGTACTGGCTTTAGGTGGGATCTAGTGCTAGCACAGCATCACACCAAATGAATTTGAAAAGAGCCAATGAAGAAAATCACAAGAAGTGGGAAGTGAAAATCAGGGAAGACTCCCCTTGGAGAACAGAGTTCAGGAGCTAATTGCACCACTGCTCACTCATGTTCTCATTGCCAGCCACATCATCACAGATGAGCGCAAAATCTAGAATAGAGAGATTTTGGCATGGTCAAGTCAGTTATGAAAATAAAAGTATTTTGTAGTCTCATCAAATAACAAGGTAAGTAGGAGACTGCCCACTGCAAACGCCCACACATCTTTTCTTGGGATAAGATCCCAGATCAGCATTATTGATGATGTACAGAAGAAGGGTGATCAGCTTTCCTTTTGACTGTACCAGTACAGAGAAACAAGATGTAAGAAAGCACACCTGGCTTTCTCTCTTTTGTATCACAGAGAATACGAAATCATTCTAGCCTATTGAGACTCAGCCTGAACAGAGCTATTAATGCTCCATGATATAAAATATTATAGAATTGTAGAATCAGAATCATAGAATAGATTGGGCTGGAAGGGACCTTTAAAGGTCATCTAGTCCAACCTACCGTGCAATGAGCAGGGACATCTTCAACTAGATCAGGCTGCTCAGAGCCCCACCCAACCTGACCTTGAATGTTTCCAGGGTTGGTGCATCTAACACCTCTCTGGTCAACCTGTTCCAGTGTTTCACAACCCTCACTGTAAAAAATTTCTTCCTAATATCTGGTCTAAATCTTCCCTCTTTTAGTTTAAAGCCATTACCCCTTGTCCTATTGCAACAGACCCTGCTAAAACGTTTGTCCCCATCTTTCCTGCAGGTCCCCTTTAAGTACTGAAAGGCTGCAATAAGGTCTCCCTGGAGCCTTCTCTTCTCCAGGTTGAACAACCCCAACTCTCTCAGCCTGCTCTCATAGAAGAGGTGCTCCAGCCCTCTCATAATTTTTGTAGCCCTCCTCTGGACTTGCTCCAACAGGCCCTTGTCCTCCCTGTGCTGAGGGCTCCAGAGCTGGATGCAGTACCAGAGTGGAGTAGAGGGGCAGAATCCCCTCCCTCAACCTGCTGGCCATGCTTCTGATGCAGCCCAGGACATAGTTGGCCTTCTGGGCTGCGAGCGCACAATGTCGGCTCATGTCCAGCTTTTCACCCACCAGTACCCCCAAGTCCTTCTTGGCAGGACTATTCTCAATCCCTTCATTCCCCAGCCTGTACTGATACTGGGGGTTGCCTGACTCAGGTGCAGGACCCTGCACTTGGCTTTGTTGAACCTCATGATGTTCAACTGCACCCATCTCAAACCTCTCCAGGTCCCTCTGGATGGCATCCCGTCCCTCAGGCATGTCAACCACACCACTCCACTTGGTGTCATCCACAAACTTGCTGAGTGTACACTCAATCCCACTGACCATGTCATAGGTGAAGATACTGAACAATACTGATCCCAATACCAACCCCTGAGGGTCATCACTCATCACCGATCTCCATCTGGACATTAAACTGTTGACCACTACCCTCTGGATGCAACCATCTAACCAATTCCTCATCCACCAAACAGTCTACCCATCAAATCCATACCTCTCCAATTTAGAGAGAAGAATGTTGTGGGGGACTGCGTCAAACACCTTACAGAAGTCCAGATAGACAACAGCCGTAGCTCTTCCCTTGTCCATTGATGTACTTACTCTAACATAGAAGGCCACTAGGTTGGTCAGGCAGAACTTGCCCTAGGTGAAGCCATGCTGGCTGTCTCAAATCACCTCCCTGTCCTCCATGTGCCTAAGCATAGCTTCTAGGAGGATCTGTTCCATGATCTTCCCAGGCACAGAGGTGAGGCTGAAAGGTGGGTAGTTGCCAGGGTCCCCCTCACATGGGTCACAACAACCCCATGCAGTGCTACAGGCTTGGGGAAGAGTGGCTGGAAAGCTGCCTGGCAGAAAAGGACCTGGAGGTGTTGGTGGATGGCCAGCTGAATATGCTCCAGCAGTGTGCCCAGGTGGCCGAGAAGGCCGACGGTATCCTAGCCTGTATCAGGAATAGTGTGGTCAGCAGGACTAGGGAAGTGATCATCCCCCTGTACTCGGCACTGGTGAGGCCCCACGTTAAGTACTGTGTTCAGTTTTGGGCCCCTCCCTACAAGAAGGACATTGAGGTGTTGGAGCGTGGCCAGAGAAAGGCTACAAAGCTGGTGAGGGGTCTGGAGAACAAGCCTTATGAGGAACGACTGAGGGAACTGGGGTTGTTTAGCCTGGAGAAGAGGAGGCTGAGGGGAGACCTTATCACTCTCTACAACTCCCTGAAAGGAGGTTGTAGAGAGGTGGGGGCTGACCTCTTCTCCCTGGTGAAAAGTGATAGGACGAGAGGAAATGGGTTCAAGTTAAGTCAGATGGGGTTTAGATTAGATATTAGGAAAAAAAGTTTCACTGAAAGGGTTATTAAACATTGAAATAGGCTGCCCAGGGAGGGGGTGGATTCACCATCCCTGGAGGTGTTTAAAAAAAGGGTAGATGTGGTACCTGGGGACATGGTTTAGAAGTGGTTTTGTCAGGGACTTGATAATCTTAAAGGTCCCTTCCAACCTCAGCAATTCTATGATTCTATGATTTTTACCCTTTTTAAAGATGGGTGCAACATTTCCCTTTTTTCAGTCACCGGGGGCTTCACCTGACTACCATGACTTTTCAAATATCATGGAGAGTGGTTTAGCAACTACACCAGCCAGTTCCCTCAGGACTCTGAGACTCATCTCATCAGGTCCCATAGACTCCTGTATGTTCAGGTTCCCAGGTTCCTCAACCTGATCTTCTCTTACAGTGGGAGGGAATTTGCTCCCCCAGTCCCTGCCTTGCAGTCCGTCTACTCGAGAGCTGTGGGGAGAGAGGTAGCCAGTGAAGACTGAGGCAAAAAATTTGTTGAGTACCTCAGCTTTCTCCTCGTCCATTGTTATCAGTTTGCTAGTCTTGCTCATTGTGGGGGTACACTTTCTTTGACCTTCCTTTTCTGGCTGACATACCTGTAGAAGTCCTTCTTGTTATTCTTTGCATCCCTTGCCAAGTTCAGCTCCATCTGCGCCTTGGTCTTCCTGACCCCATCCCTACATAACCAGGCAGCATCCCTATACTCTTCCCAGGATACCTGTCCCTGCTTCCACTGCCTGTGCAACTCTTTCTTGCCCTTTAGTTTGACCAGCGCGTCACAATTCAGCCATGCCGGTCTCTTAGCCTCCTTTCCTGATTTCTTACACCTGGGGATCAAGAGCTCTTGTGCTCTAAGGAAACCATCCTTAAACATCTGCCAGCTCTGTTCTGTTCCCTTGCCCCTGAGGGCAGTTTCCCAGGGGCTGCTATTGACTAACTCCTTGCAGAGCTGGAATTTTGCTTTCCTAAAATTCAATGTTCTGACTTTACTCTTCACCTGACCCATATCCCTCAGGACTGCGAACTCCACCAATGCATGAACATTGCAGCCCAGGCTGTCTCCAATCTTGCCATCACTGATTAGCTTACTTGTTTTGGTGACCACCAGGTCCAGTATTGCATCTCCTCTGGTGGGGCTGTCTACCACCTAGCTTAAGAAGTTATCTTTGATTCACTCCAGGAGTCTCCTGGATTGCCTACAGCTTGCTGTGCTACTTTTCCAGCAGATGTCGGGGTGGTTGAAGTCCCCCAGCAGGATAAAAGCCTGCAAGCACAATGCCTCCTGTAGCTGGAGTAAGAAGGCTTCATGAATAGGCTCCCCTTGATTGGGAGTCCTGTAGTAGACACCAACCACAAGGGTTCCTTAGTTGACTTGGTCTCTAATTCTTACCCATAAGCTTTCAACCTGCTAATGGCTATTCTTCAGAGACAGCTCTTCACATTCTATCCATTTCTTGATGTAGAGAGCAACTCCTCCGCCCTTCCTTCCTCCCCTGTCATATCTGAACAGCCTGTAGTCATGGATGGCTCCACTAAAGCCATAGAATTCGTCTCACCAGGTTTCACTAATGGCAACCAGGTTATAGCTTTCTAGCAGCACAATGGCTTCCAGCTCCTCCTGTTTGTTGCCCATGCTGCGGGAATTGGTGTAGAGGCACTTCGACTAGGCTGTTGGCCATGTCACCTTATTAGAGGAACATCCCTTAGTTCCTTTGGGGTATTTCCCTGGTGTTTCCCTGTTGGTTCCTATTACCACAGGAGCCCCTGGCTCATCTCTGTAAGACTTCAAGAGTGCTACAGTATAGCCAGCGTGTCTCAGAGCAACAGTCTGCAGGCCCTCACTAGTACCCCATCCCTCTAACTGTCGTCCCACAGCTTGTCACAGGCAAACCTGATATTGCCTCCCTCTCCCCTCATGCCTAGTTAAAAGCTCTGTCAATGAGTCCCGCTAGCTTGTGAGCAAAGACCCTCTTGCCTCTTTCAGAAAGGTGAATCCCATCTGATGCCAGCAAGACTGGTGCTGTGTAGGCCATCCCATTATTGAAAAAAACAAAACTGTGGTGGTGCCATCAGCCACGGAGCCATGTATTAACAGATTGGGCTCATCTGTTTCTTCCAACGTCACTGCCTGCAACTGGGAAGAGAGAGGAGAAAATAGCCTGTGCTCCAGATTCCCTTATCAACCGTCCCAAAGCCTTGAAGTCTCTTTTGATCCCCCTCGGATCATATCAATGCTCCCTTGCTCCCCCTTGACCATATTAATGATAGAGTTTGTGATTTTCTAGGCAGCAATCTCTCTTTAATATGTAACAATATAAATGTTCTTTCTTCTTCCCATTTCTATTAAACACAGTCTAAAAGAATTAGAAATGCCTGGTTTACCCTTCTTCCTATTGTTTGGTACAAATTACAAGAGACATATTGATAAAACCATACACAGTTTACACAAAACACTAATTAACCACAGGAACTCAGCAACTTCATGATCTATGGCAAACAAATAGAAAAAAGTAGGGATAGTCTAAACCACTGGTGTAGTCTCTGACTTTTAAGCATGACTCACACTTCTCTAGCAGTGTAAATTATTTCAAGTAAAAATGTCCATTACAGTGATAAAGGCAGGGTAAGTGCAGCCAGTAAAAATGAGAACTAATAATGAACTTCTAAAATGTCTATGCAAGTATTTTTCTTCAGTGGATGCTTCCTGATCTCTTAGGCATTTGAATAGTACCCCAGCCTTATAATAAACTAAAAACAGGCTAGGAAGTGTTGCCCACAGACTTTTTGTGGAATAAGGCTTTACTGCATAGAAAATCGGTCTGTTGATTTCTGATTTCATTCTCTTAAGAGTCACATTAAAAAGAGCAACAATAGGTAAACACAAGTCATTATGTCCTTCAAAGAGGTTCATGTTTATTTCTTGATGCTCCTAAACAAAATGGTAGGTAGGCAATTCAGTTTTATCTGAGCCCCTGAAGATAAACAATGCATAACACAACACTGGAGAGATGTGATTTGCCACAAAGATTTTGCAAGACTTGATTTGTTGCAAAGCCACCCAAGGAGATTGTTTATCCTTGGGCTGGTTCTTTCCCCTCCTTTCGAAGGTGGGAGGAGGTTGGTGGTCAGACTTCCCAGGTGGTTTATATGTAATACTTTTTTAGGAAGTACTAAAAATGAAATACTTTATTTTGTTAAATTTTTTTCACACATCATTGTTTGACTTGGGAGTGGAACCCCCTTTTCTCATCTGTTTTTCAGAACAAGTCATCTCAAGGGCTTCAGTAAGCAGGAAATACAGAAAAAAAAAAGTGTTGAATTGCTCTTGAAAACCTACAGTTAGTGGGCTTTAAAATGTTCCCCTAGTATTTGCACTATTCCCTAAACATGCCCTGTGTAAAACACTGAGCAATAAAAATAATTTAGATGTTAAAGTAACTGACAAGTACTTAAGCATGACCACTGCTGTTACACTAGAAACCCAACAAGGATTTTATTCACATCCTTCCCATTTTTATGTGTGAAGGTTCCCTTGTGTCACTACTGGAAACCACTGAGAAACTCCATGGAGAGCTAGATGGGTGAGTCTCAAAGAAAGTAAGTCTGCATTTGAACTTCTTTTGTTCTTTCTTTTTGGGTTTGGGTTTTGTTGGGGTTTTTTTTTGAGTGAGGAAGCTGTCGAGAGACTATGAGAAACGAGGAAACTTTAATTTTTTTCTGCAGACACTGGTGTTTAGTAACTTTCTTCTAACAAGCACCTTCAGCACACTAAAGTCTCACTGGGTATTTTCTTACACATAAACAGCTCTTTAGAGAACAAAGCCAGTGTTGGACATTTGCTACTTCTGGGCCCCGAACTTTTCCTACCCTTAGTCCCACCAAAGAAGAGCCCCCAGTGGCTGGCAGTCCCTCAGGCACTGGCAAAGGCTTTGGCAAGTGGTGTGCGGTGTGGTGGGTGCTGCTGGAGAGGATCAGGTTTTAGGAAGGAGCTGAGACTAGTGTTAAGTTGTGAAGTACTGCTGTTTGTCACCCAGGACCCAGGAGAAGAAACAAGAATGAAAACAACACTTTTAGGCTTTCTTTGTGAGAAGTTAAGTGAAATAATACGTGGTAATCAATTGCCGCCCTCACCACAGAAAGGTCACCTTTGGAAATGGAGAGCATCTGTCCAATGAGCATGGCCATTCCTTACTATTTTCTGGATATTTTTTTGGTTGTTGTTTAAAACAGAAGTTGTTTCTGTACGAAACCCTTGGGAAAGTATCTAGCTCCAGGTATGCAACACATCTCTGGGAACTGCTAACTTGTAAATGTTGCAACAGTACTTCTTAGCAGAGGCAATGGCTAGCTGGGATTCCTCCCGCACCGGTGGCAAGAGGAACAACGCCTGAAAGAAATGCACAGAATTGCCAAGACAAAGTGAAGCTGAAATTCTCTAAGATCTTGAGAAGTTTCAAGGTCAGGAACACTGCAGGGGTGGAGGAGCACACAGACAACAGTATTGAGCCAAAACAGCAGCAGGAGAGAACCCCTGAATCCTGAGTGGTGTGAGAGAGCCAGGGAGGGTGTACTTTGATTCATGGAAAGGCTTACACTTCTAGATTGAAAAAAGCACTTAAAATGAAAACAAATAATGTGATGTTTTTCTCCTTCACTTCTACTACCAACACAGTAGGAAGAGCATCTGTTGCCAATCACAATTACAACTATTTCTAATTCCCAATCTCCCTTAGAATACAAATGTAACATATAAATCTCTGCACCCATAAACCACATATTTGCAAGCCTGTTTACACACAGATTTTTTAAAAACTATACTAGTTGATCCAGTTTCTTCTACCATGGCTGGAGAACTGCAGTCTGTTGCCCCAACATGAATTGTGGCAGCTCCCTAGAGGCAGGCCAGCAAGTACAGTAACGGAAGGCTACCAGCTAGGATTTTATGAAAGAAATACCTGCACAGTGTTTCATATATGCTTTGCATTTTCTTACTTTGCAAAAGCATTCTGTATTTCGTCATGTATTGTGAAATCCCACATAAATGGTAAAATCACATTTTAATGAAGCATCTCTGAATATATCAAATTATAAATGATAGATTGATCTGTTGTTAACTGCTGTTAATTGACAGTAAGTGAACAACTTTTTGTGAAACAGTACAACTTCAGACACCTCATACAATTTTCTAGGAGTCCTACCCCAAAAAACATTTGCTTCTAATGAATTTGTTTTGAACTGCTGTACACCGAAATAAAAAATTAGAATTAAAGGCTCATCCTGAATTACAATAAAAGCAACACATTAATGAAGGGATCACACTTTTTTTTTTTTAATGTAACCTAAACTTAGAACTAGACTGACACACTTTCATGTAAAAACCTATGAAATTCTGGATTTTTAGCTGCTTTCAGTGTGTGGTATGAGACACGTAAAGACACTCAGCACCTTTTGCCATTGAAAGCGATGTGCAATGCCCCAGTGGAGCAGGACCTGATCCAAAGATCAGTCTTCTTTTGAAAAAGACGTGTAAACCCCCCATTTTTCTATACCTTCTGTGTGCTTTTTTACATTACTTTACAAACCCCTTTATTTCCTACCTCATTTCTTCTGTCAGCCCTGAATCCCCCATGGGATTAACAGGGAGCAACCTGGACTTCCTCTTCCCTTCTTGCCCATGACAAAACGGCTTACAGCCTGAACTCCGATCAGGTCGTTACAGTGTGAAACATGCCACAGTCAGCACTTACACTACTCCTGATGACACATAGTGCAGAAAAAGTCCAAATTGACTCTCAAGGTGCTGCTGGTACAATTCACATTTGAAATGGCTTGTACAATCAAGTTCCTATTGTAAAGTACATTTTTTTAATGAAACAAAAATAACTTCAGCAACACCAGTGCTCCCTTACACCTGCGAAAAAATAAGAGAGTAATAAAATAACCTCTACCATTTTTCCCTTTCCACACAGTCTTTTGAACAGAGGTGGGAAAGCCTTTCAGCCAGAAAACAAGTAACACTGCTCACCCAGTTTGTAAAGACATGTGCAGATTAACACAGTACTTACCACTCCCACAGGGAAAGCTAGAACAGCCATCACCCAGTCACGGAGGGAAATGAGCTTTTTCAGCTGCCTCTCTTGTTCTTGACTGTCATTTCCTTTAGTGAGAAGACTGGAGAGGTCAGTCAAGACGCAGATCCCGAAGAAGACAGCCTGGATAACCTGCATGGAAAGTGAACACACTCTTGAACACAGAGAAGACCAGATCTTTGGAAGACAGCAGGTCGGACACAGGCGTGTGTGAGAAATACTGCCATGGAATTGACATGGGGAGTGGGAAAACATCGGTTCCTTCAATATGAGTACAGTTTGTTCACATAAAACCACTTGTGCTTCTACACTGAAAGCCCTGCATGCACCTTGCTCCTCATGTATGGGGGGAATCGATGTGAGTGGAAGAACTGTTCCAGAGGTGGGACTTCCAACCCTCACCTCAGACATGTGCCACTTGCTGGGGACTGAACTGCAGCCACCCCTTCCTGCTTCACTCCATACAACTCAGCCCCAAAGCCATAGCATTCGCCTCTGAGGTGGAAAAAATAAGGAAAGCTCCCTGTAAAAAGAAAGGAAAGAAAAAAGATGACTGGTTCTTTCCCTTGTGCCAGGAGGTATCCCTTGGAGACTCTGCCTGCCCCAGACACTCTACCCAGAGGCAAAGAAAGTGCCTGAACGATGCAGCACATGGCCCAGGCTTTGGCAAATCCATCACTACTTCATCTCAGATAGCGAACAACAAAACAAGCAAGCTGCAGGAGTTATTCAAGCTTTCTTTTCATGATGGTGGACTGTCATTTACCTGCCTTTTCCTTTTTTGCATTTTTGTATTTGTGTGCAATATCATAAGATTACCTGTTACATTAAATTGGGAGTTTAATCACCTGACCCCACTGATTTGGTTCAAATTTGATTTGATCTTAGTTTGATCATTGCATTTTTCTTCCTTAATTAGCTTAGTAAAATTGTAGTAAGTTAGCTCAGGAATGCTCTTGCCTGAGGACCTGCGCATCCTTTCTAGTACAGTTCAGAGGAGGTGCACGCAGCTTGTGTACTCCCCGAGCTGGAAGCCCGGGTCACAAACCCACATGCATCAGGTAATCTCAGGTAAAAAATTAACAAAACATGGGCTTAGTTCCCAAGTTGCACAGTGATTCATCAAAAAACATAACCATATGCTTTAAATACATAATACATGTTTTTCAAAGCAAGCATGGAGTACTACTTTAGAAGTCTTATTCGTAAATCTAAGTGTCCCTCTTACTAGGAGCCTCTGACTAAGCAGCAGACCATCCATAAGAATAGCACATACCCAGATTTTGCAAAATACAGTTTATCATGTGCATACATTTCTGCAGAATTTATACTACAATAAATAATGTAAAAAAACACCTTAGGCTAGGGGACACTGATCTGGAATATGGTAGGGAACGGAGGGAGGGGGCAGAGGAGGGGGAAGAGAGGGAGGGAGGGAGGAAAGAAGGAAGGAAGGAAGAAAGGAAGGAAGGAAGGAAGGAAGGAAGGAAGGAAGGAAGGAAGGAAGGAAGGAAGGAAGGAAGGAAGGAAAATACTAAACAGAAGTTGGCTACTAGAAGGAAGGAAGGAAGGAAGGAAGGAAAATACCAAACAGATGTTGGCTACTAGAAAAAAAATCCAGAGATGTGTACTGGTTGGATGGATTAAAGTACATTCCCTTCCTCAGCAGTCCTTATATGACCCAAATACTTGTAATTCTGGCTGTAAAGCTGTCACAGACCTTCAAATGGCCCCTGGATCTGCTTGCAATTCTGCTGCCATTGCTCTCTCCTCTCCAGGCTGTAGCTATGTATAATTTGCTTGATAAATAGATGAAGCAACATTACAAAACATTCCCTGAAGCCATGAAATGCGACAGACTACTAGTGGTAGAGCTGTATATTGTGCTAGAAAAAGGTATTACTACTTCAAATGACCACCTGGAAAAGTTATCATCTTCTACATAATTTCTGAGAAATATTTTGTATAAAAGTTGTAGCTCCCTGGAGCTACATAATCACATGAACACCTAATGCACTTTTTCATATTATTTGTTTGAAACAAGCACTTAGTAGAAAAAAATCTTCTCGTACTCGGCCCTGTTTTCCACCAAACAGATGGCCTATTTGGAGAGAAGGACTAGAAGAACTAATTATGCATTTGCTTGACTTAAGAGAAGATATGATACCATCTACTATTCACTCAAGAGTGTGAATGCCAAAGAAGGAAAAAGATTTAAGACAGGACTTGGAAAAAAAGCATACCTAACAGTAATGAGATCAATCTGGGTGTTAAAAAGTTTAGGCTGAGTACCAGGAAATATTTCCTAACAGTGAGCTGTGTCAGACCATGAAATAGTTTCTCAGAGGAAGTGGTGGAAGCCTCATGGCTTGAGTCACTCAAACCAATATTGGACAAAATACTCAATAATGTACTGCAGGGAACAGTATTATGCTGGCAGGGCTTGGATGAGTGACTAATGGATTGTTTGCAGCTCTAACTATGATTCCCTGAAATGGTCTCTCTCCAAAGAAACAGACTCAAACAATCACACGCCCACTTTCCAAGGGAATTGAGACTGTACATCCACTAATCAATCACAAACCGAACAGCTTCTCTCCCCATTATCCTGTTATGAACACACCACTTCAAGGGAAAATATAATGATATCATCGGGAATAACTGAAAACTCCTAAAGGGAAAAGAAAGTACCCAAAGATTTCAGAGAGTAGGTATGAAGTAAACTAGTCTACAAAAAGATTAACAAATAAAAATCCATATAAGAAAGAGAAAATTACACATTTATTGAGAACATTCTGAGCCAATGAAAAAATCATATCATGTTCAGGGAGGAACAGTTCCAGCTTATTCATACAAATAATGTACGTACATTCGCTCTAATACTTCCTTTCCTTTCTAGAATGTGCGAGAAAACTCTTCTGACACCTATCCACATTTAGGATTAGACTGAGGACCTCCAGAGCTGCATGAGTCTCAGCAGCATAAACTGAACAGCCAGAGTCAGTAACAATTTACATCCTTTGTGGGTCTGGCATAGGAAAAGCGTAGCATGCAGCTACTGGTGGTTTATGGTATGAAACAAATTTTTAATGTCCACGCTCCTCAGATGTGAAAAGTTCACAGCAAGGCAGTAGAAACTCCCTCTAAGTAATATTCTCCAAAGTGCCCTGGTGTTACCTCAGATTTAGGATCACATTTCCAAACAAGGACCTTCTTTTGAAAATCTGCAGGTGGTGAATCTATGCATGATACATCCCCAAGATGTTAAACAAACAGTTGACTTCTTTTTTTTTTCCTTGGAAATGTAAGCAATGACAGCACTTCAGAAGAAATATTTTCCAATTTTGCTGCTAACTAGAGTTTGAAGGAAAACAGTGATTTAGAAAATGACAAATACAAATTTGACAGAAAACAGCTATACCTTCCTTATACCATGTAACAGTGACAGATGCAGAAACCTGTAAGCAGAGTATGCACAACCAAGAAAATAACGAAAACAGGTATAAAATACTAACCTACTGCTGACCTCATTTTCTCCATTGAAGCCTAGAGGGGCCACTGATACTAGTTAATACTACAGTACCCTTGAGCTGGGATAACTTAATGGAAATGGCCACCTACAGGTATTTTAGTAATACAAAACTGAGCAGAGAAAATACTTGTTAAGTTGCTGCAGAAGAAAACAGCTATGAACAGAAGAAGAAAGCAAGCAGCCCAGAAACTTTCTAAAACAGTGAGATCTATTCAGATTATCTATCAGAAAACATTGTTCCTTATGAACCATTAGAATAAAGTAGACTAATTGTACATGTCTGTCTCCTACAAGAAAATAAAGACTTGCTTCTGTGGGACAGTTTTTCCACAAGGTGCTCACTACAGGATAGCAGCTAATGAACTCCCCGTACTCCCCCTAATTTGACTTCTTCGAGTCAAACAGAAAATATATCTCCTTGTAAACCTTTCTTCAGGGCATGGAGATTCCCTCCTTCCTTGTGCTGTGGGGCTCCGCAGCACAGACAAAATCTCTGCACAACTGAGGTCAATGGAAATTCTGTCACTACTCTTACCAAGGCAGAAAACTCCCATTAATTTCACTGAATCTACTGAATTGCCTGTGGACTCATCCTCTTTCAAGATCACTCTCGTAATCAGAAGCATTCCTTAGAGCTCAGGGCAGAACAACTAGAAAAGTCTGTGCAAGCATTACTACTATTCATGGGTATTTTTCCTCCCATCTGCCTCTGAAAATGGAGAATTCACTGTCCTCAAGTCATCATTTTTGAGATTAGCAGCACTTACAAATTATTTCAGGTACTCCTCTATGAAATAAGGCATCTGAGTAGGCTGGCAAGTAGACAGCGCTGCCAGAAGAAAACATGGGAGTAACACTCATAAAATCAGCAAAGAGTAACAAAAGAGCATGGAGAATTAAAACTTTTACACATTCCAAAATGCCATGTTTGCACATGAAGTGCATGCATGTGTGTTAGGTACCTGTACCTCACTTACCTGGTAAGCTTCCACTGTTTAAAGGTAAGACTGCATTTTTTAAGAAAGAGACTTCAGAGTCTGCAAATATAACCCATACTATAGGAAGACTAACTCACACTAGGGTGTCAGGGAGGCCTGGCTGATCCCAGGGGGCTGGGAGCGGCAGGGGACAGGCAGGGCCCATCCCACCCCCAGCCAGCAGCAGGGCAGCCAGGGGCAGTGGGGCAGCCCCAGCCCTGGGCATCATGTGCCTCCCTGGGGATGGGCCACCAGCCCACAGGTTGGGGGCAGACATAACCTGACTCATCAAAGCAACGTGACCATGAGCCAGCAATGAGCCCTTGAGGCCAAGAAGGCCAATGGCATCCTGGGGTGTGTCAAGAAGAGTGTGGCCAGCAGGTCGAGGGAGGTCATCCTCTACTCTGCCCTGGTGAGGCCACACCTGGAGTACTGTGTCCAGTTCTGGGCTGCCCGGTTCAAGAGGGACAGGGAACTGCTGGAGAGGGTCCAGCAAAGGGCAACAAAGATGATTAGGGGACTGGAGCATCTTTCTTATGAGGAGAGGCTGAGGGACTTGGGTCTTTTTACTCTGGAGAAGAGAAGACTGAGGGGGGATCTCATCAGTGCTTATAAATACTTAAAGGGAGGATGCCAGGGTGATGGGACCAGTCTTTTTGCAGTGGTGCCCAGTGACAAAACAAGAGGTAACGGGCACAAACTTGAACATAATAAGTTCCATCTAGACATGAGAAGGAACTTTACTTTGAGGATGGCAGAGCGCTGGAACAGGCTGCCCAGAGAGGTTGTGGAGTCTCCCACTCTGGAGACATTCAAAACCCACCTGGATGCCATGCTGTGTAACCTGCTCTAGGTGGACCTGCTCTGGCAGGGGCGTTGGACTAGACAATCTCCAGAGGTCCCTTCCAACCCCTACCATTCTATGATGCTGTGAACACCCGCGCTTAAGACAACCCATGGCTTTCCACAGGTAGATGAAAGTTTAGCTATACCAGCATGCAAAATCAAATTGCTGAAAGCTGTCATTTCTCATATATTTCAGACTTCACAATCTGCCATATTCAGAACATGGTCTGATTTTCCTTTTCAAACAACAGGAATATGATATATAACCTCAGAGTATGTTACTACTGCTTGTCAACTTGTGTCACTTTAGCTTTCATTCTCCACCCTCTAGACATTATTATTAGATGTACAAACGTACTATGCTTCAGCAATCAAGATGACTGTATTTTAAGAAATTCTGAAGTAATTTAAGTCAGATTTTTATCTCTTTGCCCACTGTCAACACAACTGATTGCACTCTGTTTTGGGTTTTGAATGCCTCCAGAGTGGGAGACTCCACAACCTCTCTGAGCAGCCTGTTCCAGTGCTCCACTACCCTCAAGGTAAAGAAGTTCCTCCTCATGCTAAGATGGAACTTCCTATGTTCAAGCTTGTGCCCATTACCCCTCGTCCTATCACTGGCCACCACTGAAAAAAGACTGCTCCCATCCCCCTGGCATCCTCCCTTTAAGTATTTGTAAGTGTTAATAAGATCCCCCCTCAATCTTCTTTTCTCTAGACTAAAGAGACCCAAGTCCCTCAGCCTTTCCTCATATGAGAGATGTTCCAATCCCCTAATCATCTTTGTAGCCCTTTGCTGGACCCTCTCCAGCAGATCCCTGTCTTTCTTGAACTGGGGAGCCCAGAACTGGACGCAGTACTCCAGATGGGGCCTCACCAGGGCAGAGTAGAGGGGGAGATGACCTCCCTCGACCTGCTCGCCACACTTTTCCTGATGCACCCCAGGATGCCATTTGCCTTCTTGGCTGCCAGGGTACATTGCTAGCTCATGGTCACCCTGTTGTCCACCAGGACTCCCAGGTCCCT
>NW_009647763.1:3683917-3707518 GCF_000708025.1 Charadrius vociferus | reverse complement strand
GGATGTCCAGCTTGGCCAAGTGGTCTCTGACCTGGTCCTCCTCAACTGAGGGGAAATCTTCCTCCCTCCAGACCTTCCCCCTTGCCTCCAGGGTATGGGATTCATGAGGGACAGCTTTAGCAGTGAAGACCGAAGAAAAGAAGGCATTCAGTAACTCTGCCTTCTCTGTGTCTTCCACCACAAGAGCACCCATCTCATTCATCAGTGGGCCTGCATTTTCCCTAGTCTTCCTTTTCCTATTGATATACTGAAAGAATCTCTTCTTATTGTCTTTAACTGCAGTGGCCAAGCTGAGTTCTGATTGAGCTTTGGCCCTTCTAATTTTCCCCCTACATAGCTTTGTTATATCATGATAATCCTCATAAGATGCCAACCCCCTTTTCCAGAGAATGTAAGCTTTCCTTTTGTTCCTGAGGTCCAGCCAAAGCTCTCTATTTAGCCAGGCTGGTCTTCTTCCCCGTCAGCTCGTTTTTCGAGGCATGGGGATGGCCTTCTCCTGTACTTCTAAGACTACCTGCTTGAAGTAAGACCAGCCTTCCTGGGCACCTTTGCCCTTCAAAACTGCCTCCCAAGGGACACTCTCAACCATGCTCCTGAACAGGCTAAAGTCTGCCCTTCGGAAGTCCAAGGTGGCAGTTCTGCTGGCTCCCCGCCTTGCTTCACCAAGAATTGAAAATTCTACCATTTCATGATCACTGAGCCCAAGACGACCTCCAACCTTTACATCCCCCACAAGACCTTCTCTGTTAACAAACAGCAGGTCCAGTAGGGCACTTCCCCTAGTTGGTTCATTCACCAGCTGTGTGAGGAAACTGTCTTCCACACACTCCAGGAACCTCCGGGACTGCTGCCTCTCTGCTGTGTAGTATTTCCAGCAGACATCTGGGAAGTTGAAGTCCCCCACGAGAACAAGGACACTACTAAATCTGTTAGTACTCTTGACTGCATGAAGCTACTGATTCTTCTTGTCCGTAGCCATTCCAGCATTACTCACAGGTACATTGCTTTTATTCTTGTCACTTCTCCTCCCCTTGCTGTATCTTTGTTAGTTATAATAGCAAGCAGAAGCTGGACAACACTAATCAAGTGCTAAATCTTTGTATTAGAGAAGCTACTGACCAGATAAAGAAAAGGCAAATCTTTGTGGCTACAGACAAATGAAAGAGAGACATAAAGAAATAAAAGCAAGAAGCAACAGCATTTTAAGTACTAAAATACAAGCCAGTGTAATATGTCTAATCACTAAATCTACAATTAATTAAAGTTGAAGTGCAAACACCATGAAAAAGTACTGTGTGCTGCTCAGAATCATTACTTCTGTGCAAGGAATGGGGAAGATGACTTGTATTTTAAAGGCCAGAGGTAAAAGAGCGGCATCACCCCAGGAGATTCACTGATTGATGTTAAGTTGGGGCATGCAGTCAGACCTCATATCACATCTTCTTCCACGCCGGCTGCAGTACCATGGCCATTTTAGTTTGTTTTGTTGTTGAAGCAGGTTTCAATAACGTCATACCCACTTCAACACAGAAAAAGAACACAGTCCCTGCCCATCGAAAGCCAGTAGCCTGAGAAACCAAATACACAACATACAGGAGAAAAGTAAGGGACAAGGGAATGAACAAAGGAACATTTATTGCAAATGCCATCTATTTTTACCTTGAGTTGTTTGTTGGTTAGGAGTGTTGAAATATGTATTTCTCCTATTCCTTCTCTCTCTTTCACTTACACAAATTAGAACTTAAACTCCACTAGTAAAACATGACACTTATTTCTATCAGAAGAGCCATTAGAAATTCAGTAAGTGCATAGATGGACTGCCTCATAAATATCTAGCACTGCCCTCATCCAAAACAATGACTCATGTCTCCCTTTACGGCCCTCAGTGGGCCAAAAATCTCCTCTAACCAGGATGTCGCACGTGAAGACTAGTCCTAACTAGGAAATTTAACTTCATTTTCTTGATTTAGTCATATGACATGAATCAGCTTATGAAACATGCCTAATCCCTTACCATGTGATGTAAGTTCAGGGACTCCTTTAAATATCATCCTTCACTTTCTACACAACTCCCTGTAGTCTTTGTCTTTGAAGCCCACTGGTATTGTCCAAATGTAACCAAGGATCAGGTTTTAAATCAATGAGATTTTATAGATATACAAAAGCATAAAGTCTACTGTGGAATTATTATGCATGGAAAAGAAACCCGTTTGACTGTTGGGTCTAGTTTTTATAGGTACTACATTGTTTAAGTCCAAGTGCTTAAGTACCTACTACAGAGCTGTGGAAAGGAGACAAAGCTGTGTAAGCTAATGAGATCTTGTGTTTCCGAGAAAAGAGATGCATTTTAAAGTTCTGCTAGTTGGAACACAAGATGGGTTTTTATCTGGACAGACAGAAAAGCAACTTTTTGTGCAAACTAAGCAACTTAGTAAGAAATCAGAAAACCAAAAGAGATGTGGGCCCCTAAAATGTAATTTTTATAGCACTGCTTTTCAGCATCTATTACAATTCACAATTTTTAGCACAGGAAATAAAAAAAAATCTGATAAATAATATAACCATACCGCTTGCACCTCTTCCTTTCTCTCTCCGTCTTCCCTCTGCTTAACCCAGGAAAAACCCTCACTGTGTTATACTTACTGGAGAGGCTAAGTCTCAGACCATTCTGTCTTAACATGATTCTTGATTGTCTCATAATGGTTTTCAAAAATATGCAGCACAGTTCTTGGAAAGGTAATGTGGTTGTACTAACATAGTTTTAAAAGCAGTTTTCTTAATATACTTAGTACTTCTATAAGGAAAAATATATTATTCCTTACTACAACGAGCTAAGCTGAAATTTGGTAAACTATGAAAAATACTTGGAAATGCTTTAATTTTTAAAGGCAAAAAAAGTGTATTTAGTTACTCTTTTTACATGGGTAAAATACCCTGAACAAAAAACCTGCTGTAGTGGACAACAATTGAGAAATTCATTTTAAAGTGCTACTATCTCAGCTGTGTTGCATAGACGACATTTCCAACATGATCTCAGCA
This sequence comes from Charadrius vociferus, assembly GCF_000708025.1. Taxonomy (NCBI): domain Eukaryota; kingdom Metazoa; phylum Chordata; class Aves; order Charadriiformes; family Charadriidae; genus Charadrius; species Charadrius vociferus. The sequence goes on along the minus strand of NW_009647763.1, from coordinate 3,704,479 downwards.
TGACAGAGTGTATGCCATCTGGCTCAGGAGTGCTAACAGCATGGAATCCACTACCACGTATCGGATGAAGAGATGGAATGGACAAATACAGAATATACTAAAGCAATATGAACAAAAAATTGACTAGGTGCTGAGAGCATGTTAGATTTTCTCAAATCTTTCACATTCTTTTCTGCTGCATTACTCTTCTCCAACACCATGTCAATCCAGACTTCCTTCTTCCTCTAAAACCTACAGGTATTTACTTTTGAGTTATAGATGTTTGGATATCTTACTTTGATCTTAGCTAATACACTCAAAGAAGCACTAAGCTCATTGTTGCAGTATTTAAGAAATTATTATTCTATTTTTATTTTTATCTTTTTGATTTTAAATTGTTTTGACTAAACTCATTTTCTAATAATCCCCATCTTCTTCCTTACTCTCTTGCATTGTGTATAGAAAAGCTGCCATTACTTCTTATTGTATCCTGCTTATAAGACAGTGTAATTTCATTAAACTTATATAATCCATTCAGCGAACATGTATAATACAGTTTATTCAGAATAGATTATGATTTTATTAGGTTATATCTTTTATGTTTTTCTTTGCTAAAGTTTAATCTTATTAGGATTATACACTGCACAGAAGGTTATGTCATTATTTTGGCTTAAATGCTAATTTTACACATTTCAGCATGATTGGTACGCTCTCTGCAGCAGTGGCCTTGCAGTCAACCAGGCAGAAATGGCAGCTCTCTAGACAATGTTTGGGATAGCTAGCTAAGAAGTTAAGACTTGTTCTGCAGCTGTCTGTGCTAAACTGAGCTTTAGGATAGGGTTTCCAATGGCTGGAAAGTCCCTAGCACTTTGTAAGTTAATTATCCCCAAAAGAAATTACATTTTATTAAGTACTGAACTTTCTCAAAGAAATGGCTTTCTTAAAACTTCAGAAACTTCTGCATTGCACCAATTTTTTCATGTTTAGAAATACAGTTTGAAAACCACTAGAGGGAAGCAATTTTGACAGATCAAAACTGAAAACAAAACTACACACAAGTTTTTCGAAGTCAGTGTGACTGTTTTTGCTTTTTATTTCTTCACTTTTTAACGAATAAGGTAACAGATGCCTTCTAAATTGCCAAATTTAGAAAAAGTCATGACTGATGTATCTCAGCAACATGGTGACAGAGCTGGAAATGCAAATGAGAAAGGCCCTACAATCTTCTGAGACTTAGCAGCCTCAGTACTGCCCTATCATGGCTGCAGGAAATAAAAGGTTTTAATCCATCTGTTTCCTGAGCACTATGAAAGCAGTAATGAATGACTCCTCACACCCGTCCAGCAGGGCAAGCTATTAAGTGATATTGTCTCAGTTGGGCAATTTTCCCTCTCTCAAGAGAAAGGAAGGGAAGGGAAGGGAAGGGAAGGGAAGGGAAGGGAACGTAGAGGACTTTATCCCACCTCTTAATCCATCCAACCTACCAACACCACACAAACCAAGTCAGTTGCGAAGCCACATTGTGAAAAATAGCTCCAATAAGGGAAGGGAAGGGAAGGGAAGGGAAGGGAAGGGAAGGGAAGGGAAGGGAAGGGAAGGGAAGGGAAGGGAAGGGAACATCGAGGGCTTTATCCCACCTCTTCATCCATCCAACCTACCAACACCACACAAACCAAGTCAGTTGCGAAGCCACATTGTGAAAAATAGCTCCAATCAGGGTCATCTTCAGCTTTTGCCTAAAAAAAACCCCAACTTTCCTTCCTTAGCTCACTGCTGTAGCAGCTGAAGGATAATTTATGAGGGGCATGTAAAGTATATTCATAAATAAAGTTATTACTAAGATAAGGATGTTCTGTAATTAGACCACAGCAAAGGATGCTGCTATTCAAGCTCCACTTGAATAAAAGAGAGGACATAATTTTGTACGCTAATTATAAAGCACGTGGTTCAATGAAAGGTGATCTAACACATTATACTGTCCTCATAAACAAGACTATTCTTTACACAACATTTCAAGCAAGGCACTGTATGCTATAAGGAGTTGTATTTCAGGAGGAAAAAAAAGTTCTCGTTATCTTACATCTCTAAAGAAAACATGGGAAAACCCCTGATATAAGCTAACTGCATTTAAATTAAATAATACAAGGGGGGTTGAGCATTCACTAGGTGTGTGGCATTTTAACCCCAGATGATAACACTTCCCTGCTTTCATTGTCTTTCTTATTAATAAATCTCAAAGGAAATTAAGAATTTGATTCCTGATTGTCATTAGTGAAAGCAAGGCAGGGAGAAGTGAGACGGCCAAGGTCAGGCAGCGAGGCAGCAGGGGACGCAGGGGATGAACTCAGGTGCTCTGATCCCTAGGCAGTTCTCTAGGCATTCCATCAGGCTGTTTTCCCTGCATCTGCACTCACAGTGATAGCCATTTCCACTGCTTACTAAGGAAACACTCCCGGCTTTCTAAGAGAAACAGCACGGACCTTTTCATTCCCCCCAAATGTAGCCATACTACTGTTAGCATAAATCCAAATTCTTTTCCTCTTATGCAGCTCATATTGATGATCACAGTTTTCAAAGACCTTGCTTTACCGTGTCTTTCAAAGTCTTCTCGTGGTTAGATACCGTAATTCCGACTAGCTGATCTATTTGTGCCAACCAACTAGAGTTCCCAAGGTCTCAAATGTAATAGCTATGGAGAGCTTGCCCATTATACCATTCCCACCTTCACTGTTCTTACACCTTAATTCATAACAGCAAATACTGATTTTCAGCAACACCAGCACTGAATAAACCTTAAATTTTTCCATCACTTGTTCTGCTCTGCATGAATAAGTTCAATGAGCTGCCATTTCAGTGCGGTGCACACTTGGCTTCCCAGCATCCCCGTAGGACAGGGCACGGGGTGGAAGAAGCACAACCATCCCATCTCCTGCCTGGAGACTGTCTTTGGAGGGACCGGCCTGAAAAAGAAAGGGCATGGAGCCCTATCTTGCCTTAAATGCTCATGAAGGCAGACACAGCTCAAATGTCTCTCATTCTTTTTTACTCTGACCAACATTTAACTGTTTCTTGAGTTTCCAAACTAATCTTTCAGATATTGTCATTTACTGTATTTCTGTTTTGCTCACTATTATTCATTTCACTGGAAAAAGGAAGAAAGAGATTAACTGTAAGGAAGTTTAAATTTACATCCCCCTACATATTACGGGAAGCCACTTTATGACAACTATTTGACATCACACCATGTTCCAAACCCATCAGATTTAGATGCTCTCTATCAGGCACCTGCACGCTGACTGATAAACAGTAAATATATTTTTTAATCAGTAAACACCACAAGTTCAATAATAAGCTGTGCTTTCTTCTCAAGAGACAGGAGGCTCAAACACCCGTTGCAGCAGTTAAGAAAGTAGCAGATGACTTCAGAAAAGAGACCTTTGCTAAATCATGATACTGGTGACCAGTACTATTGACAGTGAGCATGGTGTTTTGGATTCTCCATGGCAGGAAAAGCACTTTGCAAGTATCACCTTGTAGATGTGACAGCCCAGCACAAAAATAAAAAGAAAAAGCATCTGTGCCTGTCAAGTGACACAGCCTACTGGTCAGCTGGGGAGATCACGCCAGAAAACGCTCTCATATCAACTGTCCTCTGCTAAACCTCTTAGTACTCCAACATTAATGCCTCCATGCACCAGGTAGGTGAGCGCACGTGCACTTCGAATTAACACTGTAGCTGTAATTGTAATGCAGCTGGGGACAAAGGCTGTGCCCCTGCACATGCTCGGCCTGCTGAGTCACCCATAGGAACTCCCTGGGCAGACCCGGGAACTCCCCAGCTAGTTTCTGTCGAGATGAGATAATTGACTGATAGCTACCGGAACCCGCCCCGGGCAGTCCCGGCTCCACCAGAGGTCTGAGGGATCGATAGAAGAACTCCCCAGGCAGTCCCAGTCCCTGCTAACAAGATAATCGACTGCGTGACAGGGACCAGGGAGGCAGGGAGCTCCCGGCTGCCCTGGGAACAACCCAGGCGGGTCCGCTTTGCACGCATGAAGTAAATGGTGAACTGACAGACATTATTTATCTATTTAGACATGTTTATCATTGCACAGGGCAATTTTTTTGCACATAGTTGAGATGATTTTAACTAGAAACTCATCACATATGCACTGGAGTGTTGACGTGGGACCACAGGCTAGCTGGATGATAAGAATTCACCAAACCACAGTTTGGGGAGTCTGATCCAAACCAGCTGAAAATGCTGTTACAAGGACACTTGTGATGGAGACTCCTATCACCACCTGGACAGAAACTGGCCATACTGTCACAACAACAGCAACAGTAACACAAGAGTGTTACCTGCTGCAGAATATCCAAATAAATCAGTTTCTTTAGCTAACACTTGAAGCAGTGTGTGTGCACCATGGACCAGAACCGCCTCTTAAGAAAATGAGAGCCTACCACCACCTGGTTGCAATGAAATCACAGACAGATTTAAAACATTACCCCAGAGTACAAGGGCATTGGTCCAAGTAGATCTATCTGATGCCGCTGTCAGATTTTATGTAAGGTACCTCTAATTCTGACTTGCAGAATACATATTCTTTTCCCAAAATACTTGGTAAATAAGTACATTCCAGTGTTCTGCCCTGTTCCTCACACCACCAACTTCTGGTTGCACAGATAACATTCATGAGTGTGGGTGGTTTCTGGGCCACGCCCATTCATTCATAATCCAGCTGTAGGCCACTGCAGCACCAGGCACAGACACCACCGCCAGGGAACAAGGACCTCTTCTGTCCACACCACCTGCATCCCTGCAACACGAAACTTCGCAGCAGCAGAGCTGCTGACCAGCTCTGTTGGCGTGCCTGTCCTGAGATGTTCAGTTCTGACTAACAGCGAGACCAGGTCCTGTTCAGCCTCTAGCTTTAGATCAGCCAGGAATCTTGGCTCAGAGACGCCTTACAGATTTTGCACAATGCAGCCTGAGCAGGGATCTGGGCCCCTCCACCCCCCTGTCACTAGAGCAAGGCCAAGTACCCAATGCAGGGCTGAGGTGAGTCCATCCTGGATGCTGCCTGAGGATCACCACATGGGGCTGTTCCATGTACATTCAGGAAAGCTTGGTTTGGATGAGGCCTCTATCCACCAGGAGGTTCAGGTGTGACACTTCACAGGGGGTTTAGATGCCTGGCTCCCAAAGTAGAAATCACAGCTCTCACACAGCACTCAATTTTCAAGGGGCAGACCATAAAGTGGGGTGATATTTAAGCAAAAAATAACTAAGTATAGTAAAGAAAGGAGTATGTCTGGAATCCCATCCTTCTCCTGCAAGGCACATACATGCAGCACTAAAGTCACTTTGTTCGGTTCCTTGTGTGAGACTGGTGCTCGGAGCTTGAATCCCAAAGAGAGGCTAGGCGTTTAAGGAGTCAGCCCTTACCTGTCGGGACTGCTTACTGTAACACATGGTGGAAGGAAGAGACAAATTCTTAGTATTAACTTTTATGTGACATTAAAGTAAGTATACTACTTGCTGAGGGATGCACCTTCTAAACCCACTATCAACCCAAAACAAGCTTAGAGAATAATTCCTGTTTTCGAGATGACTGATATTACTGACAGTGCCAAAGGGTAGGACATCCACCCTTCCTGTTAAGTTGTGCTAGTGTAGGAGAGAGCCCACAGATGTCTTTGGAAGCTTATACTGAGGTTCCAGCCCTTTCCCTAGATTTCACTATTTGCTAAAACATTTCATCTGGAGCAAGAAATAGGAACCAGAAATCAGGATTACATCCTCCTTCTCCACACAACTTGCAAACTGGACAGCCACTCTTCTAAGCACAGCTCTTTGTGGATGCTCAGTCTACCATTTTGCTTTTAAAGTAATTGTTTTTCTTGGTTGGAAACCCAATATATTTTACAAGCATCACTGCAGAGCTCACACATTTCTTCCTGTATTATTGAAATCTCAAGGAAGACATGCCAGAGGTGTTTTCAAGTTCTACTTGACTCAATTAGTTTACCTTGTTCTTCCCAATCCACTGAGGGAAAGCGGCACGCGTGAGCTCTGGGCATATCCAAAGCTCTGTATTGTTCTGCTGTCAAGACCGGACCATTTGACTTCTTCATTTCTATTTATAAACACAGTTAGGTATTACAAGACCCAGACTATTTAACCATGAAGACTGTCAAAACAGATAATGTATTGTGTCTCACTGAATTACAAACTGGCTGAGTGCCTAGCCTTTTGACTGCAAAGGTCCACTCCATCATAGCTCCAGCAATGTCTTCTATCTACTTCAAAAAAGTTTTGAAAAACAGACAGCTGTGAAATGACTATATGCATCATACAAATTATATTTGTTAATCATTCTATTGGTTAACTGCACTTAGTTACTAGATCTGATGGCAACTTAGGAAGAGTTTACTGGAAAATGTAGCTGGTGACCTTCATTCTAACAAGATACTGCTCAGCAGTGTTTTCTCATGGTATCCACACAGATGTGTGCTCAGAGAAGTAAGGGTGTTAACTTACTCTACTGGAACTAGTTCTCTGATAAATTGTTCTCCTTATGTATTTAGGGAGCGCAGGTGCATCTACAGCGCAATCAAAATTAGTATTACATTTCAAAGAATCGAGTACTTATCATAGTAGCAGTTACAACACAGTGACTGTTTTTATGAGGACCACGAAATTTTATTTGATTCAGTGAAAGCATTGCTTGTATCTGCTTCCAAATACCCCAGTTAGGAAACTAATGGCATTTAAATGGGTTAATATTGGTTAATAAACCCATTAAAAATTGTAATAAAATGTACAAGTATGGCAACTCTTAACATGGGCAGGAAAACATCCTCTTTTGAGAGAACACTGAAACAGAACAATAACACAGAGAACGCACATTGACTCCACATTAAAATACCACAGCTTGCCTTTATAAGAAATTTTATTAGCTAATCTTTTGGAGGAAAATACAAATTAAATACTGCTTTGATGTATAAAATGATTGACATCCAATCATTAACCTGCACACATGCACTAAATAAAGTAAAAGCACATTATGTTTCCCTAGGAAGGGATTTCTTTTAAAGAGGCAGGGTTTATCCATCTATGGATGTAGTCAAAACATGTATCCCATTTAAAAGCAAAATATGGTATGTTACCACAATACAGTAGTATTATCATTAATATAAAATGGTAATTTCAGGAATTTCATGTCTATAGTTGTAACATTTGTATCAATGCCAAGATAAGGCCAGCATAGCAATACATAGTCAATTTGAAAAGCAAGCGCAAAAACTCTACAGCAGAAATGGTCATATTTTAACCAACCATTTATCAACCTTGTACCCTAAAAGGTAAACCACCATATCATGGCTTCCATACTGTAAGTACCTTTAGCTTAGAAAACTTAATCCCTCTGCGTATCACAGTATTACTAGAGCATTATAATCCTCTCTCTACAGACATTTTCCCACCCTTATTTTATTTTTTGCCATTCCTACTTCCCAGGTTTTCAGACTGAAGATGGAGAGAGTATCAGAGGGACTCTTGCCTCTCTAAACAACTACTCAAGAAATTAGAGAAGGAATCAGAAAGGATCTCACACACTTCATTCTAGGTTTTCCTTCACTTTATAAGCACTCGCATTTATTTTGCCACTAGATGCAAAGACAGCCAGCTTAAGATGGTGACTTTTTCTTTGGTATTATCAGACCTTTACCATCTTTTAGAGAAACTTGAAACTGATAAGGTATCAAAGAGATAATTTACTTGTTTCTTATCTACCTCTTATTTACATGATTCTGAATGTCACACAGAAAGGAGGTTTTACGTGGAACTGTCATAAACCAGCCTATTTAATGGTTTCATTGTACATGACTTGGCAGTATAAATTGATTGTATACTATAATATTTATATAAAGTCATAATTTTTTTTTTTAAAACCAACAGAAAATGGTAAAGCGGAGATCAATTCATTGCTGGCTATATTTAATAAAATTCGGCTCAGTCCTCAAAAACAATATGGTGTGCTTCCCTGGTTTTAATTTCTTTATTCTTCTTAATGGTAATCTTTTTAAAAGCACTAACAGAAGAGATTTTGCTTATAGGTCAACATATTTATTCAGATCAAAAAGAGGAGTAAGATTCACAACTGAGATGTTCCCTATCAGTGGCCATTTCATAAGAAGGCAGAATAGTACATCTGTTAACTTCACTGTTGCATAACAGTACAGGAGGAGGAAGCAAGAGCAAAGCAGGCAAATCCATAGCAATTTACTGCTTTGTAACTCAAACCAGCGCTTTAAATTCAGCTTGAAAAAAAAAAACAGGACATGATACTGTAGCTGGACAAAACAAAAACAAAACTGGTTTCTTTGTGGCAAGATATACAGAGTGCTACAGTAAAGAGACTGCTACATTCTGCACCACTTCCCATTTTTGGCTGAAGCCCCTGCTGAAGAAAACTGCAGAGAAATAAGGCCTAAGGCATTGCTGCCATGTGAGCATCGCAAAAGCATCACGCTGAATGCAACTGCCTAGTCAACCACAGGCAGAAAAAAGGACTCTGTAGTATTCTGGAATGTAATCAGGCTTGTAAGGGCCAAAACCGATTAACAGAATGGCAAACACTTCACCTAAAGAAAGAAAAGCAGGTTTTTTTGCTATAGTCCTTATTTTTTATTATACTACAAAATGGTGAACAAAAAAGTGCATTTATTTTATTTCTGATAGGTAATTATCATGACTGGCGACAGGCTGGAATATGTTAAAATTTCTCCAAGAAGAAATTTGAACTGTTTCAACTAAATAAATGAACTTACTTTAAATGTGTTGCGCATGTAAAGAAAAGCTTAAACCAACATATTATGTATTTAAATCTGACATACTGAACAAATGAAACGTTTTCTGTAGTAAGTAAAAACAGATTTAGTGTTTCTTTTCACCATACCCCAAAAGATTTTAGAGGTAGTAGATATTATCCTCCCACACCTCATTGTTATTCACAGGTGAGGAGGAGGAAAACCAGGTTTCTTACTTTTAACTCCCAGTTGGTTTCTCAGTGAATTGATTTATCTTCATTCTGTGTGAATGAAATAGTTATTGAACTAAACTAATGAATAACAGGGAGAAATACTTTCTCTGCATGTGCAGACTAGTCTTGTCAAAAAACCCCAATTAATACTGAAGCAAACTCTAACTCTGATGCTTAACCATTTCCTTCGGTAATTCTGTGGTGTGGCTCCTTTTAAAAACTTCACTAACACACGCTCCAGCTAGATGTAACAACAAGAACTACTGAAACACCTGGATGTGCATTTCATGCTGATAAAAGAATAAAAAATATGCTGTATTGGGATATATGACAGATTATGAATGTGTTACATTACTACACATCCAGCAAACAGGATTATCTGAGTGATCCTATGATTACATCAAGTCTGAGGCTTCACGTAAGGGAAAGTGTTTAGTCTTGTCAAGGACTGTGAAATCTCTTCCTTGTTTGCAAAACACAGATATCTCTAGAATGACTCCAGCTGATCACAAAATCTTAAACATTGCTGAAGTGTTTTCACAATTTACTGAAGGACTTTTCCTATAGTCGCTATAGGTTTCAGCTTCACGTGAGGATACTGGTGCACAGACATTGCAGCAATAGTATTTGGTCTTGTACAAGTATCTCCCTGCTGGTAAGACTTCAAATGTGTTACTCAATTGGGAGGGGGAGGGGGGGGAATAAGTCAGGGGGCACAGATCAACTGAAGATTTGAACTTAAATTTGTATACCAGACTATCGCTAATATGTACTCAGTAGCATCCGATTGCTATTTTATATTTTCATACAGAAACCACCCCAAAAAATCCTTATCCAAATCGCATCATGCATCTAAAACTGAAGATCATTTTGTGATTGCAACGTCTGCAAAGACTAGCTAAGCTCAACTCGCCCATTAGAATAAAGACAAGCTGTTTGTGCATGTTCAGGCAGGTATCAGGTACTGACACTCAGAAAGAGCAAGACAAGTAGCTGGTTATTTCATTGCCATTTTCTGTCTCAACAGGTTAGGAAGTTCTTACATATACATTCACACACCAGTACTGCCTTTTAAAGCTGTTGTTTGATTTTTCAAATATAATCACACATTGATCTCTCACCTCTCTGGTGACTGTTCAAAATCTGTTTATATCTCCATGAAACGAAAAGACATTGAAACCAATAGTTTTGTCTTTTACATGTAATTTTACAGTCCACTGTTTCCCAGTCATATAAAGAATTCTTACTCACATCCTGTGTCCAACTTTTGGTTCACATTAAAGTGATGCATTCTTTGGTGAGGTCCTCATCATGGTATTTTTTCCTGGATCTTTCCAAGTCTTGGTGGTCAGCAGCAAACTAACACCAATTCAGCTTTGAACCAAAATGCCCAACATTGATAAAAAATTGTCACTTAAGTATCTGTAAGCACGCTGCATGTGAAATGCAGCATCAATGTATTTTCTTGAAAAGGCTTATTAAAGTTATGTGGTTAGTCTTTCCAAAGGCTAATGGTATATTATTAAAGGGCTTATCAACTGAGGGAGTGTTTTAAGGACTTGAATTTACATAGATTGCTGTTGGCATCTGTGTACAATGTAGACAAGACACTAACAACCAGGATGATAATGTCTTATTTTCACTTTGTGGAGTCTTCTGTCAATTAAAATGTAAAAGGCAAGATATGGATGTAGTCACACAGTTATTTCCTCTGTTGCTGGTGAAGACTGAAATCAAAACTTCAGTTTGTCTTGGGATATTGAAGTCTTCCAGTTTAACATCATAGACATGAACACTTCAAAAACTGGCTAGCCTCCAAAGGAGTCTACCATTCCTCACCATTGCTCCTTAAAACTAGAGGAAGAACCCTGAATCTTAACACCTGTCTATGATACCATAATCACACCTATTTTGGTCTGCAGAGACACATTCAGCTAGAAGAAAGAATAAGAACAAGGCGACTCTGGTCGAAGAGATTGTTGCTACCTCTCCACTTACAGTAAATCCTGTCCTACGTACCCTACACATACTCCACAAACAAGATCCAGCCATTCTCATTATATGTCCCATTTTTTTTCCTCCTTTGTTTGGCCCTGTAGTACATTCTAGGTGGGATCTCACAAGTATGCAATGCTCTTCAAGGTTTCTACTCCACTGATGTTGGTGGCTGCCTAACTTTAACTGCAGCAAAGGTTTTGAAAAATCTCACTTTCTCTAATCATATGTGACATGAAATGAATACGCAAAACCTGTATGAAAGACTTTCAAATAAGTCACACTGAAGGTCCATAGCCAAGTCTTATATGCACTGTCAGGTGAAATTAGGTTGCTGTTTTGGTTGATTTGGGTTTTTTTTATTTTATTTTATTTTTCCTTGATGTTCAGAACATTTGATAAAATATGTGGATGCTAGCTTCATATTCTACATATCAAGATGACAAGTACTCTCTAGTGCAGTTAAACAATACTGTATTACTGGTTTATTTGAAGAAATTGTGAAGAAAACTTACAGCTAGTAAGTATTACAGCAAAGTCTGTACAACCTTTTAACATTCACAACTAGGACTTCAAAAGAAACCAAAAAGGAAACCTGCTAGAATTCATAGCACAAGGTACAAAGCAATGAAAAATCATATTTTATTATACCTCATGATTATCATCCAGTGAAGCAACAATAGCTAATTTTATTGTCACATTTTATAGATAAACTGAAGCCCAGGGAGTTTACTAACTCCCCTGGGATGGCATGTTAAAGCTCAGGACGTTCTGGAACAAGACGACAGTCAAAAGTCTTGACTGAACGAGACTCACTAAATAATCCTTTTGCCCTTGCTAGAAGACAGTTGGCAGAAATTCTTCAAGATTTAAATACCTCCCTCTCTTATAGACATCTTTGAAAGGTCATACTTAAATATAGATGTACACAGTTCTAAATAAATACCACTTACATCTTTCTGTTGCTGATAAAGCTGTGCCCATATGATAAGTCTATCATAGAAAAAAATAATTTTCAGTTACGGGCCCTGGGAACAAGCAGAAAAGTTATGCTATAAATTTAAGAGTCTTCTCTGGGCTTCAGTTTGTCTATTTAACAGACTAAACATGTATTTCTAATTTGCATCTGCTTCATGGAAGAAAGCCCTCATCCAGCCTTGCTCTAATTTTCTATGCCTTGAACCTTCAATCTAAGTCTACATGCAATGTGAAGATAAGATACTAGCACTATCAAATGATAATGATGTGCATTCATATTACTAAGATGTAAATGGCACCACAGGGTGCAAGCTAGAGGCCTTAAAACTGGATGAAGAATGCACAGAAGTTCAAGCACTGATGAGGCTAAATCCTCATTTGGAAGAGATGGGAACAACAATAAAACTAGCATAATTTTCAAAGTAAAGTTGTCAGAAGCAAATTTGGACTATGATTAATCAAGAATATAAACACCTAAAATTCTTTTGCTGCCATGATTGTTTACTACTAATTAAGCAGATAATTTTTTCACACTCCATTTGCAGCAACATCTTCTGTTTGAAGTGTTGTAAAGATGTTGTGTTTGTCCAACACAGAAACAAACACTTGTAAATTTCCCTTTTTGATGGTTCTACACTTTGATCAATTCAGTTCCTTTTATGACTTCAGGAAAACTGGCTTGTAGAGATTTATTCAATTGCCTGAGAACTAGCCATTTGAAACATTTGAGAGCCACTAACTTTGTCTCTTTATGTTGTTGTCCCATGTCACAGCTGAAGTGAGATAAAAATATAGCTGTGGAAAAGACAGATTAAGGATGAGTACCGACATTGCTTCCTCTTGTTGCTGTGGTTCTTTATAAAATACTTGGACATGGTGAATGGAAAAGGTCCAAAGCATGGTTTGTTCACAGGCCCACCAGAAAATGCAGAGGGAAGGAAAAATGCTTATAATAGAACGAGGTCCGATTGCTGTAAGCTTAAAGCTCAAATCAGATAAATCACTTTCTCAAATGATAAAAATTTGGAAGTCGTTGTCATATGATTACAGATTAAAATGGCAGCTACTCCCAAAATGAGATGTATCTGGAAGCTATCTACTACATTTAACTGGCATTCTGCAGAAGCAGATACACCACCTTATCTGAGTCTAAAGAGCAAAGGTAGTCTTCCAGTGATGGGTTCAGTGCAGGATGAACCAAGCAGTAGCACAGAGTAAAACAGGTGACACCAAAACTGATTCTCTGACTCTAGGAGTTTGTTATTAGGGTTCACTTGTACCTTTTTGACATTCTGCTAATATAAGACTTTACATCTTCAGACTTTCTTTTTAGACTAGTTTTCTTTAATTAAGTCAAAGACCTTTTTAGGCCACATAGCTGAAAGAGATACTAAGGAATTATTCAGAGAAAAATTAATTTCATGCTCTGGGATGGGAATGTGAAAAATGTACTCATAATAAAACATGCTTGGAAAACATTATTGTGAAAAAAAAAGAATAAGCCATATACCCTTATTTTCCCCACAGAAAAGTGTTAATTAAGGAGATGACTGAAAACTGTAAACATAAATCTAAAAAGAAAATATACAACCCAAAAGAGTTTGTGAAATAAATTGACACGTCCCACTTCACCGCATGAATACAATACTTCTTGTTGTATATCCCACATCCTCCTTTCTTCATATATAATCGTAAGTACATATACACATACTCTCTCTTATGTATCTCAGAACCTTTGGGCTAGGGTTGGCATTGCCATTTTTCCCCTCTCAGCTATGAAAGCACAACCTCCTGACGGGCTGCCCTGGCTCAGTGACCTTTACAAGCAGGGAGAAGGCGGCAGGCAGCCCGACCCCGCTCTCCAGCATGAAGGCAGGTGCCCAGGAACCAAGGGGGAGGCTGCTTGCAGGCAGGGCTTGGCTGTGAGGCCTCACCAATCTGCCCACCACTGCCCTGGTGTCCCCGGGAGGAAGAGGGAGAGCTGCCCACGACTGCCCCTCGGCCGACCGGTGCCTGTGGGCCACCCCTCGAGCACCGCTGGCAACCAGTGACAACAGCATCAACGGAACACGGCCCCAACACACAAATGCCAGCGGTACACAGGCTTAAGCATTTACATAACCACAGACTACAAAATACACTAATACATAAGGACACACACAAAATTCAGGATCGGGAAGGCTGCCAGAACAACATGTTCCTCTCCATGGCATGCACACAGCCGCCTTAGCCCAGCTTTCAAGAAGGTCCCAGCTCAGGAAAACAGGGCCTCAATCCACGAGGATCTGAGACTGGCAAAATACTGACGATACTTCTTTACAATCTCCTTCACTGCAACTCACTGATCCTGTATGAATTTTCAAAGAAATAATGAACATTGGAGAAAAAAAAAAAAACGTCCAGTACAGTGAAGCAATAATCCATGGACACAAAATGCATTCCTCATTTCTCTCCCCATTCAGCTCTGCAGCTACATGAAGACAGTAGCACAGTAAACAAGCCTCCTCCTCCTCAACACACTTCAAGTCATTCTTCCCACACACAGCTGCCACTATCATACATATTTCAAAGCCTCCATCTGGGCTTGACAACTGTACCTTCCTTTCTTCCAGCCAACAGAAATACACATCCTACTCAAACAGGCATGGACAATATCACACTGTTTATTTCAGAAAAGAAGCTGTTCCACAAGTAGGTCATGTGGGTGGAAGCCCCCATGCTAACCTACATGTTCACCATGAGGTTAGAGCTAACCTACATTCAGTTTTCCTTCTTTCCAGCTAGAAACTGCCTCCAGGCAGCATGTGAGGATTCATGGTACTTGACCAGGCTGCTGAATGCCTAGTTCTTCTGGATAAACACCTACTGCTCACACAGGGATTAACTTCACAGTATACACCCAGCAGGTTCAACATTTACCAGAGATTCTTCATTTATGCTGTGTGTGCTACACAGTGCAGGTACATCTCCTTCTGTCCAGAAATATGGCAATAATCCCCACAGGTGTTGCAGACTGAGGATGCCCCAAACTCAGCACACACATGGGGCAGATCTCTGGTCTGGGGCCTCCTCTTTTTCTCCTGAAGGTCAGCTTCTCCTGCTGCAGCAACCACCCACTCTACCCACAGCAGCAGCCTACATTCTACCATTTAAATAGCTGTGTCTCTTCCTTTCTCCCTGGACTCAGCTCACCCTTCCTGCATCATCAAATGCACCTTCCTACATACATCATGCAAACAAGCACTCTGCCTCTCCCTGTCTCCTCTTTGCAGCAGCTGGGTAGGCACAGATTGAAGACAGCATCTGCTGCAGCACTAAGAAGGGCTGAGGCGAAGGTAGGGTATGGCTTTTATCTTGGAGAGCAGAAGAAGGTGGGGCCAAAACAGGAGCCGGTGTGGAGTCAGGTTGCTCCTACTCCACCAAGGGGTAGCACCTGCTTTCATTCACACCTGATAGCAATGTCCACACACTTCCCATCTCTTTGCAGATAGCAGTAGCAGCAAGTGAGTCACCAGGTGAGATGGGGCAGAGTGGAGGTGATGTTTCATTATCTGGATGGTGCTCCTTGAATAGCCAGTCTCAAGTCCAGCCCCACCCCACCCCGCAAAAACCCCACAAGCTGAACAGTAATAACCTATGGGCAGCCTCTGTCCCACAAATCACCTCCTGGACACCTGAGATTAACAATGTTTTAACATATAGGTTACATAACTAAGATAACTCCTTAAGCGTTTTAATGACTGTATGTCCAGCCAATTTCAGTGTCTTGCATGCTGGGCTTGCATTTGGTTTAAATCATGCCTCTCTGCAGAGATGTTGTAAGGTTTAGTTAGCTAATATTTCCTAAGTGCTTTGAGATCTTGTAACAAAAGATGTAATAGCACTACAGAGCAATTTTCCTCTTACTGAGATACTTGCTACCAGGATTTATTAATTTTGTCCTACAGAGAAATAAGAAGATCTCCACCTACACGTGCATTGCTTCTTTCTTTGAAGATGGAGAATGAAAGAGATGGGACAAAAATAAGTATCCGTAAAGATACCGGACAAGACTGGCTGTTTGTAATGGGCACTGTTCAGCTGTTTATACTATTTACCTATGCTTTCTTTTGGGAAAAGCATCAAGGAGGAAAACTGCAAAGCAAACTCCAGTGGGAAGATACTTTCTGTCCAGAGTACTCATCCATTTTAAGTCGTACGGAAAGAGATGTGGCCTAGATCTTCTGCCACTCTGCAGCCACTACCCGTCTTCCTACTCTAACAGCACTTCCAACAAACTCAGATATGGCCTTAATTTTCCTTAAGCTGATCATACAGGTTTTAAAATTTTTCTTTGATATCTGTCATAGTGCTTTGAAGGTCACCTATGTATTTTATGCAGACTGCTGGTACACTTAATCATTTCAGTGGCTTCCTGCAGTAAATCAGGAGACATTATATTAATAAAAGATGGGGCTATTCCAGGTCTGATTCACAATGCTGAATCTCCATCCACATGGCTTAAAAAGAGTCTTTTAAAAAGGTCGGTTTACTCTATGGAATTCTGAGTATCAAGGATGCATCTTCTGCAACGCAAGATATATTCACTCAAGGCCAGCACGCTGAAAGGCACAGAAGACACTGGAGTGATTCAGAATGAGGGCTCATGGCTGTCCGCACCACAAACCTGCCAAAGAGACCTTGTCTGAAAATACACCACTGAGATACAGGCAACACCATGCAAATAAGCATCTCATAAAATGGGTTTACCTTTATCACTGCACTTCTTTGCCTGGGAAACACTGTTTAGTCACATTCATTGAGCACAAGACCCAAGACAGGTAAAATACCAGGTCTAAGAGGGAAAGACTGGCCAAAAGTGGACTTTGCTTGTACCATATTATTCTTATTTGGTTAGTTCTTCAAAATACTTATTAAGCACTGCAATCAGGATGTACTTAATTAAAAAAAAAAAAAGTTGTTTTTTGGATTTGACTTGTTATCACTCACATCCCCTCTTGACTTTCACTTTTATATTTCAAATTCAAGTTTGCTTTCACTATCTCACACAGCACAGGTATAATTCCTATGAAACAAGCGTAAGATTTATTAATGAGTCACAACTTTCATTATTGTGTTGCTCTTGTGACATTGGTCTTGCCCTTACTGAAGGAAAATAAAACAAGTTTTCAATTAATACAGCTGACAAAATATTTATGAATAACAATTTCTCACTGCAATGGCTGATTCCTTTGTAATGTAGTTTTGTCCAAGTATCTTAATGAAGACAATCAAATGTTTTGTTTTCACTTGGTCAGTCCAACTGAAACCATGAATTTGAAATACTTTTTCTAACTTCCCGCCCTCAAGAAATTGTGAGATTGACTTTTTCTTCCCATCTGGAACAAATTACAATCACAACAGAAGAGAAATTAAAAAACAAAACAAAACAAAACACCAACACATCACCCCCCATACCTTAATGTCTTATCTTGCAAGGTGCTGAAAATTCTCATATTTCTAACTCACATGTAGTATGGTGTGGATGCTAAGTATCACCCAGAATTGGAAGTCTGACCTCAACTCCTGTGCAAATTAAGTGGAATGAATTTGCATAATACAGAGAGAATACCTTTCCATTAACTGCCAGAAGTAATGCCAAAATACCTCTGTAGACCAAGACCTCTGCAAGGTCTACAGACCATACGTGCCATTTTATCACAAGACAGTTGTGAGCATTGGGTCCGATAACATGCCACACAGATCAAACCCTGTGGTAGGGCCAGACTCCCTGCAAAAAGTGGCATCGGACCAAACTGCTCCCATCAGAACACTGCACCCAGCCCACAGCCCACCCTTGTGCTGGGCACAGGAAGGCTAACCAGGCAGGCTACACACCCTGGGTGGGTCATATGTTGAACGCTCCTTCTTCCAGCCGTCATTTGACTATTTGGCTGACATATCTTAGAAGGCATTTTTGAATCTAAGCCACCTGGTCCAGTCAGAATTGTATTTGTATTGACTTAGATTTTAGCAGCCTAATTTTACACTTCTGTTTTAGTATGTGCCTATCGGCCATGTGTTCAGCCCTGCTACTGCTTGGACATCGGGGCACGGAGCCATGGTGGGCTCGTCTCTATCGGGCAACCCCTAACAAGAATGAATATGCTTCCCTGTAGGTTTGAGCAGAACATTACCACTGTGAAATGCAGATTTCTCTCTTCCACTACTTCTAAATTGCAACAGGTGTGTCTGCATGCACTCCCAATCCACCCACACAAACAAGGAATAAGTGCCTATACATGTTCACATGAAAAAAAAAAAGCTGCTTCTATTAACCACAGTAATAGCTGACAAGCTCTGCAATTTCCAAAAATATTTTTGTTCATCTCACTGAATGCATCAGATTTCAAACCTCACAATGATTATTATGAGATAAGTTTTCTTATTAGGAAATATAAAATACAATCTGAATCATTTCAGCATCTCATTTAAAATATATAAATTACAAAAAAAGAACAGATGGAAAATGTCTGAATAAATACTGATTGCTGATTCCAGACATTTATTTTGATTTTTCAACTTAAACATCAATTTATATCAAGGACCTGCTTCTGAATTGGAAAATTTATAATAAAAAATTGAATGGCAGACCACCAAAAAGTGACAAGACTGTAACACCATAATAAACATTAGGATCATGATACATTATGCTTAACACTTATAGGAGTTTTTTCTTGTAACCAGGATGCTTAAAAACTTGCTCAAAACCAGAAAGCAAAGCTAGGAGTCTTATGTAACAACATTATTCCAAAAGTGGTTTCTTTAAGGCTATCACCACACCAAAATTAAGCTTTCCTGATGGAAGATGTTTGATTCTTCATTGTTTTGGGCCTACATGGGGTACTTTACACAAGAGAATGACACTGAGTAGGTCTGGTATTTGGGAAGGACAGAGTGAGGATGCAGAAGACAAAATAAGACAGTGAATGCACTGGGAGAAAAGAAAGTATGTGTAAATGGTAGAAAAAGAGTATAAGGAGTACTGTGGGGATAAGAAAAGCAGAACTAGATAGGAGAACACAAGCTTCTGGAAGAGGACTGCGTGTGCAATTGGAACTGGGATACAGAGCTTAAAGATCAAGGAGACTGTGCTGGGTAAGAAGAGATTATGGGGAAAGCGATATTGCACAGGCAGGTTCCTATAAAGAACAAAGGGCAGAAAATACAGTGATAGCTAACAGCAACGTGTAACTGAGGAGCCTGACTGGGTGATAAGGGGCATGAATGGATCGGGGCAAAGTGGGAGCACTTTCATTCACAAAGCCAACAGTGAATGAACAGAATCATCCCTTGCACACCCTCAAAGACATTCATATTTTGCTTGTATGTTGTAGGTTGTACTTTAAAATCAAGAAGTTCAGACCCCACCAGTTCAAATCCTCAAAGTAACAAGAGGTCCCTTCATCCTTTTCTAAAACACATCCTCACAAAATACATCTCATAATTTTAACTCACCCTTATAATTAGTGGGGAACAAAATAGCTTTGACTTAATTCGGCAATATCATTTTAGTAGTTTCTGCCCCAAACCATGAGAAAAAGAAAATAAAACTTAGCTTGAAATGCCATATGACTTAATAGCATAGAATATAATCTCTGGAAACTCAGAAGTCTTTAGCTTCTGAAATAATACTGGCATTGAGTCAAGGAGTTTTGAATACTAATCTTCTATAATCATATGTTAGAATTAGAAACTTCATTAGCTTCTTAATAAATACAGGAATATCCCTTTCTAGCCATGGTGGGTCATGAGACAGTTGAACCGAAAGCTGTATGGTCTCTCTTGTTAGCTAGAGTTCTTTGACACTCAAAAACTTAACAGCATCTGGTACCTCAAATCACTGTAATCTTCTATCCATGGTTCATTAAATGGTCACCTAAACTGACTTCAGTACTAGCAGACCAAATTACTCTTAGATGTGCACAGCGTACGGAGAGACTACAGAACAGAGTAGCTTTTATGAACAGTTTGGTATTTTCAAATTACGTGCAGCTTAAGTAAATAACTATTATCGGGTCGGCACTGGGACCTGTACTGTTCAACATCTTAGTCAGTGACATGGACAGTGGGGTCAAGTGCACCCTCAGCAGGTTTGCCGATGATACCAAGCTGTTTGGCGAGGTAAGACACGCTGGAGGGGAGGGATGCCATCCAAAGAGACCTGGACAGGCTGGAGAGGTGGGCCCAAGCCAACCTCATGCAGTTCAGCAAGGCCAAGTGCAAGGTCCTACATCTGGGTCAGGGCAATCCCAAGCACAAATACGGGCTTGGTGGGGAACGGCTGGAGAGCAGCCCTGAGGAGAAGGACCTCAGTGTGCTGACTGACGAGAAGCTCAACATGAGCCAGCAATGTGCGATCGCAGCCCAGAAGGCCAACTGTATCCTGGGCTGCATCAAAAGAAGTGTGGCCAGCAGGTCAAAGGAGGTGATTCTGCCCCTCTACTCTGCTCTGGTGAGACCCCACCTGGAGTACTGCATCCAGCTCTGGAGTCCCCAACATAAGAAGGACATGGACCTGGTG
>NW_009647763.1:3673993-3683885 GCF_000708025.1 Charadrius vociferus | reverse complement strand
CTAAAGGGGGCCTACAGGAGAGCTGGGGAAGGACTTTTTACTAGGGCATGTAGTGACAGGACGAGGGGGAATGGCTTTAAACTGGAAGAGGGCAGGTTTAGATTAAACATTAGGAAGAATTTTTTTACTGTGAGGGTTGTAAGGCACTGTAACAGGTTGCCCAGAGAGGTTGTTGAGGCCCCATCCCTGGAGGTGTTTAACGCCAGGCTGGACGTGGCCTTGGGCAACCTGGTCTAGTGGGAGGTGTCCCTGCCATAGGCAGGGGGGTTGGAACTGGATGATCTTCAAGGTCCTTTCCAACCTAAACCATTCTATGATTATATCAAACATGTTCACAAAGATGCATATCCACCTCCAAACACCTCAAATGCCTTTCAGCCTCAGTGCTGTGCAGCAGGTCCACAGAGCAGAGATTTTCTTCGTGACTCACACATTCTTAGGACTCACTTCCTGGGACCTACAGGAATGCAGATAATTGCGTCTAATGCACAGGCAAATTTGCAGTTCTTGGAACACAGCTATAACAAGTAAACTCAGGTCAAGAAAGTTTTCACAGCATGGAGTTTCAATTTGTTTGTAAGCTTAAGTGAACAGCAAATGGGGACCTCTGCATCTGTCAGTGCATATGGCTTCTAACTAAGGACAAAGTTTTGCAAGCACCTTCCGCTGAGCAGAAGCGTGCTAAGCCAAACAAGTTATGCGCAGGGAAGTGGTGCTGTGCCACCAGTGTGTGGGGGTTGTAAGTGGGGAGATTGTGTGGGTGTGTGGGAGGAAGAAATAAGGGAGAGGGCAGGGAAGGGGAGGAAGTCTGAGGGAGCTAACACACGCTGGTTTAGCAGAGAAACACCAGCATATTTAGATCTCCTCCACCCCTTGTTTTCCCTCACTTCATCTGCACACCCAGCAGTCAAATATCTAAATACCAGTTTGTCACAACACAGGGCTGATCAGCATGGTGCACTCTCTCACCTACACAGCCCAGGTACAAAGTGCTGTCATCTATTGGATCTTCCTTTTCTCTCCCACGTTCTCCACTTGCATCCTTTACAGAGCTGAGCCTGTGCAAGCACTGGCCTTAAACAACTTGCACCTTCTCTAGGGTCGAGGGTCCTACTGCAGTGCCTCAGGATCACACAGAGATGCTAGCCTGAACATTAGCTGTTTGAAATGCTTCCACCACTTCTGCCACAAGCTCATTAAACATCTCACAGAGAAAACATCCCTTCTGCATTCATGCATTTTATTAATTTATATAGCAGCATTTAAAGTCAGCAGTTCCTTTTTCTTCCTCTTGCATCTGATCAAGTTCATGTAGGAACATATGCCACCTGTACTCTGCATGTGGAACTCCCACTCGCACTGAATTCTAATAATACTAGCAATAATAATAATAAATGACAGTTTGTTACTTATGTGCTGCCAGGACCAGAAGGCTTCAAGACACCTGATAAAATATATGCAAATGGGGGGGGGGAAGCAAATCTACCCTCAGGTACACAAAGAACTTGGTTTAAAAAAATATGGAAATACAGACAGCACTGCCCAAACCCCAAAATGAGTCAACCAATTCCTAACAAAGTAAAATTGAAATTCTTTGCTAAGTCCCTGCACAACCAACTCAAACAGTCTGAAGTGTATAGCAGCATTTGCAGAAGTAAGATTCAGCGTCTTCAACTGTTTCACTTAAACTAATTCATTGCAAAAACCCACCACCCCATGTGCTTTGCTTTACAAGTTAGCAAGGAACTGGCAAAGGATTTGACATTCTGCTCTTCTGCACATTCTACTCTAATTTATCTTCACCAGGACACCTAGTATTCAGCTAGTAAAAATCCAGCTCTACTAGTTTCATATTAAGCTATACTGTAGAGTCCTCAAGCACTTTGAAACAACTAACCTGACAGACAACTGTGGCAAAAATACCTGAACTATGTCAGTTGCATACAGATCTAAATGGAAATTATTATATAATTGCAGCCTTTGGCAAGTATTTGTTTGGAAATCCTGCTGTAAACAGGATGCTTGAGAGGGCAGTGGCAAGACAAGATGTTCAGGGAATGCAACTAGATGCATTCAAGTGTTGCTTTCAAACTCTCGAGGGAAAATTGCATGGACATACCTAAGTTGCCAGGAGCCTTTGTACAAATGAAAATAAGATTCTGATTTTCTCCAAGCATTTCACATGAGCTTAACCTGTTTCCAACCTACACCATCTCTAAATTTTGCAGTATGCTGCAAAAAAAACCCCAACAAGCGACGCCAACTATATGCCAAGAGTGTAAATACCCTGAGGTAACTGGAAAATACTGATGAAAATCCTCTAAATGCTTACTCATAGCTCTAACTGGGAGAGGGACTTGGTTTTAAGCCTTACCAAAACGTGTATAAATTTTATTTTACTTTAGTTTCTTCCTCTCTGAAAAGGCTGGAAATTTTACTTCAGCTTCCAACTGGCTGCTCAGGGAAGTGGTGGAATCACCATCCCTGGAGGTATTTAAAAGAGAGGTAGACATGGTGCTTACAGACATGATTTAGTGGTGGTTTTGGTAGTGTTAGATTGATGGTTGGACTCAATAATCTTAAAGATCCCTTCCAACTTAGACAATTCTATGATTCTATGACTTGTTTTTTCTTCAGACTTCCGTTAACTTTTACATCCACTAAAGTTAAACACAACTTTTTCAGTGAAAGCAAATTTAACTATGCTGAGTTGAAAAAATCTTGCATGATGCACAGTAAGAATAATAGAACAAAAGCCAAGACCTTGAAGACTAATAACAAATTCAGAACTTGCAAAAATATCATATAGAGAAAACATAGTTATTCAAATAAATACAGGCAAATAAGGCAAAATTTGAAAAAGCTTTCACTAGAAGGAAGAACACTTACCATAGTCACCCATTCAAACAGTGAACAAGGAATCTGTGCTTCACTTTGGTCTTCAAAATAAGACAAGGCATTGTCAATTTCGTTTCTAACTCATATACCTGGACATGCAAGGTGAGAAGACCAGGCCCCAGATTCAGATACTTAAAACTACATTGAGAGGAATTTGATGTCTCTCATGTGTGTATTGTGAGCAATAACATCACTTTTGTTTCAAATACAGAAATGTCCAATGAGAACCTACTACACACCAATACTTGCTTCACTCTTGAATTCTGCAGAAAGCATACAAACCTGTCACTGGTGTTGATCTTTTTAACATTTACTGATTGGAGTTGCATTACAAATTAAAACTCCAAACAACAAGGAATTCTCCACCCATGCTGAGCTCCTCCCAACATCACAGTCTATGATAAAGTAGCACAATCAGAAAAATGTTTTCTAAATACTGCATTAGGATGGGCAGGCACGGACAACTCCTATTATTAGATATGGGAAGTTGGAGCACAGAAAAGACTGCATGTAATGGAAGGAATCTGAAATGTTTTTCATTTATTGTTTTGTTCAGGTAAATACACACTTGGCATAATTCCTTGTAATGAATCTACAGATCATGATTAATGCACTGCAGAATTGCCTATTTTTTCAACTTTATTTTATTACATTTTGTTTTGATTTTACTTTGATCAAATCTGCAAACTTACTTCTGTGGAATGTTAGGGTTTTGTAATTTCAGAAAGGGTTCTTTTTCTTTTTTGCACTTACAGGTTTAAACAACTTCATATTTTGTTGTACAGTGGCATACTGGCACATTTGAAATTTCCATCATGCCAATAATAAAAGATTTTTATCATGTGAGTGTTTCCTCATTTTCAGACAGATTGATCAACTTTTTTTTTTTTTAGCCTAAGGACAAAACAACTAACTACCAACATGGACTTCTACCCTACAAGTCTTTGTACATCCTCAGGTTGATGTAACTTTTCAGTTACAAACTTTTCAGAATCAAATTGAATTTTATTTTTATTAAAAATATTTTTAATTTAAAACACTAAGTTTGCAACTTTCTATATTGATTAGGAATAGTATTTGTTATGTTGTATAGATCTTTACTACAACTTGAGGTCGATCTCAAAATTTATTTCTTGTCTAAGTTTACATGGTCTCATTAAGATAATACAAATATAAAGTCAAAAATACATTGATTAAATATTTTGTTATATATTTATATTCACAACAAATTAGGACAGCTCAGAACCCCAAATTTTACTTCAGCATAGAACACTAACATAGAACACTACATGTGTTGTCCTTGTTTAAACTAATTGTTTAAAATATTTAACAATTTTGCTATAAGGATTACGGCTAATAATAGTAAGCATTATTATTGTTATTATTATTCTTCTTAAAATATTTAACAATTTTGCCATATAAGATTATCTGAGTCATCCTTACCACTGGCAAGAAAATCATTCACCTGTAATACAACATAAATGGGATCTTTTTCAAAGGGGAACAGAAAGACTACTAAACCAACTTCTTGAAGTCATCATCATTTGAAACTGTTCTGGCAAAACTCTACAGACTTTACACCGGTTTAAAACATAGCACTGTAACCTATCACTTACATACTCCAAGTTATAAAATAATATTACTGACATTAGTTAAATCTATCATCATAGTAAGCGATCCCAATTTGTCCTCTCTTCCGCTCTCTTCCTTTCCCCTGCCAACCCTACTGCCAACACAAATATTTCAAACCCGCCATAACTTTCCTAAGAATTCCCAAATTAAATGTTCAACATATTTAAGTCAAATTGTAAAATAAAGACATGCTAATGCAATGTGAAAATGGAACTCCTCAATGCAGTGCTCAAGTTCCACTCAATTTGTAATAGCGCTACCAAAAGCAAATGGAAGACATGGGTCTATGAATAAGAAACAGTGATACTATTATTTTTATTACTGCATCCATGGCACTATACATAACTGTTTCTCTGACATGTTTACAGCCTGAGCGGGAAAAAGAAAGCTCTAAAACACACACTTATTAAAAGGCTCCCTTACGTATACCATTGCCTTTTCTCTCAAATACATCAAGCAACATAAAGAAACCTCACTTTGTTATTCCTCAAAAAACAATCCTTTTCTTTGTCTGTAAACTGATAAACACTCCATTGACTGTATTCTCTGTTATAGTAAGAACACTGAGATATTTAGACATGGTGATTAATTACCTCTGGGAATAATACATAATAATATTTTACACTTCTGCAATCTTTTCACCCAAAAGCCATAAAACATTTGAATATAAGGCTGACTTTACAGATGATGAAAGAGGAAAGCAGAAGGTGAAATTCATTTTACTAAAGGAAATCCTGGAAAAGAGTCATAGTTATATACCATAGAGTGTGGAACGTGTTTTCACTTTTGTCTTCTGTGTTGTGATAAGTTTAACCCATGCAGTTGGCCATGAAACTTGCTCAATTTCAGATACCGCAACAATAGCACAGTTTATTATTCCTTCATTCTGAATCTTCTGGCCTCTGACATTTTCTGATCATTTTATCTCCTATCAGCACAACTAAATCTAAATTGGGCACAAATCACCTATAATTTTTAGCCATGCTTTGTTAAGCTGCTATCTTTTTTTGTTGTCTAGTAACCGTATCTCATATAATTTAATAACTGATTAAATACACTAAACAAGTAAATGACAAATCTACCAACTCTAGTTTCTAGTCCTATTGTTAACATGCCCCTCTGAAATTTTCCAAAGACAAGAAATGAGCTAAGTTCTGATGACTTACTTAAACTTAATCAAACTAAACCAAAATGCATTTTCCATAGAACAAATACAACATGTACTAGCAAAAAATGTGCTGGGAACAGAGCTTATACCTGTTTTTGTAGAACTCAATCTGCAAGACAACATATAAAAGTTCATACACAGACATCCTGCTATTTCTTTCAAGAGAATAATAAAAGTATAAGGCCAGGCAGATTTATATATGAGCAAAATCAATTCCTCTCTAGCTCTGGCTGCCCTGAACCAAGTCATATGAATACCCACATTAACGTTCTGTTATTCAAAATAGGACTATTAATCACAATCATAAAACATAACACTTGAAACTGCTCCCAAAAATCTAGCCTTGCTTTTTGTCTCAATAACTACCCTGTTCAGCCTATCAGAGAGACTTCAAGATTAAAAAAACCCCACCAGTATTTTGTTAATGCATGCATATGTATAGGCATTTTTATCTTGGTTTACTCTAGCTTCTTTGAGGAATAAGGTTTTCGCAGAAACTGCACAATGAAAATTAGAAGCTATTTAGACCAGGGTACCCCTTCCTAAGGAGATATATACTTATTTTAACTCTAAGCTACTTTTTTACTAATTATCACAAACACCCAAACACAGAAATTAGAACTGGTCTTCTTTCAACACCTACAGGCTCCACTTTATTCCAGAATACAAATTCTATTTATTTTTGTCTCCTCTTACAATAACAGTAAGAGAGCCAAGAGAAACTGAAAAACAGAACTTAACCCGTGCAACAGCAAGGATCTTGCCATTTTAGACAAGCTGGAGCAATGGATTCCTCAACAAATGTGTATTTATAAAGGCAGGTGTGTGATTGCAGTGTATGATTGCATTGTATGCAGGATGACCTAGTTATCTTTAACTGAAGTACTATTATCTTTAATTCAGCTACTTCAAGTACTTACAGAACTGAACAAAAGTCAGAAAACTTTCTGAGACTTACATAGCTGACAAACTTGTTGCAAGGAATCATTTTGTACTGGCATCATTTTCACCCTAACTTATCTTTCAACTATGAAGCTCAACTATGAAGCAGGGCAGTGCAGTCTTGCAGCAGTCCACTACTGAAGCACAAAACGATGAATCTGAATCTAACAAAGGCAGCTATACAAGAAATTTTAGGCACATATCTTGAAATATCCCATCTGAACCCAGTTCTTTGTCATTTTCACACGAACTAACTTTGGGGCTTGGTCTGTGTTGTGAGGCTACATGAAAGCAACATGTTGTAGTTTTGAACTAGCCCGAATGTTCAGTTCAATAATTTGATCTGCTGGGCGCACTGACTGATCTTGGCAGCAACTCTTTACCTCTTTGTACCTCAGTTCCCCACTCTATAAATGACTAAAAGGATACTGCTCTCTTTTCTGAAGTGTTTTGGAATCCACAGGCAGATATCTTTACCATCTTTTGAGTAAGATACACCTCTACATACCAAGGAGAAAGTCTGAAGTGGCGAAATGACTGTTAGTAGCAACAGTGAGGAGCATCATCAGTGTAATGGCAAAACGTACTGCAAGTACATTGCTTCATAAACCAGAAAATTATTCCATTGACATGGGTGTTTCAGGGAATGTGGCCTCCACATTCACAACTGCAAAAAAATGGAGTCAGTCATCAGAATGACAGCAGTTAAAGTAATTTGTCATCAGTTGCACTTGTTCTCTTTCTTAATTCAAGGACACGAGAGATTACGCATGAATATTGGCATCCAAGAAAATCTTACTCGGGTATGAACATCCAAAATATTACAGATGGACAGGGACATTACAGTCTTTACCTTTGTATTAAAAAACTTCCTCATAATATTAAGCTTCTGTAAACAGTGTGAGGGCTACTCTAAGTCTACTGTTCAGATTAATGCATACATTTAGAATGCCTTACTGTGTCTTGTGTTTTAGAGTCCAAACTACTAGTTTTTCATAATTCAAAAATTCTATTACCTGCAGATAACTGTAAATCATTTCACACAGCACCTCTGCAAAGCCAGCTACCTAAATCTCCAAGACATTTATTGATGCTGATACAGGAAAGAATGTCCCTTTACAAATGGAGAGATGGAACAAAAATTTCCAAATTACTTTTCAGATTCAAGTCATAAACTCACTTTTCTCAAGAACTGGTAGCAGTTTTTGGAAACAGAAAGAACTTCTACATGCTTCTGTGATGTCAAAGATGAAATCTCTGCTTGTGGAGGTACAATCTGTAGCAAGAACAAGTCTGTCAAGACTCTGGCATCGATGATATTTTGTCTAGACAGCCTTTGAATGTGACTGACACAGGAACACTGCACATGGTTGAGGAAATTGAAACTTACGGAAGAGCTTTTCAAGACTCAGTCAACATACAGTATTTCGGGAATGCGCCTAACATCCTCCAGCCACGGCTCCTGGTACCCTTCTCAGGTATCTAACAGGTTTTGTTTTTTCTAGTGTCCCAGTTGTCCCAGGAGACAGAAAGATACATTTGCTTAGATAAGATGCTGCCAGGGCCTTTTGGGCATAAGGAAATATTGTCAGCAAGTGGAGAGGTCTATGTGCTGGCTAGTCACAGACAAAGGCGTTCAAGTTGTTGAATTGTGTGTTATTTGGAAGGACTGAAGACTGCAAGGAACTGCTACCCTTTTCTCAACTATCGGACTTAACTATGAGAAACACATGACAACTGATAGCTAAAGGACAGAAATGACTAGCTGCAATTGATAACTGTTCTAGACATTTTAGAAAGCACTGCATATGTACCTTGACTTTTTGGGCCAAGACAAAAGTAGCCTGTATCACATGCATGCTTTGATGCGAAAGTCCGCATGAACTTGCTACAGGCTGTAACTTTGGGGAAATGATGAGTATCATGTACTGTCAAATGTTATTTTCACTGTGTGACACCCTTAGTTCACTTAATCCTCAAGCAACTGTCAGGGCCAGGAGAACATAGGAAAAGGTGAAGGAGACTCAAAGACAAGATCATCGGCTTTTAGCTTTAGTTGGTTCACTTCCAATTCAACTGCCACTGAAGTCAACAGCACCCCCCAACTTACTGGGACTTCACACTAACTTCTATCAATTAATATTACTGACAGTACTGTCCAGCAGCCCAAAAGAAAAAAAAATCATTTAGATTCTAGTTTGCCCTTCAGAAAAACATGAGGCCTTAAGATGTCCTTTTATAATCACAGTAAAAGCACTAGTTATGGCTGTGGATCCTCAGAGATACAGCAAATTTTTGGCACCCAACACAAAAATTATCCTGGCTAAATGCAAAATACTGTAGGTGCTTCTTCCCTCTGAATAAAATATCAACCTCAGCGAACCTTAGCTTGATCCCGATACAGAAATTTGAACACTTGACCTGCCAGGTTAATGGTGCTTGAGTTTGGTCTTCAAACTCATAAACTCAACCTACTGACTGAAGTGCGTAGGCAATAGCAGCAATACTTGTGAACCTATGATGAGGTTCTGAGATAGGTTTTATCACTGGGAAGCACTGAAATAATTGCATTTTGGGACTTTTCTGTAGCTCATTAGGAACTGCAAAATTTCTCGCCTATTTGCACTGTGGATTCAAAGAAAAACCAAACTCTTTTGATGTAGGTACTAAGTGTAAGTTGGATATCACATTTCTGAACCAGAAAGGAAGTTTCTCCTCCCATCTCCTCTCTTCCTCCCGCCCCCTCTCCTACCACCCACACTAGGGGAACGCTGGTGTGGAGGCAGGGAGGCCAAGAAGCTCAGGGCTAAAATAGCCCTTGGCCAGCACCTGTGTTTTCCAGCAGGCCAGCATGCTCGTGACTGTTCCAGATCTGGACCCTTACGAAGAAAAGTGAAGTGAGACATCTTCTGTTTGTCAGCCTCGTTTATGGATTTGCAACCAAAACTCACTGGATGCGGCAAGTTATGTTGCTCAACATTTTCTGTGTCGTTCTCACACACTTGCACCTGTCGGGGATGGACTCCTCGGATGGGCCAAAGGCAGCAAGACATGTTTTCTATTTTGACAGCACACGGGAGCCAAATGCTGGGGCCACCGGGTTCTGGTGTTTACTGTCAGCCATTAAAAAAGGCAAAACACAGCACCGCGGTGACAGGGCGTCAGGCGCACCGTCCCCACGGCCGCTCAGGCGCAGCAGCCCCTGGGCTTTGTCCGTCTCTTCCTCCGTTCAAACCACCCGGCTCCGCTGCC
>NW_009647763.1:3670646-3672762 GCF_000708025.1 Charadrius vociferus | reverse complement strand
GCCCCGGCGCGGAGAGCAGCCGTCCTTTCAGGTTTTGTTTCAGAGGCCCGGTCAAGGCCGCAGTGTTTCCGTCCATTGCTCACACGCGCTACTGCTAGAAGTGTGCTTTCCAAGACCTGCAACCACTGTAAGACGGGGACCTCGTTATCCCCGGATTAAAACGTTGGGTGGGGTATCATTATAAGGATACTTTATTAGTGGTGGACCTGATGGCGGCAGCACAGTCTTCCTGGTTGTAACTAACCTCTTGGGTAATAATGTCCCGGGGACCTGAAGGTCATCATGAAGGTTCATGCCCTCAGCCTGGTGGGTGGTGGCTTCTTGCTCTCTCAGGGGGCACGAAATACAATGGCTAGCAGAAGCAGCTGATCTTGGTGATGGGAAAGACTTGGATCTCCACTTGGATCTCCGTGCTGATCATGTTGGCTCTGAGGAGGCCCTGAGACCAAATCCTCTTCCTTAAGTCCAGGAAAAAATAAAATAAGCAGCAGGCCACTAAAAAGAAATGTCATGGGAGGAAAATCAAGTGAAAGATGATGCTTGGGTAGGGGAGCTCCAATGTGTTTTGAGGGATTGGTATTTATACCAGCCTTTTGTTTCAAAGGCAATGAATGACCCATTTCCATCAGCAGAGGTTTAATCACCAAAGGGATCCCTGACGCTCTGAGCAACTGAGGGGGTCTTGTGCTTGGACTTCTGCGCCCTGAAAAGGGTCTTAAAGTGCTTGATTGCAGGGTAAATACTAAATTGCTCCACCATCTGGAAAAGTTATTTTAAAGGGAAAAACCCATCAGCAGTGATGTCTGGGCTTGGATGGACAAACCACTTCTATAAACACCATCTCCCTACATCTGTCTTCTGAAATAAATATTTGAACAATAAGGTGCTCTATCATAGTTATGCTACTGGAAGGCAAAAAGAATCAATGACTGTGCAATGTGTTCCCTACTTTTATTCCATTACGTGGAGTCAAAGCCTTTGAATCTGGTATCCACTGTGCTCAAGTTCTACAAAAGTGAAGGGCTGTTCAGGAGAACACATGCTAGCAGCTGTCCTAGGTGAAATTAGCACAGTTTAAGATCTCTGCTTATGCAGAGGAATTGTATGTCGGATGTGGACAAAGAATCCTCTAGAAGCATGGTGCACGGATTTCCCACTGGATCCTTTAGGTTATTTTACCTTCTCTTACCTGGGTTCACAGCCCCAGCAATTACCCAGCAATCAGACCCTTCTGTTATCAGTGGCATGTGTTTCAGTCTTACAGGCTAAAAGGGTTTGATCTCATTGAAGTGTCCAGATGCGGTGTAAGAGGTATCTGGGTGAGATGTAATGGTGTACAACACAACGGGAGATCAGACCACTGTCTGCAACACAACAGGAGAGCAGACTAATAATGTTAGCGGTATGCCCTAATACAAGTGGATCTGCAGAGCAGCACAGTTGCTGCTGAGGACCTGATGTCTGTACCATGTGTATTGCAGGAGGTTTCACTTCAGACTAGTTCTTATCTGGAGCTGTGGACTGAATATTCATTAGTGGCTGGAGTGCATTAAGGGAACCCCTGGAGCACATCTTCTGGTTTGGTTTTTGTTCAAAAAGAATCCAGCTTGGTTTCTGAAACTGTGTCAAGTTAGAAAACAAAGCTCAGTGTAAGTCCAGATGATCAGGAGATTTACTCTTCATTTGAATGATAGTGTTACTGTAGAGGCACCCTCGATGTGCAAGCCTCGCTGGACTTCAGCTTTGTAAGCTCTCAAAGTAACTTGCTCAAAGGCAAGTTACTTTGCGTGGAGCTCCACAGCATGACTGATTACGTACCCATGCACACCCTTGTGTCTTGTGATCAGCCTCCGACAGGAAGAGTTTGAGGTTGTCTGAGCCTGAGGCAGTTTGTCCCCTACTTTTCTAAGGGCACCTCCTCCTACGATGTACAGAAACTCACTCCTTGGGTCACCTCTGTGTCACTAATACAGCACCACAGACATTAGTACTCACTGGACTTAACTTGATAACTGCCGTCCTCAGTTTGCCTTTTAGTCACATGCATTTAAACATCCTCCAGGGTAAAAGCATTCTCAAAACTTTTTAAAAAGAGAAAAACTATCCAGGCTATTCA
>NW_009647763.1:3663305-3670612 GCF_000708025.1 Charadrius vociferus | reverse complement strand
CTTCCATAGAAATCTCAGCAAAGCTCACAGTAAATCCTAACCTCATACAAAGAAAAACTTTCACTCTGCCTTGTAAGCCAAGGTGAACATCTAAATGAAGCAGAATGTATAAACACTCTTGTGCCCCATTTTTTTTTTCTTTTGGTGAAGAAAATCTCAAGGCAGGCTAACTAATATGCCAGGCTCAGCCAAGCTTCTTCCTGGTCACTCTTCTTTATTACGCATTTCTAGACCTTTACAAGGAAACTTAACTCCTTTGTGGGTGGGTTCTTTGTATCTGTTGAATCTCTGGACAGTATTATAATAAGGGCTAATTAGACTGTAGGCTGCCATTAGCCTCTATGTGCTACTGTGGACTTTATACTCCCCGTCAATTGAGAGACAAGCAGCAAAGTCTTTTGTGACTGTGGTTGAAATGGGTTTGCAGTGGATTTTCCTTTAGATTTGGTCTTAACTTTTTTCAGCAAAGTGAAAACGAGAAGTTTACTAATTTTCCCTTTATATTGCTACATGAATGCAACTTACTGGTACTTTGTAAAATGTTTACATTTCACACTTTTTATTAAAGGCATAGATGATGGTAAGGTAGACTAAACATGTAAAATATGATACTCCATGCTAGCCTGTGATTTTTCGGGTCCTATATTTAAATATTTGTTTGTATGTTAATTGTGCAAAGCCTCAACTGAATTTTCCTACATTACATACTGTAAGTTTATTTGAAAGTGGGAGTTTGACATGGTTCATACTTGTCATTCAGTAGAGATGAGAAACAGGTTTAGAAAGGAGAGACAGTCCAAAGCGCTGGTATGTCTGAGATGGGAGGTGTGAATAAATGCCATCTATGACAGGGGGGGAAGCAAGATGCCTACAAATCTGCCAGAGAACTGAGCAGAAAACAGAACTAAAAAGGTGAGTTTCCCATCCAATTGTTAATATAAAATGAGTAGCATGATGTTTTTGCTACTTGGCACTTTGACAGGATAAAGTGTAACATCTTGGGAGTCCAAGTTTTAATCTTTTCTGTGCAGGCTGGCACATGAGAATGCTTAAGAGGGCTTTTTTTGGCGTTTGGGGGGGGTTGTTTTGTTGGTTTTTGTTTGTTTGGTTTTTTCCTTTTTAAAGGAACAACATTTGAATTTCTGAACAGCATTGTATTTTGTGAGAATCAAAGATATTTGTGCATATTGGTGAATGATCTGTGAGAGATGTTTTGAGACCTGTGAGGTGCTTTTTCTTAAGCAATTGCTTTAAATGCAAATGAGTTGTTTACAAGAAATTATGCCACAAGCAGTTTCCCCCAAAGCAATGAAAATAAGCATAATATTGCATGCTTGAACTCATAGGAAATTGATAATACTGCCTTATCACAATGTGTGCATGGTGAGGCACCTGATACTGCAATTTCTAATATCTGAGGCACAGCGTACAAACTGTGCCAAGGTAAGTGTACTTGGATGTGTGGGAGTGTGACTCCCACATAAGCAGACATGCAAAAATTAAGCTTTCTTGCAATGGACATAAGTTACATTATTGAGACATTGCAAGTTAAAACTCAACAGGCAATTATTGAAAAAAAGTTTGCCTACGCCTATGCCTGAAAGAAGAGTTTTTAGAAATGTTCTCAGTTGATATGTATATTTACATATGTATTTATTATTATATTTATATATTTATTACATACATATTTAATATATAGTGTGTATATATAGCATATATATATGCTCCTTAGTAGGATAAACTATTTAATATATAGCTCCTCAGTGGGATAAACTATCACTTGCGTAGTACATGGCCCCACATAAAAGAGGAGGATTAAACTCAAAATCTTTGGTAAAGACAGTTATCTGCTGTAACTGGGCCCATTGTTAATACTACTAATAAAGTTTAGGCAAATTTTTATTTCTTCATTTCCTTTGAAGAGGTATAAATCATAAAAATGGAAGGCTGGAGAAAAAAGGGTAATGAAAATGAAAAAAACACCTTTATACCAGGTATGAAAAGCAGTGTGTTTAATAGACCTTCTGGAGCTACTTGTGTACATATGATAACTGATTATTGCCAATCTAGTTTCAAGTTTAGGTTTAAGAATTACAGTGAAGTTACTACTTGGGCATATTTTGTACTAGGTATTCAACAATATATGTCTATATGTATTTAACAATGGGAAACTGAGCTGGAGCAGAGATGACAAGGAGACAAGTGGAACAGAGTTTGAGGCAGCTGGAAATTAATTCATTCATCCTCTCTGCAAGTTAAACTTCGCTTTATCCTCAAAGACCATGAGCTTTCTTGCTATAAATGAGAAATGAGCAGATAAAATCTGCTGCATGTGCCTCCCTATTAAGCTAGAATTTCCCAAAGTGATGATTTTATAAAGAAAAAATCCTTATTGTACAAATCAGGAATTCTGAGTATGTAAGTGAAGTAGGAACAGTGTAAGCAGATTAACTTTCCTTCACATTTGGATCAGATATGTTTTGTGCAACAAAGCTGTTTCATGGTAAGGATTCTATATCTTAATTTCATATGCTGATGATTCATCGGTCAGTGTCAGGGCAGGAAGAGAAGGCAGGTAACAGGCCTCTGAGGTGCAGAAGAGCAATACTGACTGGGAGTATTCTACCTGCCTGCAGATGATGTGGCGCCCTGTAAACCAGAGCAAACATTCTTTTGCTGTAGCAAGCAGTCTCACAGAGGGATGGACCCTTTGGGAAATGGTTTAGGTACATGCAGTACACAGTTATAAATTACCTGCTGTCCTCTTTTAAGAGCTTACCCCTTACACTACATCTACCTACCATCGAATTCTTGTACAGGCTGGATGCACAGTATTGTTCAGGAATATCAGTGAACAGTGAAAAAGAACTGCTTGCTACAGGGAAATACGAGTCAGTTCCTTATTCATTAAAAATGTGCAAAAGAAGATGAACAAAATTTCCATAAATATAAAGCCAGAAAATTTAAACCTGCAGGTAACTGCTTACTGAGAGTCTGCCTTCTTTTAGGCTCTATTGATAGAAGACAGTCCTGACTTAACAGTTGTTACCAGGCACCTTTGAAACACATGAAATTCCATCTAAACATAAGAAAATGCTGTTTACTCTCACGATGGTTGAACATGGGAACAGGTTTCCCAGAGAGGCTCTGGACTCTACATCTGTTGAGATACTCAAAACCAGACTGGGACACAGTCCTGGGCAACCTTCAGTAGCTGACCCTACTTGAGCAGGGGGAACAACTAGATGATCTCAGGAGGTCCCTTCCAACCTCAACCTTCAATGATGTAGTGTAAATGGAGCTACATATGCAACTAATGTATTACTCACCAAGTTTGCCTCACCTTAATACCTTATCTTAGTAAAATCAGCTCTCTGGTGGCTTAAATCCCCTAAGTAAAAGAGCTATATTATTGTTAATTTGTGCTGGGGACTTAGTATCTGTAGTTTATGAATTGAATTGGAACAAACATCTACCCCTAAATCACTGATCAAAAGTTGTAGAATTATTTGTTTGCACTCTTTCTCTAGCCCAAATTCTCATCCATAAAACTGGACTAGTAAAACTTCCTGTCTTGTGTCCTGACTGAAAGTTCATCTCAGCAATAACTATTTTTTCATTTATTTTAAAATTATAAATGTGTAATTGTTCTTCACCCAGTTACATCTTGGACTTCTGAGGAAACCTACAATATAAAAAAATACAGTATTTTCTTAAACAAACCGATTCTTTTGTGTAACGACTAGTGGGAAGCAATAGAAAACGGAGTAAATGTGAAGTATGTTCTATTGTGAATGGGTGAATGATTTTCTGGTTCAGCTGCAGTAGGGTTTAACTGATCAAGGGAGAGCAGTAATAGACATCTAATACAACAGCCAGAATACAGAGGGTGTTTCATTCAGTAGCAGAGAGACAGCACCGGCAAGCAAGGACAATAGTAACCAAATACCCATCTCAAAGATTTGGCATAGCCAGTTTTTTTAACTAGTTTGGCTTTGATGACTTTCAGAAGCTCGTATTGCATTTGGGCTGCCAAGCAAACCTGGAGGTGCCTACTGTCATCTGCTAGCCCCCCTGCAGGAGATGCTTATCGTTGCCAACTCCTGCTGTCTTGGTAGGAGTGACTCTCAGCAGAACGCCACGCTTCTGGCTTTTTAGTATCTGCCAGACAATACAGCAGTAACCAGGCTCTCTCCGTCACCAGCTGGAAGCTGTTGTTCTAGGTAATTTTTTATTCTAGTGCTCATCCTCAAAATGTCTTTTACACAACTTGTAGAAACTGTGTCTTTTTCAGTATGTGTCTTTCCTTTTGATACAATCTGCTGCTGAAGACTCACATTTCTCTGGGTTAACAATGGCAGGGGGTCTCTACTGTACTGTGATATTGCACTATAGGTGGATCCATAGGATGTTTTTCCTGCATACTGATGCTTTTTATGTTCCTCCATATATAAAAAAAAAAATAATTGGGCAAAGCTGATTCATATTCTGGAAAAGTAGAACATGAAATCTTTGGGTACGGTATCTTCATGTCTCTGGAGTATCTTTTTTTCCTGCCTTTTCTCCCTTTTTAGTTTAGTCCATGGCTATGCTGATGGATTAAATCCCTTCCTTCCTCACTCATTGACACTCTTCCAACCTCCTTTCAAATCTTGTTCTTAGACACACAAAGCCATTGTGGATATAGTAGACATAAAACTATTCCTGTAATTTCCTCACTTATTAATCTGCCATGTGTCTATATTTCCATAACTAAAAGCCTCTTTTTAAATCAGGTTGGAAAAAAATGTCCACAACAAACCCCTGAAAACGTAAGTGAAAAGGGAGACAAACACACATATTGATGTGATACAAAAACTGAATTGCAAACTGGGTTTAGGGAAACAACCATGAATAACTTTCTCTACTGTTTGTTCAGCTTTGTATATTTTTATAGTCTGATGATCATTTGAGATTAATTGCAGAGGATAGAATGATAATATGCTTTAAAGGAGAAAAGTAAGGGAGAAACAGGAGGTCTAGACAAACCTTCAGAGAAAAACCAGCTGTAAATTATTGCATATTTGAGCTTTTAGATAAATCACCACAAACGCATGTGTGAATAAATGAACATATTGAAATGACTTTGAACTTTCTTACAACCACCTTTTTCTGTATTATCGCTACCCACTTGCTGGAACAAAAATAAAAATCAAAATATTTTGAGACAGCTACATTACAGGAATTTGTCTGCAAGTGAATGAAATAACCATAATCCTTGCTTTCCTGAGTGATGGAACTTTTGCACAATATACAAAAACACTGCCGAGGAGACACTGGAATAATGGATGTTTGCAAAGAAAAACTAGTACTTAATATCCTTGAGAAAAGTTTGGCTGCCACAGCTCCTGCCCCCAAATCTCACATTCAGTAAGTGAATGGACTAACAGCAAGTCACTTTGCCGTTGTTTTCTGTTTCTAGAAGGAACACAGTCACATACACTTCACAGATGCATCATGAAGAGACTGCAGTTTAAGCAGATGTGAAGTAGCATTGTTACAAGCCTTAGCAGTATGATTACTAGCTAATAAAGTGCAACCCAATAAACCAGAAGAAGAGGCTGAATTAGGATGTCTTTGCTGGAAGTAATCTCAGAGGCTGTAAATGTGATAATTAGCGTACCTTTGAAAGCTTTTAGGTGCCTTTTTGGAGTATATTAGC
The DNA here is from genome assembly GCF_000708025.1 of Charadrius vociferus. Taxonomy (NCBI): domain Eukaryota; kingdom Metazoa; phylum Chordata; class Aves; order Charadriiformes; family Charadriidae; genus Charadrius; species Charadrius vociferus. Next base: position 3,664,911 of record NW_009647763.1, on the reverse strand, counting down.
TGGTAAATCTGACTAGTTACTCAAGTAATTGGCAATTGCTAGGGATAATTGTAGATGCACAAGACTTCGACTTTTTGCCAAAATGTTCATGTGAACGGGGGTGGAAGAAATCCTGTTTATGAACATTTTGCAAAAAATATAGCCTGTTTTCAAGCATCTTCAAGTCTTGCATGTATTTATGCAGCCACTGACCTAGCAGCTTTATCATTTATGAGCAGCCCAGATGGCACACTGGGATTCAGAACCCAATCTAAATCTTTGGAAGGCTCCATTTAGTTTTGGCTGGTTTAAATTAATCACAAAACTGTTCTATCTCTTTATGTTTTCTGAACCTAAGCAGTCCAAGGTTTGAGAGGGGGTTTGTTTGTTTGGTTGGTTGGTTGTTGTTGGCATCCTAACATAAGATATGTCCTTCTTATCAGAGTAAATGATAACATGAATGTTTTCAGACATGATTGGAAAGACATTGTCTCAGACATTCCTGATGGAAACTGAGGAAATTTTGTATTTGTCACCTTGTCACTGAAAACATAGACTCATAGAATGGTTTCGGTTGGAAGGGACCTTAAAAATCATCTAGTTCCAACCCCCATGCCATGGTCAAGGACACCTTCCACTAGACCAGGTTGCTCAAAGCCCTAAAACAAATCCACTCAAAACATATCCAAGTGTATCTATTATCCTGGCAAGGGATTCACTTTGGGACAACAGCTTGGTGCTTATGATAGAAGTGAACAGATATGACGGGTTCAGATGGAAGAAGTCCACAGCTTGCTTTCAGGTCCAGCATGACTAGTTAAAACCTTATTAACTGCAATAATGTGTCTCCTCTTGGGAATTACTGGTCTATGATGAAGATAGGATGTAATGCAGGTGAATGCAAACTACTAACATTCAGCACTAGTGTAAATTTTAAATGGCTACCTAAGTCCCTATGAACTGAATCATCTTAATGTAGGAGTCATCTTTTTAAGATATTTAATATACTGGGAACACCAAAGTACTACATCTTTTCCACTTATTTGATATAGTTCTTCTAACCTTCATGAATAAATTAGCATGCCTAAATAACGCTGTACTACTTTTATTAGAATTAGTGTATAAACAGTTTCCTGATTCAACTAACCATCTAAATTTGTGTCCAGTTTTAACACCTTCAGTGGGTCTGAGGTGAAAATTTGACCCTTATTCCTCTGAAATTAATAATACAGATTCCACTGATAATGATATATAATCCAGCCTGAGCTCATGTAACTTATTTATTCAAGGCCAGTGTTCTGGCATCATTAAAACATTAAAACCAATGCACAGAGTATAGTTTCAGTGCCACAATTGGTACACAATACATTTTGAGTAACATCATTCTTCTCTCAGTATGAGCAGATATTCTTAGTTTTCACTAATGTGCCAGTAAGTTGAAAGGGAGAAGAAATAAATGAGCAGAATATTAAACCAAAACAAAAAGCAGCTCAGAATGAAAGTGTGCATACAAATTAATGTATGTGATAGTGGCAGGAAGTGATTGCATCCCAAGTCCTCTGCCTTTTTTCCAGGTTTTGCAGTATTCTCTAAACTCTAAAATTATAGTGATGGATCAAATAATTTT
>NW_009647763.1:3645068-3663262 GCF_000708025.1 Charadrius vociferus | reverse complement strand
TGTGGAGTTTGTTACCATTTGCTAATTTTCAATTCATTTATTAAGATCAGCTCTCATTTTTTAATTTTCAGTAATCAGTGTCACTGTTATGAAAGCACCTCTGCAGTCTAGACAGTACATACTCATTTATGTGATAAATAATGGATAAACACTGAGTGTGCCATTAGCCGTTAATGCAGTAGATTGGTTCCCCGCAGCACATACTCTCCATCTTGTTTTAGCACTTATGCCACCTGTCTCTTGCACTTACTATATGATGCTTCAGTAATGCGAATGGGGTTCCCTGATCATTCTTAATTTAGCTCGTTTTTGTCATCACATAAGTCGGTTGGCATTTCTATGACAGATGTGCAAATCAAAAGATGCCCCACTACTAGTTTTATGATTGCTATCGCTACTCTATCCAATGTTTTTAGCACAATACGTATTACTTGTGCATAACTGTATATAGATAGAAAGAATCAGTAGACCTATTTTCTTTCCACGGATTTTCATTTTAACATATCACTGCTGCTTTGGCCAAGTGGCTGGGACAAAGACAAGTTATTGCAAGTCTCTGTTCCCATTTACTTCAACTGTAGGAAATTCAAAGTGTAGGATTCAGAGTGAATTAAACCAAACAGACAAATTAGATATCAGTAAGTCAGAAGGGCAGGTTGACATTCAACCAATATTTTGAAGGAAAGCAAATGTGAAATTGCAGACCTGCTAGCCAAATTGTCTCACAAATCTATAGAAATGGCCACTGTGCCAGACTGCCAGTATAACTTCCACCGACAAAATAGGCTCTAAAAGAGATCTGAGGAACTGCAGACCCATGACTGACTCCATTCTTAATTAGACAGTAGAGTATATCTCACAGAGTAAGATACTTGATCACATAGATAAACATCACTTGTTGGGAAGAAGTCAGCATGGCTTCTTTAAAAGAAAAGGCCATCTTAATCACCTGCTGAAGTTCTGTGAGAGCAGTCAAGCACATGGATAAAGGGTATTCAGAGGACTTAATATTTTTGATTTTCAGAATATCTTTGACACAGTTCCACACCAGCGCTTATTACAAAAGGTAATTTTCCATGGCGATGGAGGAGATGTTCTTTTATGGACTGAAATCTGGTGAAAGGAGTGGGCACACAAGGGTTGTTTGATGATCACTACTAAGGGTGGCATCAGCTACCGGGGTTCAGTGATTTAACCAGTTTTATTCAACTCCTTCATCAGTGACATGTAGTAGGATGTATGCAGTGAATAGGGGCATAAGTAGAAATTTGTGATTGTAATGCAATTCATTATGTACTGATTGTTCAACTGCATTTACAAATAGATTTGTTACAGACACTTGTATATGGTTCAGTTAAAAAAATTTCTCCTGCTGTATATTCTAGTAGTCTAATTAATGATATATAATGATATAAAGGGACGTAGTGCCTTTGTGTTTACTGGGTAGTGTTCCTAAGATGCTTCTTACCTTTGACAGCACATTGCATTTTATCTCTTTATGGGGATTACAATATTCAAGTCCTGCTATCCTATTTTGCAATTCCTAGTGTTCAAAGTCCCCCAATTCCTAGTGTTCAAAATGAGAGGTCTGTGGCTGCAACTGGATAGCAATTTATCATCTAACTGTATGTCTGTAAGGAGATATACAAATAACTTAAATGTGAAAAACCTTTTTGTTTGATCTGTAACTTTATATAGTAGGAAAGACAGGTGAGGGAAAGCAGAGGAAAGGACAGCCACAAGCAACTGGAACATGAACTCTTTTCCCTGAATAATCCAGGGGTTAAAGCTATCTCCAAGTGTATGAGAAAGTTTGGTTCAGTTATTCCCAGTAGAGGAACAGACTAGAATCTGTATCTCCCACTTCTTATTCTCTCCAACGTGCTAGAGGATATGTTTGGGTGGAGAAGGGTTCTTTCAATTGTTTTTTATGACTCTTTATTTTGGAGATTAGTGTTCAGGTTTCATCTCTGAGGCAGGATTGAGGAGTTATTGTGACCTTGGCTGCTGACAGCTTCTTTTATGTGAAGGAAAAAGTGTCAGCAGTAGAAAATTCAACTACCCTATAGCATTAAGGCACTCTCATAAAGATAGTGGGAGAGCTAGTTTGAATCTACTCTCTGCCCCATTCATGTGTACCCATGACTTTTTAGCCTTGTAGTTAGGTTACTCTCTCAGGCAAAGAACTGAACTTGTATGGCTCATATACTTGGGCAAGCATTTTAGCCCTTAAGTTATTAGCTAAAAAAGGAAATGCAGGGAACAGGATGATTCCTGTTGCAGTTCTGTGAATACAATCCTCCCCACTTCCCAAAAGCACCTTGCAGTCAAAAGTATTCAAGCATTTGAACAAATATTTGCAAATACTTTCAAGACTATTAAAAATGCATTTTCCTGAATTCAATATTCATTTTTTACTTGCTTAATTCTACATAGGCACAGCTAACTCATTTTCCCCCGGATGGGCACACGTGACTTTCCTGAGCACATGAAAGACTGTTAGCAGAGAAAACAGTCTTTCAAAAATAGCTCTACTGAGAACATAGTAAAAGCACATTTGTGTTTCAGTATGCCAGAGCCGAGAACAATGCAGTATGGCCAGAGATTTCAGGAGGTCTCCAGCCCGTACAGCTGTAGTCCAAAGGAGCTAAGCATCTGACCCAGTCAGGTTAGTGTAAATATATAAGAGAAATACAGGGATCCAATTTGATACATCTCTTGAGTTCCACGTACACTGAGACAGTTCCTCCAGATTCAATACCTCGCACGGAAAGTTGCTGCTAGAAGGTATTTATTCAGGAAGAATTACTGCATCTTCTTCTCAAGTCCATTTGTCTTTTCTATGGACACAATCGAAAGTTAAGTACTTCGAAAGGCTTTTAGTCAGAAAACTGTCTCTTTCTTCTTTTTTGCCAGCATTTGCATCTTGCAGAACTATTAAGATAAGAATATTAGATTTTAAAACTGAAGCTTATGAGGAAGATTTCGAGGTGGTACCATTGGAACTCAACCAAACATTGGGATGAATGTTTTTATTGAAAATTAGGCAATTATTGCTTGCCAGAGAACATAATTCACCAGCAGTACCAGAAAATTCCGTGTGTATGACTAAAGCTTAACTGGAAGGGCTTAAACAAAAGTTCAGTAAGAAACAAAAAACCTTCCTAGTGCCATGGAGATACAAGAAAGCTACCTTTTTCTACCTACATTTCACATCGCTTTTTTATGCCGAACAAAGGCTGTCTTGGTTGAAGATATAGGTCATGTTAGTCACACTGATCACTTGCAATAAGCCACGTAAGCAAAGATTTGCATTCACATTAATAATAATAATAATGTTCTTCCTTGGTTAAGAGGAGTCCCCAGACATAGCCGATGGAACTGATACTTGACACTATCTCCTCCCTTGATAACAAAAACCTCCTTGTCCAGAGAAAGTTTCCCTTCTTGTGAAAATACAGACTGGACTAACTGGAAAATATGCCCCGTTGAGGCTGTTGACAGCACTGAGAGCAAAATCTCTGCCTGTTCAGGTGAGCCAGAAGGTTCCTGCTCCAGTTGCAGCAAAGTTCTCCTGCAAGAGATGTTTCTTCACCAGCAGGTCAGGCCCACGACCACCTGGCTAGTTCTGCCCCAGCCCCAACTCCTGCTTCCTCAGCTGCGGTCCTGCATGCCTGGCTGCAAGTGTGGCCAGAGCTGGCCTTCAGATCATGTGGTCCTCTGCCTGCCAGGGGGTGACAAATAGACCCGTGTGGTCCTGGCTGCTCCAGGGGCGGCTCTGTCACTGGGGCACAGGCACTGACACCCCCCAGAGCAGCTCCTCTACCCTGGGAGGTGAGGCCTGGAGGTGCACTCTGGAGTAAGTCATGGGAGTTAAGATGCTGCTTGAAGTAAACCTGGAGAAGGACCAGTGCTCCCACTACCCTTTCAACTTTCCCCCTCCCATTTGGGATGGAAAGAAGTGCAGGACCACACTGTCAGCCATAGCTTACAGGATTCCTTGCCCAGGGCAACCTCACCGAGGGAAACCAGGGCATGTATTTATCTTTGCTGCATAGGTCATAAGGTATATTTAAATAGCGTAACTCAGTTGATCACTGAATGTCCTTTTGCTTAAAAAGAGGACTAAAATGTGAAAGACTAAATGAAATTGGCATGTCTGTCTCTATATAGGCACAAACTGTAGTAAAAATGCAGCAAAAAAAGATCAGAATGTAAATCCATTCAGTTTAACCAAGAAAAACTGTTTCCTCAAAGGACTGTCAGAAAAGGATTCACTTTTATTTAATCTATTCATTTTGTGGGAGAAAGCTACATCTCTTTTCCTCAAATTAAATTTATTTACCCACATGTAAGAGAAAAAAAGTGAGCCTGGGAGATGCTCTGAGATTTATAATTCAGTAGATTTTGCTTCTGGTTCCATAAGATTCTTTCCTTCTTGAATTTCAAAGACTTCTAAGCAACTGAGTCATCCTACATAGGAAAATTACACAAAACAATCTGACTTGCAGAAGAATGATTGTTATGGCTGAACCTTGGAAAAAGCGGTAAGAGGCCAGCTTAAAGTATTAGGCATATCTTATTGTCAGTCTTATAACACTGGGCTACGTTCAGCTGTGATAGTCTGCTTTTCTTGGCAGGTTTTCATATTGCATTCAGGAAAGCAGTTATTTCAGGCTGAACAACAGCAACAGCTATTCATGTCCTTCAAACAACACACCCCATGTATCTTCACTGTCAACTAATCTGATTTGTGTATATAAGTTATTACCCTGTCAGTTTATCGCATAGGTCCAAGTCATATGTCCCCTTACTTCAGGGGAAAATTACAACAGCTTTAAGGAAATACTTGCACCAAGTACCGAGATGTGGCTGATACCAGAAAAATGGGAGCAGTTGGCAAACGAAAGCGGCACAGTCTGAAGGGTAAGTGACTAAAAAACATACGTATGGCATATGGAGTGGACTCCTGATGTCCTGGGCCTTGGGTGTTTGTTCTGGTTCCTTGCCTGTAGTCCCACCTACGGGGTAGGATATCAGACTGACACTGGGCGCCAGTTAAACTTGATGCTGATCCTACCACGTACTTCCCCAATTGCATGAGGGAAGTCCAGGGCAGTGATAGAAATCCCCCCTCTCTGGGTATCAAGCAACATATCCCATCTTTGTCCCTGTGAAAGCCTAGTTGTACCGCCCTAGGAAGACACTGGGAAATATTTTTTATATATATATATGGGAGGCAATTGCTGACAATGACAGCAATTTTGTGACATCTGACTTCTGATAAATAGAATCAAGTTCTTGATTCCACTTGCCGTCCTAGATACAAACCCCATCCACGTGTGGTGGAAATGCACCAGGAAGGAGGAAATTGCATCCACTCAATAAGAAAGGTCACAGAAAGCACCAGGGAGGTCTGGTCCTCCTGATTTTCTTGCCTGCCAGCACAAAGTGAAGTCATAATCTTTTAGCTTCAGCTTCCCATCTGTAGAAAAGGCCTATTTTCTTGCTTATACAGGCGGCTTGGGAGAATAATCTTTCTAGAAGCAGTTGCACACCACAGCAGGAACAGCCACTCTAAAGGGACAGCCTCCACTGGCAAAATCTTCAGGGGAGCCTGAAGCTCACTTTTAGCTGTATCCTATATTTTAGCATGCATTACACAGACACATATACAATACTTGGCATATGTAGCACTTACAAGAAATAGCAGGCTTTTAAAATAGTCAATTAACTGATAAAAGAATAAAACACTTGTGTCCTTAGAAAGATAAAAATACACATTTCTGTTAAATAGTTTAAAACCCTACCTTTCTTAAAAGTGTCCTTAGTGAATATCTGACTTTATTCTGTCCCTTCTAAATGTCTAAAGTCTTTTTTGAGGAGCAGTCTGAATCCCATTCTGTCCCAGCAGACTAGCACACCCATGTTCAGTCAGCTCTAGCAGGGCTCTGACTCTGTGGGAACAATTACAACATGAGAGTCTTGTCATGTGGAATATCCTTTTAGCATCCATTTACCATCCTATTTTTTCAGATATTTTATTTTTGGTCTTCATTGCTGTTTTCTTTTACCTAAATCCTGTAAAATATGAAGGCAAAAATATGGAGTTAAGTTTCACAGTGATGAAGGATTATCTGACTGATGGAACCGTGATATGTTAGAAAATATCTTGCAGCCCCTAAAAAGCAAAAGAAAATCAATCACAGAACCTACGAAAACATTCTAACTATTCTTTCATAAAATGTTGAGCTGTTTCACATGTCATAAAAGTCAGTTTATCAGAGTTATAAATAACGGTACAGCACACTAAAAGTCAGATTAATGTATACCAATACAAAATGTATTCCATCAAGCAGTACAGTCATTCATGTAGATAGCTTTAGTCAGTTTATTACTAACCTGACTGGATATTCAGGACACTTATAATGGATTTAATTTGGTAATAATAAACTATTGTTTATGCTAATGGTACTATCAGATTAATAGGTTTTAAATGGTTGGTGCTATTTTATTGTCTCTTCCTGAGCAATGAACTAGTCTATATATACACTGTACATTGAATTTTGGATACCAATAATTCAAGCAATATCGTTACATTGGTATCAACATGGGACATCTGAAAGGGTTTTTTTCTTATACATTAAAAGGTAAAGTTGAAGTTTATGAAGTGCTCTCAATGTTTAATGTGTGCAATAGAAACTGTAAATAGCATACAGAACACTAGGAAATTGGTAGTGTTTGAGTGCCTCACCACTCCTCACTCAAACCATCTGTCAGGCACTTCTTCCGGAAAAAAAATTTCCACAATTTTTAGAAATGTTTGTTCTGAAAATGCAAATTAATATTTTTTATTTATTTCCAGTCACGTAGATGGATCTGTTTCTTACACCATGTCTGCACAGAGATATGGTGCTTATTTAACTACTTCAGAAAAAGGTTGTGAAGGCTCAGGCAGCCCATGTGAGATAAGTTTGAAATCTCTGTTTAGCTTTGCTGAAGGAGAAGGAATGGAGTAAATGAGGACACACAGAGTGTGGTTTGACAAGTGTCTTCAGCTTGTGTCCAGTTCAGTTGCAGATGCTGAAAAAGCCGGTTTTGCCCTCGCTTCTCCTGCTCACATCCTCCAGCGCCCATTGCATTGCTGATGCTGCTGACAGTGCAGCTCACACAAGTACTCATGCCAGCAGAGCAGAGGTGATGGAACAACAGGGCCAGGGACATTGGAAAGGGAAGCTCATCTCTCCCAGTGACGCCATGGATTTATATCACTTTCAGCAGCTTATGAAACTTCAATGCAGAGCCCCAGCTCAGCAAGCTGCCTTACTTGAGGCACACAGACTATCAGTAAGAAAATATTGAAGCATATGCTTTAACTTAAAACACAGTATTAAGTGCTTCCTGAATTGAGATGATTTCCTTCTCAGTATTTATTCTCTTCCTATCCCGCATAATTTTTTTTTCACTCCCTGGCAATATGCACGTCATTTCCCTCTTTGCATATTTCCCACAATCCCTTGACTTTCCAGTTGTGTATCTTTTCACTCTCTCAGGCTAGTTCTGTCTTAATGTGTAAGGGCCAGGGCATGGTTTTATCCCTCTTGTTGTGGTTTAACCCCAGCCGGCAACTAAGCACCATGCAGCTGCTCGCTCACTCCCGGGTTGAGATAAAGACAGTTTAATGAGCTTTGCACAAACTCATTCATGGCTTCCCATGGGCAGGCAGGTGTTCAGCCACCTCCAGGAAAGCAGGGCTCCATCACATGTGATGGTTACTTGGGAAGACAAACACCGTAACTCTGAATGTCCCCCCCTTCCTTCTTCTTCCCCCAGCTTTATATGCTGAACATGATGTCATATCACAGAATCACAGAATCACAGAATGGTCAGGGTTGGAAGGGAACTCTGGAGGTTATCTGGTCCAACCCCCCTGCTAAAGCAGGTTCACCAACAGCAGGTTGTGCAGGATCACATCCAGGCGGGTTTTGAACATCTCCAGAGAAGGAGACTCCACCACCTCTCTGGGCAGCCTGTTCCAGTGCTCTAATGGTATGGTATGGAATATCCCTTTGGTCAGTTGGGGTCAGCTGTCCTGGCTGTACCTCCTCACAACTTCTTGTGCACCCCCAGCCTACTCACTGGCAGGGCGGTGTGAGGAGCAGAAAACACTTTGACTCTGTAGGTACTGCCCTGCAATAACAAAAGCATCCCTGTATTACCAACACTGTTTCCAGCACAAATCCAAAACATAGCCCCAAACTTGCTACTATGAAGAAAATCAACCCTACCCCAGCTGAAACCAGCACACCCCTGTGTGCAATCATGTATGTTGTTCGGCAGCAAACATGTTTCCTGGCAGGGTTTTGGCTTGTGCCAAATCACAGTCTGCCAGATACACCCAAGCACAGCCTGGGGAACAGCATGGGCTCAGGGATATTCCTGCAAGATACTGTGTGTGATGCCACTCTATTTTGGGAAGGCATTAAAGATGCAAGGCATTAATGATGCAGGTCCTTAGGGACAGAGAACAGGCCCAAGCCTGGTTCATAGATTATTATAGCTGTAGCTTTGTTGTCTTCTGCATTGTACAAGTCTGGTTGAAAAGTAGTAAGAACCAAATTAAAAAGCCCAAATACCTTTAAATGAATTTAGATTCAGATTTCCATACCAGCCTGTTCTGGCATCAGAACTTATGGCACGGAGGGAAAAATCTACTTCTGCACCATTTCTAACTACTGCACTGTCTCCTGTGGCATTGGAGAGGTGGGTAACGGAAATCAAAAGCTTTTAAGTACTGCACTATAAGTCAGCTCGTCAGTCTGAGACACCATAATTAAAAATCCCAAACTGTAGACACGTTTACATCACCAGCTACCTGATTTGTTGGCCCAACTACTCCTTCACTCAGAAGGTTTTTTTCTTGATTGCACTAACAGCACTTCACTGAAGCCAAACTTGAAACTTTCTGTTTTCTCAGGACTTATATGTTTGTTATGCTTTCCACAAATGTTCTTCAGCTGTGGCAGCTTGAATGGCACAGAGCATGTGGGCAATAGCTTGTTATATTCAACTAAATGGGTAATACCTATGCAGTCTCTGAAGTCCTGTTGGGATGATACTGGAGGACTAGCACTGACGAGGACTATCTAATCTGTCAGGCTGGTTTACTGTCAATGCAACCACCTGTTTTGAACTGTATATTATTTGCTCTAATAGACTATTCTACTCTTATCTCCTTTAATTTGTCTGAAGCTATATTTGACCTCATGGGTTCAGTGACTTCACCACCACCGCCCCCAATGTCTCCCACTTTCTTACTATATCTGGCTGCTGGAATATTTTTTACATTTTATTCTTCTGACCAAAATCCATGATAATTTACACTTCAGGAACATCTGTTGCCTACAGTCATGAACCGTCTTTAGCCAGTTTTTGTGTTCTGAAACCAAAGATGCAATTTTGATTTTTTGAAAGAAAATCATTGTACCTAAGCTATTTAACAGACCTTTACACCTACCTGGGGCAGAGGAAATAAGACAAAAAGATGGCATTTAATTTATTGCATGGCTTCTGTGCCCATTGCTCACAGAACACAGGGTTAGCTGCTGCCAACTTTTCACTAGTTTCAGAAATTTCTGGATTGTTGAAATATAATTACAGTTTAAATGAAGATACCACAGACTTTAATTTGCTCTTTTAGTCATTTCTACGGTCCAGGGACCTTCAGCCAGGAATGTGGATGGCCATGCTGTAAGCCCAGAAATTAATCTCTACTTATACATGTTGGTATCCACCAACTGACTTTCCCCAGCTGAACAGGCTTTTTGCTAGTTCCTTAACAAAATATTGTTATTACAGTGGCAATTACAATTTTATCATTCAGGGTAAAAATGCTTTTTAAAGAATCTGTCAATGTTTCTGTTGACCAAAAAGCCAATCTGACTCTCCCCCCCCCTTTTCCCATCTCTAGTGATTCCTCATAATTGAAGCCACAACTAAAATTGCTGATGAACAACATCCAATGAATGCAACCTCTTGGAATTCAGTAGTGTTCATCCACATGAAAGATCCAATGATTCTCAAAAAGTAAGAAAACCACATACTCACATACTAATAGTCACTGGAAATGGGAAAGTGTTTGTATTAGTGTACCACTTTGGGCCAAATCGTACTTCTCCTCCTAGAGGTGTGTAAGAAATGTCACTGTCTATGAGAAAGGATGGAGGGCACAGGATTGTAAAGTCTAGGACACTCAAGCATTTGTTTAACTTTAATCCCAAGAGACCGTTGCTGAAATCACTAGGTTTATTCCTGCACTTAACGGTAAGTATACCTTTACATACCAGCTTGACTTCAGACTTTACTGTACTGACTCTATGCAATTTTACCCAGCTCCCATTGATGCAAGAATTATTGTGCAGCCCTTAGTGGGTCTTAAGTGATATTAAATATTCCATTAGAGAAATGTTGTTTCCATTACAGTTTACAATTTTAACTTTTAAAGACTATCATTAAAATATGTAGCTTTATAACATACTTTGTTCGTATATGTAGCAGATTGCTACTTACTGGCAACTGGTCATGTATTAATTTTTCAGAAACGTGTTTCCTGAATATGACTAATGACTCACATCCCTTTCATATCTCTTTGTTATGGAGATGAATGGTATATGGATTCTGAAACACAAAACATATGCTGAACACCTAATTGGGTTGACAATGGCTCAAAAATATTAGAAGTTAAAAAAATCAGCTAATACAAAGTTTGCTGTCTGGGTATTTCACATTTATAAACTTGGGGTATTCAGCAAATAGAATTTTTATTGATCTTTTAACTATTAGAATTAGTTACATCATGACAAATCAGTATCCTGCTGGAGGTCTTCTAATGCATTTCTGTTTTCAAAGCAGAAAATATAACATGCTCTGCAATGCCTCTCATTACGAAGAAGAAAAACAGTTCAAAGATGAACTGAAACTTTCACTGAATGATTCTCCATATAATCTTTGAAACTGAAAATCACAAAAAAGCCCCAAAGTAGTCACACGTTTGGAGAGAGAGAAGCTAATTTTGACCAAAAAAGCCCAAAAGTAGTCACATGTTTGCAGAAAGAGAAGCTAATTGTGACCAAAAAAGCCTCCCACAAATTGGTAGGAAGGTAGGAGCTGCAACTACTGCAGCCAGATGAAAGCTCTGTGTAATTTATTGGCCTCAACGTGTGGCCAGTTACATCGGTTAGAGAAATAGTTTCCTCTTTTTGTCTCCTATATCTTTTCTGTGATACACCCTCTTCTGCCAGTCAGAAAGTGGTTTAGGGACTGACCCCCTGAGCATCTATGTGCATATGGGCCATTTCTTTAATAGCCAATAATGGTCTATCTCACAGCTAATGAGGCAAATCTTGTTTTGAAGACATTCACACTATGGTACCACACTGCATTCTTCTGCCCCAGGTCCACGCTTTAACCATGTGCTGTGTTGAAAAGTGGTTCTTCTTACTTGTTTTAAGTCTGCTATCTGGTAGTTTTCTTGAAGGGAGGGAATGAGGGACGGCACCCTATTATTTTTTAGATTTTGAGAATATCAAAGTGAGTGTTCACTTCTGGCTCACCCTCTCATCATGATTAATAATTTAATAGATGCTACCAAAGGAATGGCCACCCTTTGTAATCCACAAAACCCTTCCTGCCTCCTAGGCATGCGTGCCTCGGGAGTTGCATGGCAGGGAGTTTGAGGAGCGGTTTGCAGCTAGGAAAAATCCGGTCCTGAAGGACAGCCATCGCGGCAGCCCCCGCTGGCTCGCACCCTGCCCGCCCGAGGATGTAGCCGGCTGAGCGGTCCCACCAGGAGCACAGTCGGCAGAAAATGACCAGAAGTGCATTCGGTATGTGCCACCCTAGATCTATACAGGTCTATAGCATTTTTATCCCTTTCATTTCTGAATAACTCCCAATAACTGCTTTGTCTTCTTGGCCACCGCTGAACACTGAGCTGATGACAGTTTTGCAGAACTGCCCGCAATGACTTCCAGACCTTTTTTTGCTCTGTGACAGCTAGTATAGACCCCGTGACTGTGATGGCGAGCCTAGAGTTAGATCTCTCCCTGTTTTGTGCTTGCTGACTGAATTTTTTTCCCTTCTGTCTCCTACATATGTGAAACCTTGAATGGTACAGTTTCAGGTATTACAGAGATTTTAATGCATTGTATGACAGGTTGGTTAAGACTGACAAAACTGGTAGAAACACTTCGAACTTTTATCATACACATTTTCAAACTGTAAATACATCAAGATGTTTATTCTAAAACCTATTATTTTATTTCTTTACTTTTCAGCTGAAGTTTTGATGAAATTCTTCATCAGAATTTTTGAGAACAATATTTCTTAGGAACAAATAAGTCCAATACAGAAGTGTGATAAGCTTTAAAGACAGGTATTATCTGTTAATTTCAGTGAATCACTATTTTAGATGTTTTGATTATCTACTGCAATGTACATGAGCAGAATTTAAATCACTGACTTCAAAGTGAAAGGTTCCAATGAGCCTCAAAACTGAAAGTTTTTCAGTTACCCAGTTCTACAGATTTTAATAAAAGCAATTGGTCTTGTTAAAATATTTATTTATGATCCACTATTGCAACAGTTGAAACAACATTGACATCTGTTTCAACTTTTTTGATAGCAAAAATGATGCACTACTATGCATGAATAACTCAGTGGCATGAGACGCGGGTAACCAAAGGCCACTCTCTAGGTGTGTCAAACAAGTTATGACAACAACTGTGTAAAGTTTCCTTTGAGCTTATTCAACCAAATGATTAGCTGAAGAAAGTGCACTGTCAAAGGTAACTACTATCTGGCAGTAAAGAAAGTTGTTCACTCATTTGTTAAAAAAGCCTAACTAATACCTAAACTGCAAATACTGTGTGTGTCAGTATTGCCAACACATCCATGTGTTGTACTGATTATCCCCAAATCTAATCTTTTCTTACAGTTATAGAGATAATTCTTGGTATTTATCCCAGTTCTGGCCAAAGTAGTTATATAGGGGTAACATTTATACTTCCTTTCAGACAGAGGATTTATTCTTATCTCAAATTACGCTGCTTACTCATGAATTAGACAGAATTAGCCTGGATTGCATTTGCTCATGTCCATCTTCATGACCTCCCAATTGCTGAGTTTACAAACTTTTGTAAACCAAAGGCTAATTTCTCATTCAAATCAGTAGTGTGAAGGCCTGGAAAGTTCAGGAATGGGAAAGAATTTACCAAAAGTCCAAGACGTATAGAAAGTGGCAGAGGTCCTTCAGTAGGTGGCACACTTTCCTCTGGATCCATTGTGAAGGAAGGCATTTGCAGGATGCTCGGGGCGCTGGCCTGTGGGAAGATTCCCGACATGCAAAACCAGGAGGGCAACCAAGGTGGGTAGGAAGGTTCCCATGACGTGTGCCAGAAGACTAGAGGAGATAGGATAATATGGCCAAATTCTAGGTCGCTGTAACTTAGTTAACATCATTTTTCTTATCCTAAGTGCCCTCTGCCATTTTGAGATGCCAAGATATTCTCCTTCACTCTGTTTTCAACGTTGTCACTACTCACTACTCAGAGTGGTTGGCCCCTCTGTCTCTCTCCAGCCTGTACATTAAACTCTCTACACATGAAGCACTTGAGGTTTCTCTGAATTGGAAGATGACGCAAAAGTGAAAGTTGCCTGTTTGAGAAGAATGCTAAATGAAAGGCTATCAGGTCTAATGGGAATATAAATAGGTAAGCTTTTAGAAAATTAAGTTGCTTAATTGTTCAGGTTATATATAACTCGGAAGTTGCTAAATCACGCCATGTCTTTGACAGGCTCTTACTTCAGCGGGGCAAGGTGGGGGAGAGAACCGAGCACAGTATACAAAATACATAGGAGCTATTTTCATTTAAAGAGAAATAACCAGTGCCTGATAACACAATCCACTTGTTAGCGAGGCAAGAAATTTTTTCAAAATGCCTATAAGTAAGGGTCTCTCAAAAACTCGATTGGGTTGTGATATTAAAAAGGATGATCAAAGAGAATCTGGCTATAGCACTTAGAGGGTTCATTTATCTCATATGAGACGTGCACATAATCACTTGGCTCAGTTTCTGGTCAGCATTGTAGATTTTCCTATTCAGCTTGCTAATTAGCTGTGAAAAAAATGGAAATGAGTAAAAATAATCAAATTTTATTTAAAAGTCTTTTCTCAGAATTCAGGGGCTTTAAAAAATGTTCCCATGAAAGGGCATAATTTCAGAAAATTCTGCCTTCTTAATTTTTTCTCCTGTTCCAAGGTCAAGTGATGACATGTTATTATCAAGCTGTTGATACGCACAGCATGTTAGTTCTGCATCTGGAAATACTTTATGTGGAGAAAATCACTTTCTTTTTTTTCTTTTTTTCTGAGGGAAAGCTCAATATAGCCAAAAAATATTTTTCCTTCAGGAAATAGAGCCATTTGTTCATTACCAGGCAAACAGTACTCCCCTGTCCTTCCGGCCCTCTGCCAGAGTTATTTACACACAGGCTCGTTCAAGCTAACCACCTTGGCTTCTTGCTCCTTCACACCATTTGATACCGCGTGAACGTGAAGCTGTTGTGGATAAAGAAGTGCTTCACTGTGACGGCTTTGTGTTCTGTGGCGGAGCCGCAGGCACACTCCCCTATGAGGAACCCTTGTTTACGTAGGAGAGCAGACAAACAAGATACAGCAGCCCGGATTCAGGGAACACACCAGGAGAGGTGTTGGGAGGGTGAACCGGCAATGTCTTTTTCTCTTTTCTCCTAAGATAAGTCGGCACTCGAGCAAAATGAAAGTGACGCTTACAAATGGGAAAGTGGGATGCTGTGGTTGGAAATACATTTTATGGTTATCAAATGATTAAATTGCATGCAAAACTCATAGCTGCTAGTTACCTCTGAGAAGAAGAGCTTGAGATGGTCCGTACAAGGTCTCTCAAAATAAAAACACCTCAGTTACCCAAATCAATACTGCTCTACAAGCTGATTTTGTGATGTGGTCAGCATCCAAAGTAAAGCAGGAGACAAATGCAGCCCTTTCAGGACTCTCGCCAAGTCTTCTAATCTAGCTTGGTCTCCCTCCTCACCCTTCTTCCCAGCCCCAAAGCTGAGGGGAGCCTGCCCTGTCAGCCTCCCCAGGGGTCCCTGAGGAGGGGCTGGCAGCAGGGATCCTCACCCTCACTGGCTGTTCATCACCCCAGCATCCAGCTCAGGGCCTTTCTCTCGCTCACGAGGGGAGAAAGAGCGGGTCCTCCAAAGAGGACGTGGACCGAAGGGGGAGTATACCCCCCTTCCAGCACTGGAACGCCAGCCCCGAGTATCCTGCACTTTTACTACGAAGTGCAAGGAGCACTGAATCATAGAATTGTAGGATGGTTTAGGTTCGAAGGGACCTTGAAGATCATCTAGTTCCACCACCCCTGCTATGGGCAGGGACACCTCCCACTAGACCAGGTTGCTCAAAGCCCCATCCAGCCTGGCCTTGAACACTTCAGGGATGGGGCATCCACAACTTCTCTGGACAACCTGTTCCAGTGCCTCACCACCCTCAGAGTGAAAAATTTCTTCCTGATATCTAATCTAAATCTCCCCTCTTCCAGTTTGAAGCCATTACCCCTCATCCTATCACTACACGTCCTTGTAAAAAGTCCTTCCCCACTTCTCCTGCAGGTGCCCTTTAGGTACTGGAAGGATTTAACTGAGGAGTTAGAAAAGGCAGTGGTGGGGGCGGAAGGGCAGCAAGAGACACTGCAGTCCAGGCAGTCGGAAAAAGGAGTGAAGGAAAACAGAATGAAGGTCCTACACAAATAAACATGATGTGATTTAAACAACATTGATAGGAAACTATTAGTATTTGTTTATTTATGAGGAAAGCCAGTCCCAGACGGTTTCCCATAGATTTTCTCACCTAACCAAACTTAAGAAATGGGATGCTAAACAGCAAAATAACACCACTAGTTTTAATTTGCGCTCCTACCCTCTGAGACTTTCAGAAAATTGGATACATTTTGCTTTAGACTACTCACACTGAAATAAATTTGTTTATATAAAGGAATTTTCTCTTTTGGTACGTCTCTATCTGTAACAACTTTGTGAAGAAATAGTTAAGAGCTTGCGGGTACGGGTTTAGGGACCAGGTAATTTTTCCCCAAGAAAGAAAGGATTAATTGCTTTAAAATTGTTAGCTATTTTAGGAATGGTTATTTAACATTTCAACTCAACTGAACTGTTATAGAAAAATTATGTAAGGCTTTCTATTATCTACTTGGGGAGCAGCAGAGTTTACAAAACTGATGGATTCTGTATGTTCTGGGATCAAACCAAGTTTTCAGAATAATTTATGGTGTTTAATAAACTGTGAACATCATTGCTGAATATCATCATTCTGTATTGCACTTGCTACTAGCGGCAGCTGTGATGGCTGAGGTGCTTTCCAAGCAGTGAGAATGACTTCTTTTCTGATGAATCTGCAAAACCTGTACTTAAATAACAGCTGTAAATCTCACACCTGAAAGCTCCCTTAGTTCTCTTCTCAGTTCAATTGGGGTGATAGTTTTATTAAATGCTGGATGTAAATGTTAAAAAAAACCCAACCAACCTAATCTAGAGGGAAATGATAGGATGGTACGATGCAAGGACATCATTGTTAAGTTATGTCGTTGTCACCAGTAGGCGAGAGAAAGTGATTCAGATGTCTGCTGCCTGTCTGCGGAGTGACTGGCATGAGTTTGTGAGAAAAACTACTCAGGCATCCCAGCTGCAGTCCCTCTGTGGGACAGTGCTCCTGCCTCCCGCTCCCCGTGGGAGGGGAAAGGGGTATCGGTCAGGGATGAAGGTGAGTTTGCACCCAGTTACACCCATTCTCCTACAATGGTGCACAAATGGGGAGCGGGCCGAAGCAACCATGCAAAGACGTCCCTGCTTCTTTGGCTGAGGGGGGGTCTCCTCCAAGCTGGGGACTCTTGCAGCTGTGAGTTGTACAGCCTGTCAAAACCTGCTCAGGGGCTGGAGCCAAGCAAATTAGGTATGACAGTGGAGCTCTCTGAGCGTACGTGTGGCTTCAGTCTCTTCCCTGGGACCGCTAAGGTGCCCACGAGTTGTAACTCCAGCAAGTACCTTCTGGAGCCACCGCGAAGGAAATGGCTCTGGCTCAGATGCTGCTGAGAGAAGGAGAATGTGGGAAAGGACACAAAGTAAAACTTATTGAGATAATCTACGTAACTGGAAAAAGACACTTCTTTTGAAAAGAGTTACGGAGAGAACAATTTTACTTTGCTTTGAGTATAGTGTCAATAAACACTTTATTTAAAATTATTTTGAACATTCAAGCTTGTTGCAGTAGGTCCTGTGGGCTGGTCTCTGTGACAATAAGAATGAACTTGTGAAGTCTTGTGAGAGGCAGGAGAGAAGCAGACGCCGCCGGGCATACAGCAAGAAGTCAAATGTGCTGCTCCGGAGTCTGCAGCTTCCCAGAGGAGAAGGCACTGGCAGCCATCCTTTGGGGCCAGAGGTAAATGCAGTTGCTGTGGAAAGTGGCAGGATGGGAAAACCTCAATTTAAGACAAATCCTAACCAGTCCTGTCTCCCATTGACTTATTCTGACATGATATCAGAGAAAGATCACAAGCCCAAGGTCAATACGTTTACTCAGACACAGTAATTCGTCGAACAACACTCGGTGTCAGGAATGGCAGTACCACTCACACTGAAAACCGGGAAACCACAGACAGACTTGCTCACTGCCTTCACGAGGAGCAACCAACTCTCTCGTAGCTGTGGTTCCTTCCTCTTAGCATTGAGCACGCCATCAGGAGCAAGCCTTCTATGTAACACAAGTCACCAGTTGCCCTAAACTGATGATCATGTGAGATGCTCACGCCCATATCACTTGAGGTGAGCCCCAAGAACTCTGGAGACTCCTGGCACCTCCTGGATTGAGTATGAGGAACCTGACTCAGAGGCCACCAAAGTCAACAGGGGCCAAGGACCACTTTAGGAGGACAGTATATTTATTAGCATGCCAACACCAAGCACTGAAATGTTTTAGTCCCTAAAACCTACCTACTGAACTACTAAAATTATGAAATAATGGTTTTATTTGCCCTGGCACCTGCCCTAAGAACTACTGCTTTCAGGACTGATGGGTACAC
>NW_009647763.1:3644461-3644836 GCF_000708025.1 Charadrius vociferus | reverse complement strand
TCTGGTATGGCTCCCCACGTCCCCCTGACGGCGCCGCCAGTTGGCATCCCTTCCAAATCCCCTTACGGCTGCCTTCAGACGCGCTCCAGTGGCTTCCCCAAAAGAAGCTCATTTGGCTCCGACAGCCAAGCAGAGACCTCTGCCTTCCGAGCCCCGGCACGCCCCGCTGCCCACGGCGAAGCCAAACCGGGCGACGCCGAGGAGGGGACCCCCGCGCTGCCGAGGCGGCCGGGCGAGGGAGGTCACCCACCGCCTCCGCGCAGCCGCGGCAAACCTCGGGGAGACAAACGCTGCTCCCCCACCCGCGACCTCGCCCCGGTGTAACCAACTCCGGGCCGTTGTTGGAGGTGGGACCCGGGGCGAGGGTCGGGGGGG
>NW_009647763.1:3602280-3641609 GCF_000708025.1 Charadrius vociferus | reverse complement strand
CCCCGGGTCTGGGCCGGCCGGCGGCCAGCTCGCCTTGTCTCCGCGGGCAGGCGGCCGGGGCTCGCCCCAGGACAACGATAAAAGTCCTCCGAGCTTAATTTCCCAGAAAGAGAGTTCTCTGTTTTTCTTATTAGTTGGCTGTAATGGTCAAACGTTATTTTGAGTTTGGTTTGTTTTTTTTTTTTTTTATTTATTTTATTTCGTATGGTAATTGCAACTTCTACTCAAAGTTTTTTTTTTTTATTACAATTCTTGAATACCCTTTTAAATTAAACTAATAGAAATACTAGTAGAAACACTAGTGAGTTTCAGCAGAAATATTTTGCTAAACAATTTCCTTTCTCTCGTTTTAAAATGATATCAAGCCTGTCTGGTTTTGTACGCTATTAAATAATACGGAAAACATTTTATGCCTGCTTAGTCAAGGGTGGTGTGGTGTGGTTTTTTTTTTTTTTTCCGCCCCCCTAAGAAATCTAAACTGTGAATTACTGTGAAAGAAGTAAATCAAGCGGTCGGGGTGGCAGGAGCAAACCATTAATGGCTCGGTCTGGGTTACTCTGCTGCACGGAGCTGTGCGTGCAGACGGTGCCTTCTGTTCCCTGTGTGTGCAGCTCCTAGCACAAGGGGGCTCCGGTCGTCATTAGGAGTTCTGGGGACACCGAGTAATTACAGTAATTACTAAATAGAAAGAACTACTGGTCTAACGAGCTGCAGATTCAGCGGGCCCAGTTTTTAAATTCTGTTGTTGTTGTTGTGAATTACCAGTGACTACCAGAGGAATTTGCTCCTCAGGTTATGAGGACGCTATGCAGAATCCTCAGTATTTTGATAGTGAAAATGATACGCAGACATGCTAAAAATGTGCATCTGTTTTTAAAGATAGCAGAGTCTCAGCCTGTTAGGTTTGCAACATGTGGACATATTTAGATAGATGCCTTATAGCCTGGGGGTACTATTTATTTATCGTTAAATGTTAAATCTTTCCTTATCCTACCAGTCAGGAGATACTTCTGAAACTTCAGGTATGAATTATGTGAAACTTATTATTGATTTTTTTTGCTTTGCCTCACTTTAAAAAAAAAAAAAAGTATTGTAGATTAGGGTGAGAGGGTTTTTTCCATGTGAGTTTTAAAAAGTTACTGCTGTTATCTGTAAATGCATATAAGGTTACTGTGGTTTTCAGCTGTGCAAAAGCAGCGGTGGTATGCTATAAAGTCAGGGTGTCATTACTTTTGTTGATAGAACAATCCAAATTTTTAATGTTTTATAGGCTATTGTGTTGATACTATTTTTCCAATGGCTGTTTGGCATAGCAGGCATATACATGCTGGCTGAGGTGGCACGTTAAAACATCACTGCTATGGATAAGAATAAAATAGCGCAGCACTTATCTCAAAGCTCAAATGTAGAGGACTTTTAATTGTCTATCTAAGTCCAATTGTGTGGCAACAGTGCAGAACGCTTCTTTACAAAGGCGGATTTTTAGATTCTCAAGTGACTAGATTGCCTCATATGTGAGATCTGTTTACAAACCTTCTTGTTACTATGAAGACAAAACAGAGAGCCATATGCATTCATGTGGTCCTTGCTGAATAATGGTACATGTGTCTGCTTGAGTGTTTGGCAGTATATCATGTTTAGTTTATGTGGTGGCACCCTACAAGGCCATTCTTTTTTGACTCTTAACTATTTCTAGTACCATTGGCTGGACTTAGTTACATGAGTAAACTTATGACACTGGTCTGCATGTTTGTAACTAAGCTGGAAGTTTTTAAAGCAGGACATTTGTTGTTCAGCATTTTGCCAAACTTCTTTGTTTATTAATTTATTTAGGTGCTTGTTTTAAAAAGAATTGAGGTGAATTGGATTTAAACAAAAGTGAAAGTAATGAGTACCATTTTGCATGTCCCTCTCCTCATCATTTTTGAGTCATCAGTAGGGGCCGTTACCACTTTTGAAACTTAACCGTATCGGGTAAGCTAATGGGAATATAGGGGCTCTGTGTCTGGCAGAAGTGGTTTACCTAGCGAAATACTGTAATACTTACCCATCAAAGAGAAGAATGCTTGCTATTTGAGAGTATTACTGTAGAGTGTACAAGTCACAGTTATATGACTTGTATTATGAAATATGGCAAGCTGTCTCCCAAATTTGAGTATGGTGGGGCTTTGTAATAAGCTGTGGTCAGTTATATTGATAGTTATCCATCCAGCTCTGTAAGTAGAGCTCAGCACGTACTACCTCCATGTATTTCTCACTTGATTCTGCGTAAGAATTCCAGATAAATTGCCAGAGCTGAGTACTAACTGTCTCTGCCTGTCTTGGGTCCTAACATACATCAGGCTCAGCAAAACCTGCTTCTTCGTGTCAATGGCCTTCGCACAGGGTAAGGATAGGAAAATGTTTTACCTGTCTTACCTCAGTCATTGAGAAGAGGTGAACATGACAGTGTATGGTTTTAAATTATGGGTCCTCCTAGCAGGAGGAATACATAATTATTATTAGATCTGATGGGTTAAAATCTTCAGCAAGAGTTAATTGCTAATACTCTTGGGAGCTCCACAGAAGTGTTGAGTGCAGAGGCTGCATACCTTTGTTATTTGAAAAAGGTCTGATAAGTTATGAGGAAACTACTTTAAAAATTCTTTTATTTAAAGAGGCAGGTTATTTTTTCTTAACACATTTCTTAAACAGCATCTCTGAAGTAGTATGTTACATATTAAAATAACTATTTCTGAAGTTACTTCGTTTTCTACTGTAATTTAACTGTGGGTTGTTTTTTTTTTTTCTTCAGTAGAAGGAACTATCTAGCAGTTCTTGAAGAAGTGAAGAAACAGCAAGGGGAAGCATAAGCTTTCCATAAGCTAGATGGAAAATGGAGAATAGTATTTTCACATGTTTCAGTCAGTAATTTTGGATGCTACATTTAATTAAAGTAGCAAAGAACTATCACAGAAGAATGATAGTTTCAAGCTGGCTGTGCCATTTTAATAGGAAATAGCAGCTTTGTACAGTTTTGTTTCTCTTTTTGGGGCTTGACCATTTTTTATAAGACTTTGCAGCAACTGTTTTATTTAAGCAGGAAATACTAAAAAGCAATTCTTTGGGGCCATATTTTTCATTCTGAAGTGAAACTAGGACTTGTAAAAGTGCTGGTCTGACAGCCTGAGAGCGAAAATCAATTGTAAATAGAAGTATTAGAAGTTTTTCCATGATAACCAACTAGCGAGCCCCTACTTGGACCTGAAGAAATCATCAGTGAATTTAAAGACTATGTTAATCCCTGGAACCATCTGGGTTGTTTTTTCTTTTTTCTTTTTTTTTTTTTTTTTTACTGAAATAGCAAGTGGGAAGCACCACAGAGTGTTCTAAACTTTTCTTCATAAATCGAACAATTGACTTTGCCCTAACCACTTATTGGTAGTAGGTTTCCCCCATTAAGATTTGTCCCCAGAAATCCCTCTCCCAAAGCTGTGTGCATGGAAAAAGGGTGAGAGGGTATGGGTATGGGAAACAATCTGATGCGGTGTTTCCAAATCCCCAATGTGAAATAATCAGAAGACGTACAAGTATCATATGCAGCTTCTCCTGTCAAATTAAAAGTCTCTTGCTGTTTGGTTTTTTTTTTTTTTATAATTGTCTTATGATTAACTTCTCACCATCACTAACATGGTCTAAACATAAAAGTTTCTTCTTGCTCTGAGGAAGTTTTATATATTCTGGGTCCTTATTTTCATTTGTCTTTCAGGCACATTTTGTACATCTGCAAAATGGTCACTCTCTGTTCTTTGTATGTCAGGGTAATAGCAGCAGAGTGTGGACCACAACTGTTTATGTTCACAACATAGCTTGTGTTTCTTTATTTCCTTGTTCTGCCCTGGGCATGCCTCTTTTACTGTTTCTTGAAACTGACTATTGTCTTTTACTTTTTCATAGATTTATATATGAGTAAGCAAAGACCTATACATGTTTGTTTTTTTTTCTCTGTTTTCTCTGGATGGGGGTCTCAGGGAGTACCTACCAAAAATGTACCAATTAGATGGTAATATTCTTAAAGTAATACAGTGCACCAATGTGGATGTAATTATCTGACATAAATTGCCCCTGTACATGGTCACGCTAATATGACTGGTTTGTATAGTGATTATATCCATTTTTTCTGAGTTTGTTTATGCATGTTCTACCTCTGTCAGTGTAGACTTGGTCTCAACAGAAAAGTCCTTTCTAAAAATGACATAAAACCCATAAGTAATGTAATAATGTAATTAGTAATGGGTATACGGCCACTTCATACACACATGGGTTTTGTTGCACCTCCGTTTGTGTTCAACAGAAAATTATTGTTTTGTTTTTGCTTGTGATTGACAGTTCTGTCCTAATATGCTTACAGAGTCTGAAAAGTGCAACTCTAATAGACAAGAAAACTCAGCCTGTACAAAAAAATTGTAAAGAATATCTCTGTTTTTAAACATTTAAGTTCAATTCATTGTAACTTAGTTGTAATAAATTGCTGCAGCTCTGGCTAAAATCTCTGATTTATGAAAGCTGCCAAAGGAGGGGGAAAAAAACATGTGCAGTATTTTTTGAAAGGCATGCTTTAATTGCTGTTGTGTCATACAGGAGGAGCTCAAGGGTTGATTGCTACCGAAAGTTTCTTTTTTAGATGGTGGTTTATTGGAAATTCCATACAAATGAAAGCAGTTAGGTAATTTGCATGTATAGTTCAGTTCAATAGAAAACTGAAGACTAGAGGAGCTAAAGCTAATTGAAATTACAGTGTCAGGTGACACTTTAAAGGTAATGCAGTAAAGTAGGGTTTGACCCTCTTCATAAGAAAATGTTTGTGAAAAAACAAAGCAGAAAAACCCCAGATTATTTTCTGTAATTTGTAGTGAAGTTTAGACTTTTTTGGCTACAGAGTTTAGTATTGCTGCTGGCCTGACTAGGCTAACTTAATCCTCCCTGCCTCCCCAAACACTAGTGGTGTGCCTGGAGTTTTCCTCTGCTGGGCTTGGTGGTGGACTGTCAGAGCTTGGGTGCTCTCCTTATCAAGTAATTTATGAATATAGAATAATACTGGATGTTTTCTAATAAGCAATTTAAAAAGCCAGAATGTCCAATTACACATTGTAGGGTATGATATAGTCTCAGAGAATTTAGTAGAGCAGAATGCTTAATTTTCTTGAAATAGTATTATTTAATGAGCAGTTTTCCCATGGAGTAATATCTGCACTTAGGCAGAAAGGAGCTTTATGTTTAAAAAAATCTAACAGGACAGGATCAGGATTATCAGAATTAGTCTTATTAGACAGTGGGGTTTTCTTGCATATTGGGGTTTTTTGTTTGTTTAAATAAGATAAATGGTCCAATCTCTGTATTTATGTATTTTGTACTTGTGGTTTGCATTAAAACAAAACGTGTAGTGTGTCAAGAAAGAAGAGCGTGAAATAATAACTGGGGTTACCCTTCCTTGACAACAAGACGTGACACTATTTAGTCAGAGAAATACCTATTTAGCTTATACTAAAGGCGGTATTTAACAGAGACTAAGTTGCTGGCATGTATTGGCATTCTTCATCGCTCAGTGTAGTTCAATTGGAGTGTAGTCTGTTCACAAAAGTCCTAAAAGTATGTGGAGTTTCATGTTCCTTGTCTTTCAAAGACAGCTAAAATAGTTCAGTTAGCTGGAAAACATATCTTTTGCTCTAACTGTTGTCAATTTATGTGGGGTTTGAGAGTGATTTTATGTCTTTCTGTACAAGCATTAGCAATGAAAAAGAGATGCTGTAGAGAGTAATGCAGGCCCCTGGTTAACTGACATCTGTGCATTCTGGTAGTGTTTAACTGAGTCCTCTGTGACACCTGTGAGTGCTGATCCATCTTGAGATTTGAGTTTCTAAAACTATTTTGTTAAAGTTGTAGAAGAGAGAATCAAGTACAATTCATGGTCTTCTGTAACAGTAGAGACAGACTAATTTTGACTATTTCACATTTAAAATCAGTTATGTTTATGAACACAGTTTCTGAAGCTGCTTTTGAAGGGTTTTTCCCTGCCTTTGTCTGAGATAAAATAGTTCTTTAGTGAAAAAGGTATTTATCTTTGACTGGACATTCATAGACTCCTACAACCAAATTCCTTATCCTGTTTAGGTCAATAAAAGTTTCTGCTCTTTGGTAGAGGTAGATTTTAACTATAAACTTTCAGACTATCAAGTTGGACACCTTGATGCTGTGTGACATGATAGTCTATTTTGATTGCCAGGAGAGGTCGTGGTACTAGGCTCTTAAAGAGATCTTGCTTTAAAATCTCTGCAAATCTCTGTGAGTATAATTACTTCAAACATTCTTTGTAAAATTGTGTCAGACAGAACTTGCCTGTTCCATTATTTTGTGCTTGGTCATACAATACTAGCAAAATTCCTTTAAAAGTTAGTGGATATTTTCACAGTGCTGCTTGGCTAGAGTCTTTGTTTTCTTAAGGCTTAACTAGCGGATAAGCTACACGTATTTAATTTTGTGAGATACAGTTGAATTTCAGTGCAGGCTTAGCAAGATGTTACATCTGAAGAAATTTGTGATAAGTGTAAGGGTAGGTGTCATTTATATAATATACTTGAGTAGGAAATGATGTTAGTGAAGTAACGTTAGCACACTGTTAGTGAAATACAAACTCACAGGAAGGTGTTTGTTTTAGAGCTAGAGTGGTGCCAAAGACAATGTTGCTCCCTCTGCAGTAGGTTGGTGTGGTGGCAAAATGTTGGGGTGGAGAGGGCAATAAAGTTGGTCTAGTGAGTTGTCTGTCATATTTAATACATGTTGTTACATACTGTTCACATCTTTTTTAGTTTTTTTAATCTCTGATTTACTTAATTACTAAATAAAGAAATAACACAAATTGTACTAATCTTTAACAATTTATTGTAGTGGATAATGTTAATTATTGGTGAAAAACTTCAGAATCAGCTGTGCATTAGTAAGACTACTACAGTGTTTGGGGTAATCAGTAGGGTAGTTTTGAGTCAGCTATATTTTTGTAAAGGAGTAAGGTTGTAAGCTGGAACTGATACGCAATGGTATGAAGGTTCCCACAACACCTTCCTTTGGTCTGATTTGTTATTGACAGGACTTTGGTCTGCGAAATGTCAGGAGACAAAAGGATGACATATAGTACTTTCATTTTTCTCTGCTTTGTTTTTAGCTCAGCTCACTAATAGTTGAAAACTGTTATAGTATAGCTGTTCAGTGGTTCCATTAAATTAGTTAGTGATCTCTTTGTGGACAAAAATTCATCATTC
Source organism: Charadrius vociferus (assembly GCF_000708025.1). NCBI lineage: Eukaryota > Metazoa > Chordata > Aves > Charadriiformes > Charadriidae > Charadrius > Charadrius vociferus. The sequence goes on along the minus strand of NW_009647763.1, from coordinate 3,634,314 downwards.
TCTATGTTGCTGTTATGAACAGGCTTGGCAGAGAGCTGAGAAAGTCATAGACAAGGAAATAGAAGCATATCAGATCCTCCAAAACTTCTCTTTTGGAGCAAGGAGAGTTTATATACCACCTCAGAAATTATTGTTTTGCTGCTGGGTTGTACAGATTTCAGCATCCAGAGTTGATAAACCTGAACATTCCATGATGGCAGGTTGGCCTGGACACATTCACTTATGAAAGTTAAGTGTACAAGAAGAACCTCTGCTTTAGTTTTTGGTCTGTGTCCTCCTATGTGATGCTTTGTAGTGGTGTGTCTGGGGTCTTTGCTTGTTTTCCTGTAGTAACGGTGAAGTAGCTTTCAGTAGATGTACCCTGACTTTCCTTCCCTTGCTCCCCAGATCACCCTCTGCATGGCAGAAAAGAGAAAGACACATGGGACGATGGAGTTCCTTTACGCACACCTCTCCAAAGCTTCAATGCAGCATATTTTCCACAAATGGAGTGACTCTGAGAGAAACCTTTTAATTTTCTTTCTCTTTCTCTCTCACAGCCCTATAAATAAAAGAAGAAAACGAGGATGCTAAATACACATTTTTGGGTGTATGCTGGTTGAGAATGAGGCCTAGAGGGGAAAATAAATAAGATGGGGAGGGGAAGTTTGAATGTGACTGACAGTGGATTGTAATTGCCTACAAAATGTTATTTTTATCAGATCAAGTCTCCCTCTAACTTAAGTCCTCAACCTAAAGAATTATAGTACTACAGCCTTCAAAATCTCTGTCCAGTCGCAAGTTGTACAAGCGTGTCTTGATGAGTGACTAAGATCCCATAGAAGGCACCATTTTGGATTCAGTGGTAGCATCCTCTAACTTCGTTTGTTTGACATCTTCGTGCATAATTTACACAGAGAATACAATGTCTTCTTATCTTGCTCAATGCTTGCAGGTATTTCTCTTTACATTTGCTTATACACTGTTTTGATTTAATTTAGTTGCAGTATCATTTGATCCTGGTCAATAGTTCAATCCACTTAACTAGCAAGCAGGGGAATAAATGAAACCAATTTTGTATAACTCTTTCTCAGTCAAGTGGGTTGTCTGGCAAGCCAAGAGTGTAATAAATAGGTTTTGGGGCTATTTACAGACTCACACACTAGAAAACAGAGCACTGTGCTTCCCAGTTTCATTACATGATTCAGACAGTGTCACATCCAGATGATGGGATTGCACCTGTGTGTTTATCTCAGCCAAAAATGCATTTTTTTTTTGGCTCCTACTTTGATGTTTTCCCATAAAAATAAAAACAGATTACACCAGAAAATTGAGGGGATTTGCTATATTGCGTGAAGAAATATTTAAGCGTGCATGTATAAGTACACACTTATGGACATTTATGTGATCATAGCTTTTGCCTCCAGTCATGTTCTGTCTGCTTCACAGTACAGTATACCTGGAATAACTTCATGAGAGCTTGTGGTTGCAAGTCTGGCTTGTTTGTCACTGACAGGAAGATTTGTCCTAGATTCAATGTAGGTTCAACTTCTGCTATTATTTTAATATCAAAGAAAATATTTTAAATAAATAAAATTATTTGCATTATTTATGTGTGAGTATTAGCATTTATTTCACAAGCGTGTACATAGATGCATATATACAGCCACATTTTATTACACAGGTAAAAAATATTAGTTCTCTGTGATGAACTGCTGTGGTTTCACTGTGGTGCAATGGGTATCAGAATCTGCCCAGGTGATCTTTCTAAAGTGTTACTGTTCCTGGTACATCGCTGATGTGGTGATGCCAGTAGAGTCAGTAACAGAGTGTGGCCCATTTTATTGCCTGAGACTGATTCAGCCAAGGTCAAGTCTTGTAGGACTCTGAAGATGTTTGCCTTCTAAGTTGAAGCACTTGGAATTACTTTTATATCCTCTTGTTTCTGAAGGACGTAATTGTATCACTCTTAGTCTAGGCAGAAAGTTAAAGGATCATTTCTGAGGCCCAACAGCCTGTCGCTGTTGCTTCAGGATGGTCAGATTGTGCACAGTGCTCATTAACCCTCACCCCTCTGGTAGGACACACACTTCAGTGCCACGGCTGAACTAGTGGTGCCAGTTCTCATGGCTGTAGAAATGTGACCAGAAAGTCAATCCACAAACGGACTACCTGTGTAAATAGATTATGTAAATGAAAGATATAATAAAAACCACTTTAATCATGCCGACACTTGTTATCTTGTTGCTTGACCTTCACTTTCTCCGGTGTCAAGCGCAAAACCATCTTGCCCTCATCTCACAATTTTCTAATCGGTGCCCCAGAGCTGAGAAGGTGACACCAAACTGTGCTCGGCACAGCTTGTGTTACCATGTGAACTGCCTTGTCTCTTGTGAATAAAATGAAAACTCTTGTCATTTTGGATCAAATCCTGACTTCAATAAAAGTGCAGAACGGCAAGTTGTTACTGATTTTTTTATTTTTTATTTTTTTTCTCTCATGAGGCCAGGATTTTGCCATCAGCTGTAGATAGGACTTGTACTGCTGAAATAGTGCTCCTCGTGACTGGCTCGGCCTCTAAATGGAAACCTCCAGCATGTGAGGTTTGCTCTTCATTGGATGTGGTAACACTAGGTGAGAACATTGGAAAAACTGTCTATGTGGAAACAGCCTCTGGACACTTCAGGCAAAGAAGATATAAAACAACAGGCACTCTCAATAGAAATGATTGTTATATTGCCAGATGGTATAAGGTAATTTGGAAAGAAAGAGTAAAGATATATTATCTACCCCAAGGTGCTTTCATTGTGATTTGAATATAAAATGTGTGAAGTCTTGGGTACAAGTGTTGGAACTGACAGTGCCTTACAGCTGTGGTTTTAGCTTTTTTTTTTTTATAGTTATAACCCATCTGAGAAAGGAACTTGCTGGGTTCCTGAGGGCATTGTAGTTCCAGCAGAATTTGTGAGCTTGGAGCCTGGACTGTACCTTACCTGTACTGCACGCTTCTTTCCCCAGTGAAATCCCATTATATCTGAGTTTGGAACTGCTTGTTAAGATGTGAGAAACTTGCATTTCATTTCAGTTTGTGCATGGTGTTATTTTGGGGTTTGCTTTCTTTCTCAATGAGGTCTGATACCTTCTTATTTCAAGTGGCATAATTTCAGAGATTCTTTTTTCCCTGCTTCTGGTATGGTTTAGCATAAAAAAAGACACAAGAAAACAGTATTTACAATAGGTTTGCAAGGTTCTAGTGTGATGTTTCGTTCTAGTGTAACCTACCTCTCCTATGTATCTCATCCTCTAGCCGAAGCCCAATAGCACCGAACTGAATTGCCTTATCGCTGATAACTGGGTTTCTCTTTGCACTTCCCCATTTTTAGACGTAATTTTGAGAGACTCTTGCACCTAATGGGTTGATTAGACAGGAGATGAGCTATTTTGTTTTGGTTTTTTTTTAATACTACAAACAAAATAGAAAGAGAAAAAAGCCCAGATCAACCAAAGCTTATGACGTGATTTTAGAATGCATAACCTTGGGCAAAAAGGGCCAGTTATTGGAGTAGTTCTTGAGTAACCTAGTTGTTTGATAAGGATCCTTGCCTGTTTAAGTTGTTGTTGGTTGTTGGAAACATTCCATTTCTAAATTTGTGCCTTACTGCATACCCTGAGGTACGTGTACAACCCACTGTAATTGCACAGTTTATTATTTTATTAATGAGAGCTATGATAATGTGTTGGCTCATGAATTCCCTCCAGTCCAGGTATGGTCTCTTAATTGCCGAGGGTTCTGCGATTCCATCATTTGTTCTGGGGATGGTGACAGAGAGCAAAAGCAAAGCCTTTACAAGCGCATGGTTTAAAGAACTCCGACCCTGCCCTAAAGCCTGTATTTGGTGTGATACTGCAACCAAAGGCTGGAAAAGGTAGGACAGCTTTTCAACACACACCTAATGAATAATAATAGAAGCGGCAGAAGTAAATTCTTACTACATAATCTCAAGTACCTGAGACTTTGCCAGCTGGAAGGAGTGGGACGCACACCTTAATTGGCCTTCCTAACCATAACAGAGCACCCCTTAGTACTTCTTTGATCTGGGTCTCTCCTGCCTGCCTCTGTGCCGGAGTGGCTGGAAGACTGGCACTTCATTTGCTGTAAGGCACACAACAGTGAGCAAGCATCTGGCGTGCAACAGCAGCTCCTATTTTTAATGAGCCTCTAGGGTAGCAGGCGTACTAGGGTGCCCATTCCCAAGTTCCGGAAACTATTTCTGTGTGCAGATACTAGATTGCATAGTACGAGAGCAGGGAGCAGCATCAGCGGAGGTGTGGTCTGTGGAGGAGTTGGGGAAATCCAGTTTAGTGTGTCTGTAACTCTGGAAACAAAACTTTCCCGTAAAAAGCCATGGTAAAACACCACAACCTCAACCAACTAGCACTTGCTCCTCAGCGCTGCCCGGCTTTACTGGTGTGCTCTAAACCTCTGACCCTGGGCTTGCAAGATCTGGTGAGCTCTGAGGACATCATGGCAGCGCGTGTCCCCCCCAGCCTGTGGGACAGGGGAACGGTGAGTTGCCAGTGAGCGTGTCACAGGTTGCCTCCTTGCTGTGGTGGCTGGTACGGGTTTCCACAGCTTCTGAAACTGCTCATTGCAGCACTTGGCTCTTCTACAAGGGCTTTTCATAGCTGTAGCCCCTGTGGCTTGCTGCAGCATGGTTTTCTGGTGGAACAGATGGTACATTACGTAGAAAGTTACTGTATTTTTGTATCACTGATTTTTATTTATTTATTTCGCTGTTTGTCTTCCCCCTTTTTTTTTTTTTAAGTGGGCATATAGCTTCAGTGCAGAACTTGGAATTGGCATTGGATTTGCCTTTGATATATTAATCTTTATATTTGTGTATGTGTGCAGTATTTTACACTGAGTAGTGTGTGCACTCTGAAGTTATAGTGAACAGATTTTCGTCATTGGATTGAAATTAGTTCACGATACTGTAAGGGGAAAAAAGCCTATGAAAGAAGATCTTTGAAAGCAAAAGTAAATGTCGTCTTAAGCGTTGTACTCAGTGGAGTACAGTTTCAGTTTTAAATCAGTAGATGTGTTTTCTGTATCTAATCTTTGTTTTTTCTAATTGCTATCATCTGGTCAATTTGAGTGAAAATGCTATTCCCATAAGAAAAATATTTATTCTAAATATTATTGTTGCCTAGGATCTAGTTGAATTTATGAGATACAGAAGCAGTCAAGTTGATTTAATATTTTTAACATTTTTATAGTGTTTTCTCAATTGTTTCCATGAAAGCAATTTCAATAAATATTTTAGCAATAGCTTTTGGTTTCTTGAAATTGGGTTACCTATTGTTGAAAACTGCAGGTTCTTAAACATGGATTTCAGATCTGCATTGTCTTGATCAGACATTTGAAATAAAATAAAAATACCTTAGCAAGCCCCAAAATAAAGGCTTGTCTTTTCCCCCACTGAACTTCCAGGACTTTATGTGTTCTGTCCAAAGAATCTCTGTAAGGCGTTACTTATAAAAGATAGTTAGAATCACAGGGTTTTGGTTCCACTTAGCCAAATCACTTTCCTGTATTAACTTTTATTTTTTATGTGTATATATACATTGGTATATGCACACACACATATATTATTTTATATATATGTATACATGTGCACAAGTGTCTGAATGTACATATGTATATACCCACCACACATACATATACACTGTCACACTATATGTCTATGGACACTCACACACACCTGCAATGTATGGGATCATCCGATTTGAAATTTAAGGTTTATGTTTTCATCCTAAACCCAGTCCTTACCCCATAATCCCAGTAGTGTTTTTCTTTTTGCAATGTAGTGTTTTTCCAGTAGCTTCTGAACGGGAGGCTGAGCGTCCTCGTGTCTGGAGACCCCCCTGAGGTATGTGGGAGGAGAGACCAGTGCTGGTGGCAAGAGTCCTCCTGGGGCAGGAGAACATGGCACAGGGCAGCTGAGTGCAGTAGATGAGAGGACAGATGATGGGGGATACTGCAGGAATTTCTGATTGCTGCCACTTTACTGGTGGTTGGATTGTGTCCTCAGCAGTGGGCAGTCTCTCGTGTTGCATCCCACTTACTGCCACATTTAGGCTTGGTACTAGGTTCATGGTGGAAAAACAAGCCCCCCACTTCAGTTTTCTGCCACATGTATTTTGAAGATAAATAATTACCTGCTATCAGGTGTTTGGCATCTTGGACCTTTAGTTGTCTTGTTTTCCTCATGAAAGTGGCACAGGATATTTTAATTATGTTTATAGGATTTCTTGAGAGAATTCCCTCAGTGATGAGACAGTTCGACAAAAAATCGCAAGAGGATGGCTTTTCCATTTGCACTTCTCAAACATTCCATCAAATTGAAGTGAAAGAATTATAAAAACCCTGTATGCTTTTTAAATTCCCGAGTGATACAATATAGTGGCTTTGTTCTAAGTACTACACAGATGGGCTGTAAAGGGTAAAAGTGTAACTGAGTTTGTGGGAATCTGTAAAGGTGTTAAAATATCTTGTAGGTAGCCAACTTTGTTTAAGAGTAATTTTCCATATATATCTGTACTTACTGCAACCAACTTCTATTTTGGAGTGGAAAAGCTCGTGTTTTCATCAGCATACCAAGGGCACTGACAGTGACGCCAGTTCACAGTTTGCTTCTGTCCCTTTGCTTTAAGTTTTTTACTTTAAATGAAAAACCCAACACAACAGATACAGCTCTTAAAAATATTAGGGTCGCATTTGGATGCAAAGTATACTTCAGAGAACATACGGCATTTGCTCACCTCAAACCATAGCAGAGTTGATTTAATACCATTTTTCAACTAACGGAACAGTAAGATGTAATTACCTGAAGATTAACTCTCAGGACATGGACGGGTGTGTGAAAACACTGCTCTTTCTTATTATAGTCTGTTCTTTAACAGACACTGTATTGCAACAGGCGGTCGTAAACGTTTGAAAAATGCCTATTGCGATAGCGTTGTGCCGGTGCTGAATGGTTACCCAGCCTGGCCGTGTGCTGCCGTTGCCACAATGTCTCAGTACGGTCAAAAGAACAAATTGTGGGTACATTTCTTAAATTCTCGGATATGGGGTTAAAAATAGTTGACCATTCTGAGTGAGTGTGGTACTTTATGGTCAGATTTCACAAAATCGAATGTCTCTTTGATGTGTTGTTCAGGATGCAATGCACAGTGGAAGCGTTCTTACAGTACTTTGAAGGTTTTTTCCCCTTTTTCTTTCTCTCAGGAGAATGTCACTACTTATACCCATCGCTGTGTATGATATGGGCCGGATTCTGATCCAGCACCCACATTTTTAAGGGTCGGATTCTGATCACTTTATTCTGATTGAACTAATCCAAACTGTCTTTGCTAAAGTTAATACTGCTTTGATTCGATGCAGAGTTAAAATCAGATTTTCTTCCTCAGATTGTGTATTGTGTACTGCGAATCATTGCCAACACCAGAGACTCATCTGTTTGCTTTTTTTTTGTATTGAAAAGAGTCCTGATGGTTAGTGCCAGACTGACAACCTTCAGGATTAAGTCTCCAAGCTAATGTCAGAACAAGAAGCTGTAGAGGTTTCTTCATGCTGACTGGGCAGTGCATCGTCAAGATAAGCTGTCTTTGAAAAATTTACCTCTAAAGAACAGGGTAGGAACCAACCAAGACAGCTCATATCCTTGTAGAAGAATATGTTTTTAACAGGATATCTGAAATGTTCAGTTTATAAATAATTAAAAATCTTATCTTTGACCTTCTTGTAGTAAAATGAGTAGTTTTGGTAAGCCAGTGGCATTGCATATGTTCCACGAAAGATGCAATTTATTATGACTTGGAGATACAGACTGGTGGTTCACTAGTTTTAGCTCTAATACTCTGAATTACTAGGGCTGAAAGGCCGGCTCTGGTTCCTGGTGTGATCACAGGTTGGTTATTGCAGAAACATGGCAAAAATATTCCTCCTCAGCTAGTGATGGTAGTATGAGATGAGAATCCGGAAAAGCGTTTTCCAAACTCCTTGTAATGTTTTTCATGGAGGTTCGTTGAAATAAGTGCCTCTATTTGAAAACCAGCTTCTGTCAAGCAGAGCACTGCTGCCCAATCTGCCTCATTCGGTGCACAGTGGACAAGTCTGGTATCCCGGACACCAGAGGTTGTTGCTGGGACATGCTTATTGTGGAATGACTGGATTTATCACTGTATGGAATGACTGGATTTATCACTGTATAATGTAATGACTGGATTTATCACTGTATAATGTAAAAACGGGTCTAGAATGTGTCTCGTGAGTGAGAGCGAACCGTAAGCATGTCCATCCCCCTGCCCCAGGGAAGGATCAGCTCTAACGAGACCATTTCCTACGGGTGGTTGTTCAGACTGCTCCTTAAAACTTCCAGCAGTGGAGACTCTGAAGCCTCCCGGGTGGTTCCATTTGGATTCCTAATGACGCTTTCCATTAAAAAAGATCTTTCTAATATTTAACTTAAGAAGGTAGTAACGGTGGGTAGGACTGCAGTCCACGTCCTACCTGCGCTTGCCAGGCAAGGATACTGATGATTTACCTCGAGTCTGGTGGACGACGGCCTGTTGAGACAATCAGTTACCGAATGCTGAGCTCCCACGGGCCACTGCACAACTCCTATGCCTTCACCCTTTTCCTTAAGCTGTGCCCTTAGCTGCTTCAGAAGGGCAGAGGAGAAATTGAAAAGAAGCATCTGTGTTCGCTTTGCGGGGTTGTCAGCCAGACCTGATGAGGGAAATCCTGTAGTTTTTACACTCTGGTTTTGCCCCAAATGCATTCACAAAACCTGTTTTACTCCATGGGATCCAAAAAATACTTCAGGCCTGATTTCCAGATGCTCGCAGAAGTATGGGCTGTGGCGAGAGCTTAGTGCGTTTCTATATTGTAGTAGTATTCTTACACGAGCTGTACAAGGAAAATAAGAGCAGCACGGCTCCTGAGCAAATATTGTTTCTAGTCACATACGATGCTTTGCAGCTGAGCCTGGTAACACGCTGCTTAGCTGTTTTGCTATGCAAGTGCAGGGAACGCTGTCAGCGATAAAGCCACTGCTGGTTTCTCCTCCAAAACCTCCCTCCTTGCGGTGCATTGGAAATGACTGAACTTTGGCCCTCAATCTGCTGACACCCTCAGGGAGTGTAAATGTAATGACGTCTTTGCTTGGTTCAGCTGCACAACAGGAAACGCTCATGGCCTCCCCTTCTTCCTGCTCTGAGAAAGTGCTGCCTTTTTTTTTTTTCTTTCCCTTTTTCTTTCTTTTTTTTATTTTTTTTTTCTTTCCTCCTTTCCCCTGCAGTGGAGCAGGCTGAGACCTCGTTCCAGGTCTGGGCTCGGCAGCCAGCCGTCCCCCATCGCTGCTGCCTCCTCGCCGGGGCGGCCACTCGCCTCCCTACTGCGCTGCTGTGGTGGCGATGCCAGAAATACGAGCGGTTTAATTATTTTTTATTTATTTCTTTATCCCTCCTCCCCCGGAGAAGTGACTGAGAAGCGCGTACAGTTATGTGGCTGTGGGTTGCTCCACGGAGCATGTCACTGGATACAGCTCAGCTGCAAAGACCAGGATGGTCAGGTGATGATTTTCCTTGGGGAGACTACATCACTTGCGTAATATAGAGGACACAGTGTCAGGTGGGCATAGAGGGATCCTGGAATATGGTCCCAATAGTGCTGAATAATGCTGAATGTACAGGGCCTGAACAGATTTCTTTGCCTTGCGGGAATACGGAGGTTTGCTTCTTGCAGAGCATTGACGGGAAACCTGTTTAACCCTCTCCGGCTGCTGCTTTTACACTTCATAACCAAAACGGGGATATGAGTAAGAATGGTTATTGAGAAACACAAGCATTTTGCAGCTAACTCAGGGAAGAGGATTTCGTCTCATCAGTGTCAGCCAAAACATTAAAGCAGTACAGGATTCTTGCGAACAAAATGGATTGGTTCAATATTCAACTGTTATTCTCTAATGATGGGGGGGGCGGTGAGTGTCAGTCTTTTAAAAAATAAAACGCGTATGCACTAGGGGGTTTGCATATCGTGGTGTGAGAAGAGGCACTGAGCAGCCAAGAGTACCGTATACTGAATTTGAAGATTTAATTAACTTTGAATGTAAACAGTGCTGGTGCAGTTGCTTATTCATTTGTTTAATGTTGCATAGGCATATTGTTTGAGGAGCAGCTTTTGTCTGGGTTCTGTAATAAGCAAGTTCTGGATTTACCTCATTAATCTATCACACTACCTAGCTAAATAACTGTTGTTTTTAACAAGCTGGAGTTATGTAACAAGAACCGTGCATGGTGAGATGCTTGCAGCAGGGAGAAAAAGCAAGACAGGCAAAGAAATAACAGCACTCAACCTTTGGCGGAATAGGATATGACTGGGTTTTGAAATTAAATCCTGTGTGTCGGTATGCTCAGCCGTACAGACAAGGTCCAGCTATTCCTTATGAGGATGTGTCTTGAAGCAAAGTCTTGGGATGGGAATGTTTAACAGACAGAAGAGTGAATTTGCTCAGGCATGTGCAGTCCTTGGAGGGTTTTGTATATTTGCATGCCAAATTCCACCCCCCCGCCACCACCTCCCCCTCCCCCCGCCTGTTGTTTTTCCTCTGGAAAAGCACTCTGTAATAATAAATGGGAAAAGTCACTCAAATGGGACTGATTTCACGTGTAAAAATGAAATAAGTTGATGAGCTGTGATTGCCCCTATAAAGTGTTATATAAATCTCTTCTTTTAAATACGCCCCTATGGGGTCATTAGGCAAATATACACTGAATAGTCCTCTGTCTCAAGAGACTTTACAGCCAGTTTATGGAAAAGGGGAAGCAAGTACTTACATGAATGCATTAGAATAAAAGCAATTGATTTTAAGTTGAATTTTCCTTTAATGATATTTCCTTGACAATTTTCTGTGCTGTTACTCAGTTTTGATCTTCAAAGTCATGCTGAGTTGTTAAGCCTGGGATGACCTTTTGCTTTGGTGGTGTGGATACAAATATTAAATAATAATATTGAGAAATAAAGGCGTGAGAATAACAGGTCTTTAGGAAAAGAGTGGGAATAAGAGTTTTTAGGAAAGGATTGGTTTAATGCTCTTGAATTCCCCTTCAAACTGTCCTGCTCCCTCTCATTTTGACCAAATAATTCTGTATTTTTCCTTCCTTTCATCTGTAAGTGAAATAGCTGTAAACTGTGTTGTAGGATTATTAACTACTGTGTTTTGAGATTTCATTGCTTTTAACAACAAATATTTAAAAATGAGTGCTGATATTTATGGTCTTCTCTTATATACTACCACAGGTGCATACGTACACAGTGGCTGATTATGCATTAGTGCAGACAACAGCTGAGATGTTATAATGAGAAACAGTTACATCCGTAAGCCCCTTCTGTAGCTCGCACCATTGCTGATAATCTCAGCACAGAGAGAGATGAACAAGTACAGACGGAAACATGTATTTTCTCACACGGGATGCCATTCAGGTCACGGCCAAGGGATGTCAAAAAGGCACTGTAAGGAAGTGGACCATGTTGCTCTCATTATGTCCTTATTTTCCAAACAAATGCAGGATTTCTCTTGGGCTATCAGTGCCACATCCTTCAGAAGGAACTTGCTTTTTATGAAAACTTAAATTTCAGTCTTCAGGAGAATTTTCTTTTATCGTACTGAATTGACTTAGTTTTGTGTAATCATGTGTTACTGCTATGGCAGCAGAAGCTCAGAGCTGGGGATCTAGGTAGTGGCATATAAGGACACCAAGATCTTGTAGGTGGAGAAGGACCTTTTCCTCAATCTGCATGATTAAAACCAAATGCAGAGTTCATCCAATGCTTTCTGTTCATGTTGACTCCAATACTCTTTACTCCGTAGTGGTTGTTGGCTGGCTAATAGTGATGGCCTTCCTGCAACTCCGTGATTTTCTTAATGCAGATGAATATTATGTGGGGCATCATATTAAATTGTTGCCATTTTTGTGCACACTATCAATCACAGTATGGTTGCAATTTACTGATGTGGTTAATTAGGAGGGTTTGAATGTCCTCTGCTTGAATTTCCCTTACTCTTTTGGATGGGAAGTCCTCGTGGTTTCATCAGGAGCCGAGCTTTCTAAGGCTGGGAGGGTTAAGAGGGAGCACCCTGTGGCCTGGGGGAGCTTTCACCCCACATTTTGGCAGAGTCTGTGGGATGGGCATCACTGCAGAGGGGGTGGTTGGGGCTGCCTGCTGCCTTACCTTGTCTGGTGAGAGCCTGTGCCCACAAGGCTTCGCTGGGGGTGAGCAGAGGTGGGCTGAGGGCTGCCTGGGTGCCAGCCGGGGTGCGAGCCGTGGCTGTGCCGGCACTGGCAGGAGCCACGGCAGACGGGCGCTGCTGGGCTCGGCACGAGGGTTGTTCACCCTCTGCCATGGGAGGTGCGGGCTGGCCTTGATCGCTGGTGAGATTTCTATTGAAATCCCTGAGTGAGCAGAGTGGGGTGAGTACGTGGCTGCCAGGTGAAGGAAAGTAATTGCCGAGAGTGACACCGATTCATGGGCAGGGAGGGGGGGTGTCTCATGTGTGTGTGGGCAGCCGTTCGCTCAGGAGTAAACTCTCACATCCTGAGGTCCTTGAATAGATCTTCAGAGGTTAATAGTGCTGGTCATAAGGCTCTGCAGAGAAGGATTTCTTGCCCTGCAAGCCACTGTACACAGTTGTTCTATTTTCCTTGCTTTTGTTAAAAGCCCACATGTATCTTGTCCATTCAAACCCTTAAGTATCTTCAGGTTATTGAGTTGTTCTAATATTGCAGCAAATCTTGAAATAATTACCAACTTAGTTGCAGCGTTTTTGCCAGTTAAAAAAAAGTGAAATTTCATTTGCACTAATTATTTAACTACAGGAGATGCGCGGCATGAAAATGACTAGTTGCAAATTAAGATTAAATAAGTAAAGAAAAAAATACGCTGTGTATTACATTTTTCATATTTAGTGTTCTATTTGTATTTCATTACCAGTCCATCTGCAAGAAGACTTCTCTTAGCAGATTGAAGCATTTTTTCAAGGAAAAAAAAAAGTACAGTTAAACTGATAAAAACAAAGTTTTAGCCTGAATAGATTAAAACAGGACAGTTTTGATAAAATCTTCTCATTATTGCAGTCTTACATTGTCCTAACTCTCGTTACACTATGTGCCTTGGTGTGATCCCCGGAGCCGTGCAATGGCCATGCTTTCTCCAGGTTGCGTTGCTGAAACACCAACATTTCGTAGCCTCCCCGAGGCTATTGTGTGTGTGTGAAATCAACCCCTCGGCAATACCGAACTTTGTATAACACATAACCTGAGCAGGTACGTGGTCTCAGCTCCAGGTCACAGGAATGGATTTTAGTGTGGAGAATGTTTGCATAGCTCCGGTAGTTGTGGTTGTTGCAGTCCTGCTACCCCACAGCCTGTCCCGCCTGAACGTGCTGCTGCTTTGGGAGCGGCATATCCCAAGGCATGATGGCTTCGTTGTTTGTGGGATAAGAAGCAAAAGCTTTTGTACGGTCATAGACAAGATTAGCCATGGGGGTGGGTTGAATGCACTGTCGCTCTTACCGAGGTGAGTTCGACAGCGTAGTGGCAGTGCTGTGGTTTGTGCTTCTTTGGAAGCACCAATACAACACACTTCTGTATCTTAGAGAACATGTTTCACTGTCCAAAAACGTGTGCTGTCTTTCTTTACCTCAGCTGACCCTGGCTTTGAACCTTCCCAAACTTTGGGGGTGTTTGTAGTGAGACTTTCCTTTGTGAATGGAATTTGTTTTTCTAAGTGCGGCACGAAAGATTTGGGTTATCTGCATGGAGCATGCTTGCTTCAGCAGTTGCTTTCCCCAGTGCAGCGCTTATAGATTACAATCCTTTCTGTTATGGTTCTGCCAGTTCAATTCCTCCTGCAGCAAGTCAGTTTTGCTGGCATACTGCAGTAAGGTGCCCGGTTGCATTAGTGAGAAAGGAGATTTCTCATTTCTGCTGATGTGTCATTCTTGTAGGTTCGAAATGGTAATGACAATTTTTTGTGACCATTTTTTAAAGCTACTCTGAAAACCAGAATAACGCCCCTTGCTTCAATGCATATGTAGATTTTATTTCACCTGTAAAACTGATTTTAATTCATGCATTTGCACTTTGAATTTGAATGCTTTGCATCGAAACTAGAAATGACAGTGTCATATGCATGGAATATACCTTTTAGTTTATGGTGGCATGTTTTACTGTCTGTGCTGTGTGATCACACAAGCTCAACGGCACACAGCTGAGTTGACGTATTTATTGTAATTCTCTACTCAAGGAGATAGGGTCTAGTGACCAGCAGGCTAGGTGGGGACTTACTGCCCCTAGGTTCAATTCCTGGTTCTGCTACACAGTTCATCAGTTTGGGGTAAGAGTCACAACACCTTGTGACCTTGTCACCTCATGTGAATTGTATTCATAAATATGAGTTAGGCAAAAAAACCCCTTTGTTGTGTAGAATTCTCTTTATGTCAGTTTCGCTTCCCAGTCTTACAGAGCTGTCCTGCAGGCAGATGCCGTATTCTGCTGTCCATCCATAGGGAGCCAGTAGGAGTTTTACGCTAAAACTGACTGCAGGATTTGAACTTCATCTTTTTTGGTTTGTGCATCTGTTTTTAAGTGACCGTTCTCAGAGTGATGAATAGTTGCACCCTTGCTCACAGTGTTTATGCTTTTAAAGATCGTATAAGGCATCGCAGAAGTCAGGCTACAGTGCTGCTGTGGAGCCTAGTTTGGTCTCCTTTATAATGGATAATCATCGGGTGAAAATAGCCCAACTAAGGTACAGTCAGCAGCTAAGGCATTAGAGAAGGGCAGCATGCATAGACGTGGATCCAGATGTTAAATGCCGTGTTTAGAAGGTGGAAGGGTAAATTTTCCTCTCAAACAAATTGGTGAAATTCAAGGTGGAGATATATGTAATCTAAGACATGGTATTGCAGTGAGTGTTAGAGTGAGTAGCAGCTTTGCAGAGCGGAGGGAAAAGATACTTCTGCTGTTGAGCGGGTGCATGTCAGCACTGCTGGTTTTACTCTGGCTTTTTGCAACTTGGTGAAATTTGCATTTTGAAGTACCTTCAGTACCTGAAGTACTACCCAAATTCAAAGGGTAACTGGCTTGAGCAAAATCTTGCTTAAGATAGCAGTTAGGAAGACTACAAAATGTTTTGGGGTCTATAGGACACATCCGCGCTTCCTAAACCAGCAGAGTCCCCCCAGGGATGCTCTCAGCCTTGCCTGAGCTAAACCTTTGGGAGGCGTGAATCAGCTTGACAGCCCAAGAGCCACCCCAATTTATGCCACGTGATACCTGTCTCTCTGCGTCTCAAGAGAGCATAGTTGCTCTGGTTTCTCTCCTGGTCTGGGATGTTGCGACTGAGCTCTGTAAAAGTCTATGGGGGATTTGGACGTGGTGGTGACAGTGGTCAGGAGACCCATGGATGGGGCTGGTTTTACACTGTAGATGTAGCCTTTACCATCTCCACTGGTTAGCAACACGCATGTCTCACTAATGGATGTTTCTGAGAAAATGTTAATCATCAATGCTGCATGCACAGAGTTCATGGTCTTTTGGAACCATACTGCGGTGGTTGCGAGCGGCCGTGCCAGGAGAGCACGGTGCCCGGCTGCTCCCAGCTGCCCAGGTCGCAGTGGTCAGGCTCGGACCTCACCAGCAAGGGGAAGCAGATCACCAGGGTTTTTTTGCCCCTGTTTGCTAATGTAAGACTTAAAATAGGAAAAAAATAAGTAATCAAAGTAATTAAACTTCTGCACTCAATACTGCTTGTCTTGTTTTCCGCTGTGTTGCCAGTGATGCTTCTGGTGTACTCGGGAGGATGTCCTGCTGGTTGGCAGCCCTTTCTGCTTGTCTTGTCCTCTGCCCAGCAACTCTTGTTGCTTGGATGGCTCCTACGTGCAGCTACACCAGTCTTGGCCAGTTTGGTGAGCACATTGCTTAGCAAATGAAGAAAATGCTGTGGCAGGTGGAAAACGTAACATACGGACCCAGTGAAAAAAGAAGCCCATAGTACCTGCCAGATGTATCTGGTGCTGGCTTAGCAAAACCCCTAAGTGAAACTTTAATTTCGGGCAGATTACTAAGTCATAGTGAAATCACTGGGTCCTACACATGCTCCTGAAGTTAAGTATATGCTTATATACTTTGTGAATAGAAACGGCTTATTGAGCTGGAGCCAGCGTGGGGAATTTTGGGACTCCTGCTGTTCTGCTTACAGTATTTTGCAGGAGAGTTTAAGGCTGTAGAATGACACCAACTGGATCTGCAGAACAATCTGCTCCTGTTCCCGTGAACTCCAAATTATTTTCCTTCTCACATGCTAAGTTGTACCAAGAGCTGCATTTAAAAACCCATCTGTTGTCCATATTATATCAATAGGAAGAAAAATTTTAGACTTCTAAAATATTCTGGTTACGTGCTTCATCCTGCTGTCATCTGTCTTTCAACTACAAGCCATTTCTTGTAGTTGCACTTACTTCTTAGCCGCTCAAATCTTTTCCGTCCCACCAACAGATGAAACTCCGAGTTGCCTAAACTGCAAAAGTGGAAGCAGGATGCTACAAACTGGTAGCGGGAAGTAACAACCGCTTCCAAATAAGATGCTTTTGATAGTATAAAATAAATAAATTGATATAATAGGTTTTTCTTACCAAGTGTGGGAATAAGTAATAAATTACTTTAAAAGATGTTTCTTCATATTTTTTATTATACAGATAGTATATTTGAAGTATCATCAATGTCGGTGTGTGTTTTAATATAATTTGTGACACAAATATGTGATGTGTAACAAAATATAGCAATTTTTCTTTTTTAAAAAAGAATTTACAGCAAAATAAGATTATAATTCCAGTGCTGCTGATTTTAGTTCACCTGCTGCTGATCCCACTTCCCTGTGTTGCAGTGGCAGTAGCACAAACATATTTCTTGGCAGATGATACACCGCTTTTCCACAGGGCAGCAATGAAGTTCATCTGTCTTGTTTATTTTATTTTTGTTACATTTTGGTAAAAAAGCCAATTGTGACAGAACTAGAGAGACAGTATCATATAGTTTCAGGTTTGCAAGGTTTTCTTTGCAACTGTAATGAGTACGGAGGGGTGTGTGTGGATGTGTGTGTATTTGCATGTTACAGCTTTGTGGCTTTTCTCCCACCGTTTATCAAAGCAGTAGGTTCTCATGGAGGGCTTTAGGATTTTTCAAATACTGCACTGTGCCCTCCCTGGAAAACATCATGGGAGACACTCAGGGGATGGGAGCTTTGTAGCCTTTTCCCAGTGAGATGTAGATCACAAATTCAAACTGTCCATCTCACGACGATTGGATCACTAGACCATAGACTTCTGTTCATGAGAAATTTGGTGCTGACACACCCGTCTGTATTCCTCGTCAATCCCTTCGTCAATATTAGGGCATGTAGCGATAGGATGAGGGGGAATGGCTTTAGACTGGAAGAGGGCAGGTTTAGATTAAACATTAGGAAGAAGTTTTTCACTTTAAGGGTGGTAAGGCACTGGAACAGGTTGCCCAGAGAGGTTGTTGAGGCCCCATCCCTGGAGGTGTTCAAGGCCAGGCTGGATGTGGCCTTGGGCAACCTGGTCTAGTGGGAGGTGTCCCTGCCCATGGCAGGGAGGTTGGAACTTGATGATCTTCAGGGTCCCTTCCAACCTAAACCTTTCTATGATTCTGTGATTCAATATTAGAGCAGCATTTGTGTTGGGGGGTGACTGGTCTTGTTCAATTGTTCCCTGGTATGAAGAACACTAAAGCCTTCAGTACGTGTGGTTAGTTGTCTGCTAAACAGCTCATCTTACCCGGACTTCTGTTGCCAATACCTAAAGCCTAGACTCTTCCAGTACTCTCTTCAATGATTCGTATTTCCAAGGATTCAGTTGAATGGTACCTCTCTGGAAACTATCCCCTTGGAAACAGAAGGTCCCTGATGGCAGGAGCCATTCCTTAATGGGTTCGTGTGTTGTCCAAGAGGATCAATGTCCGTTCACAGATTCCCAGTCTTACAGAGGTCTCTTTCTGGGATTAGGTAGTGGAGGTGAATCAGACTGAGGGAAGTCCTAATAGAGAAGGTTTCTCCCCATATAGAAAGATTTTGGGGACAAGATTTGGGCTAGGGATAATCTCACAGAGAGCAATTGACAGATTTCAAACTTCAGCGAGGGAGTAACTAGCCCCTGAATTTAATGCTTGCATCAAAGGGCAGCACTGGTTTCCTCTGTTTGTCAGGACATTACACAAAAATAGTCCAGTATTAGACAAGCAATTTGTAAGACTGCTGTTGGGATGCTGCTGGAATATGGGTGGAAGGTATCAGGATAAAGCATTGCTGGAAATAGTGGATAAAAAAGACATATGGCAGACTCCTAAAAGGAAGATATAATTAATATAGCTGTGGAGTTCTGGTAGGGTAGTATGCTATCTGAAATATTTACCTGATACTTTCAAAGAAGCCTAGATGTGTCACAGACCATTCTGTGACTGAATTTCAGTTCTGAAAATTTGGAGGTAGCAAACTGCAAAACTGTGAGTGTTTTCACAACTCTTTATGGGTGATACATATTTCTATAAAATGAGCTGTGTGTGTTGATTTGTCACCTGAATATAAAGGCTCTAAAGTTTGGAAGTATGCACAGGTTACTGTTTTTTTAAACATATGATGCGTACTGGGTGTAGGCTGTGCAGGGAACAACCCGATGCCTGCAGTCGTAGATTTTTGTGCCAATAATGTAAGACTCAGAAGAGGCTATTTGGGAGCGCCCACTGTGGAGGGACACAAAAGCAGGCAGGGGGACATGGGAAGTGCTGGGCACTCGCTCTGAAAAGCCAAGCTCAGGCAGCAAAGCTCAACTCCAGAAGCAGCTCTAGCGGCCATATTGTCCAGTTGGTGCTTTTATACTTCTTGACTTACGGCACTGACATTCAAACTGAGGTCAGAGATGGAAGAGTGGTGGGGCAGAAGGTCTACGAGGCATCGCGGTGAGGCAGCGCTATGTGTGTGTATTTGCGAACCTTCCTGCTCTCCCGGTTCTCTGCTCCTTCAGTGCTGCACCCCCAGATGCGCTGGAAAACACCTCCAATTTTTCAGAATGCAGCAGAAGTCATGAACCCCGGCTTCCTGTATGTGCCTGTGTTTTGGATGCAGTCCCTGGCCGTGTTTGGGAGGCAAAGGACTGATCCTCGAACTGGCGGCCAGGTCGCACTGTCCAGGTCGCATCCGTGCTGGGAAGGCAGCCCTCCTGCTGGCAGGCTTGTCTCGGGAGGAGGCGGATGGAGTGGGCCAAAAACATGCAGAAGGCAAGCTATCGAGCAATGTACTGCAGTGCTCAAACTTGTTTCCTTTCTCACTTTTGTTTAGCCATATGGGTGCACCTGTAGTTGCGAACTTCAGCTTTCAGCACAGTTCTGCATCTCCGTACATGTATTTTATCTGTGGATTCTGCGCTGTCTTATGAGCCAATGTGGAAGGTTTTTCCCTTAATGTGGACGCTGACTATCTCTTGTGTCTTTAAGCACAAGTGGGAATTGGAAAGAGCTTCTGGAAATGGAGTAATTCTGAAATTGCTACCTCTTTGTTAAATGTCTTTAGAGAAATATTGGGGGAAAACAGACACAGGCATAACATTACACGCAGTGTGCGTTGCAGGTTTTTTTTACATAGGAAACAAGGCTACAAAAGAGATCTTGGGAGGAACATGTTTATTCCTTTGAGAATACTTTCTGGATAGGAAGCTGTGTGAAAATGATAAAATGTTGGGATTGTGTGATATGTGTGCGTTTTTTTTATTATGGTGACTATTATTTTCCCTGTGGTAACATTTAAAGGCTTCTATGAAGGTGTAGGCTTCCTTGTCTTTATGTCTTCAAACACATTGAATTTACAACGTAAATATCTGATAGATGAAGATGAAGACAGGAAAGAAATGTTATCACAGGGATCAAAGACAGAGACAGATTGTGGGATGTCCTCTGTGGTCAGATATGAAATCTGTGGCAGCTAAGAGCTCAGTCTGTTTCTCAAGTCCTATGAGCTGGTAGCACTCCCAGCACCGTACATCGCTTAGCAGTACAGAGGTCAATCTTGCGATACTGTGTGAGCTTTTGGCTCCATGTTAAACCTTCAGCAAACCTTTTTCTAGTGAAGCTTTTGACATATTTAAAGTTTATTACATGTATCTTTGTGTTGCGATTCAGACCTAAATTTGTTTTATTCTGAAGTTTAAAGGTCCCATCTGACATAAAGCGCATTGATTCTGGGGAAGATTTATGGAATAATGTCAGATGCTGCTATTTTAAAAAATGTTACTGCCTTGCAAAAGTGAATTTCTTGTTTCTTTGTCTACTAACATATTCAGAGCACTTGAAAGGAAGTTTTGGAATAAGGAGATTTCTACCCTGGGGAGGTAGTATCCTGTGCTTTCGTTAGGTCATGTCAGGCCATTGTTTTGCTTTTCTTATCGTAAAGATCTTGTGTCTTTAGTTGTGCTCAGCTGTGGACTTGAGTTTCCTGGAAGGGAGTGAAATAATTAGGAATTAATACTACAATATCATATGTTCTCTGTAGCTACGTTTGTTTAGTTGAAGGCAGTTCTTATCTGTAGTTACGTATAGTAATAGGTGGTTTAGATACACACCAGTAACGAGTAGTATCTTGTATCTGTGGTTCTCGGTATAGCTGAAAAGAAATACGATTGTTCTCTGTAAGTATGAGAAAACACAGACTGAGAGATTCAAGGTCACCCATCACATGGCTAGTAAGACTGGGGTCGCTTGTTCCCTGCTGGTTATAGAGTGATAGAATCGAGGGGTTTCACCCCTAACTGCCAGCTGATGTTCTCGGTGGCTTTGCCTCTGCTAGTGGATTGCACAGTGGCAGGGTGTGGGAAAGGGCATGTTTAATTTACTGCTCTAGATGCAGCCGCTGGGGAGGACGGTTAGGTACGCAGGGTGGTTTATCAGAAGAAGAAGTCATTAAAGTATGGTGATTAATGTGGTGCCAGAGAAGGGCACGCGGTGTGTTGTGCTTGGCTCTTAAAATCTGTGAACTGCTACACAAGGTCATGCAGCCTAAATACCGACCTGGTGAGAGGAATGGGAAGAGGAAGAAGGGCACTCCCAGCCGAAACGGAGAGCTGCTATTGCTGTGCAGTTGGGTCGTGTGATGGAGGGACACCTCCCTAATGACTTGCTAATGCAATGGCCCAAAGCCTCTTTGTCTTCTCTCCTGGTAAATCTGGCTTGGTTCTGGTGTGACAGAGGTGAGACATTAATAAAAGCGATGTGAGCAATAGCTTGCCTGGTCATGGCCTGGGGTGTGTGCACCTGCTTGCAAATAAGCAGAATTTCTAGCACTGACAGCGAGATGCCTTCCCCCAGAACTGAATTTATCGTTAAGCAGAAGATGGCATGAGAAGGCGAGGTTTGTTAAGTCTCATATGCATGGGGCTCTTGCTTTGAAATGTGTTATTCCATTTCCTCCAAGTCTTCCTCGGGGAAACACTTAATTTGGATTTCCTATGGATTTTACCATTGATTCCTCCATAGTCACTATCTGCTTCTAGATTATGGCCATAGTTTCTGTCTACTTTAGTCTCTGTCAACCACTGCCGCTCCCCTTGCAGGCTGCACAGTGGCGTGTAGGTTGCATGGCACGCCGAGAAGGTGGCAGAAGTCTCGTTAGATGCTGGGAGCAGTGCAGGGGTGCCGTGGGTGACCCCACAAACCCGAGGAGAGGTACGCAGCAGCCATCAGACCTGGCAGCCCCACAGGTTAGCGCTGAAACCGCCTCCCGTGCAGACCTTGTTTTTCTGCCGAAGGACCAAGATGCTCTCATACGAACAAAAATGAATAGATTGCACCTAGGGTATGGCAGTCTTTCCAGGGGACAGCTCTGCCTGAGAGAAGCTGGAGAAAAAAACTCCTGGCAGAGGTTATACTGAGGCTCTCTTCTTCACATAAGCAGCAACACCAGAAAGAGATGAAGCTACACAGCCATAAGAATAAACGTGCAGAATCTGAAACTCGCACTTCTGGCTCATCTATCACATGCCATCCTTTTATAGTGTGAGATGAAATGTCCAGCACCAACTTTACGCTGCCCTCAGCAGATGCACCATTACCTTCTGTCTCGGTGCACGGCCGTAATCTTATCCTGAAAAATAAGAGTTTTACCTTCCACTTACCCTTCTGGAGACAGCTTGTCAGAGCGACATGGTACCACAAACTTATCCTGCTTAATGTCAGCTAATTAAATTCATTTTTGAATATAGTACTAAGCCAATTTAATTCTGTCTTTCAGAGCCTGCAGAGACAGTTGTGACTCTCAGATGGGTTTCTGTCTCTGATTAGTGATCAAATCTCTTTGTGCTTTTTCAGACTGACTCTCCGTCTGTCTTTTTCTGCGTGTCTCTCACCTGTACTTGTGATGTTAGGGAACGGGGTGTTTTCTCCCATGCTTTCATAGCCCCAGCATCTACTGTCACATTTGACAACATACTCTGTTTAATGACTTTTCTTCTTTGAAATGAAAGTTTCAGTACTGCTGCAGGAATAGAAAAAGAAATTATTGTGACATACTCTTAGTGTTAGAATTTAATTTCGGAGGTTGTTTTTCGAAAGTGCTGATCTTTGGAGGGATGGGTATTCGAGTGACCTTCTAACTCTAGCTCGTATACCAGCTTCCAGATGATCACCCACATCGCAGTCCAAGTGCAACAGCCTCCAGTAATGTTTACTGTCTGTCACTGAATATATTTTGTGATCACTAGCATTCATGAAAATGAGGGGCAGAATTAAAAAAAAAATTAGTCAAAAAAAGAGAAAGCTCAAAGCAAGTCATAGTGTGGAAAAGGACAATACACTTGATTAATTAAGTAGTGCTGGTGGAGTGTATCATGCCAGAAACAATCTGACAAGTATTGTTTGATTTTTAAATGCCCTCTGTGCAGGTTATCAAAGAAAGTCAAAGGAAAAAATATTGTTTGGGGAATTTCATGCATTATTTTTCACACAGCTCTGGCATGTCCCTCGTTCCTCCTTGCAGCTCTGTGCTGGCGAGCTCCTCTGATCTGCTGTTTCTAAATTGACGCCGTCGGAGGGCAGATCAGTGTGCATCACCGTGGAACCTCCTCCTGCCGTTTACCTCCTGTTTGCAGCTGCATTTTCTTTCTCTCATTCTCTTTTTGCTTCTGTCCCATTTGTTGATGTGGCTTATTTGCGTTCGGACATTACAAGCGCAGAACTGAATTGCCGTTACCAGCAAAAACTACTGCTCTTGTTCGTTCCAGAGTATAGCTGGAGCCTATGGGGAAACACAGTTTGAAAAGCTGCTTGTATTGTCGTTGTGCACCGTGCTTGTTCTGTACGGAGAAGAGGGCTTCAGTCTGCGTGGATGTTAGTCTGACATATTTTATAGGCAGTTGATTCATCTATCCATTTTTTGTGCTGCATAGTAACGTGTATAAGTGCTGTTGTGTCTGTAATGTAGCTTCTGATGCCAGAGAGAACTAAATACCAGCTTTCTCAACCTTTATTGAATGCTGAAGTTCCGAAACAGAAAGAGAGATGCCAGGGAAGTAAGACTCGAGACCATAGTTTTTTTCTTAATTCTTTACATTTATTGAAAGGAAAGGAGAGGAAAGTTTCTTCAGATCATTAATTACATTTTTTCCTTCATTATAAAAAAGATTTTTCTGAAAGGTTATTCACAGGTATATATTTTTGAAATTAGAAGCTATAGTTTTTTTAAAAAATTCATAATATAATGTATGTATCTGGGGAGTTTTTTTATGCTTAATACTTAGACTTGATTCTAGTAAACAATTCAATGCCTATATCTAATCAGTCTAAGCATTTGGTTTAGATACTTCATTCAAATAGTGTTTCTTGAAGGTGGAGAAAGAATTGCCAAAACCCTGCTAAGTCCTGGAGCACAGCAGTGGTTTTATCGGTACTTTCTAAATACTTGTGTTTGTAAGGGCTCTTCAGCTTTGTTGGCGTGAATATGCTACGTGCATTAATACGGATATTTATAATGCAAAATATGGCATATTTGCTTCTTCAGTGCTGTACTTTGTTATAAGAATGGAGTTCTTTGGTGTGAGAGAGTAACTTATCTGTAGTCTAGTATGTATAAATACAATTTTAGGATTGTCTTAAGACCGATAGACTCAGTTTTGAGAAGTGATGGCACACTTCTGTGCAAGTAAGTTGCCAGAAAAAATTACATTTTAGCTTCCATTGATTTTTCTAATTGTGCCTAATGTTTGCATTTCCTTAAAACATGTCGTGTGAAAATGCAGGTCTTAATTGATGGCACTGGAGATTACCACTGTCTAGCCATAGAAAATAAACAGTTTGGACAAGAGCTGTGTGTATTTTCTTACAATCCTCTTTCTGTAGAGACTATATTGATTTGTATGTTTAGTTCCCAGTCTTTCTTCCACCAAGATTTTAAGTGC
Source organism: Charadrius vociferus (assembly GCF_000708025.1). Taxonomy (NCBI): domain Eukaryota; kingdom Metazoa; phylum Chordata; class Aves; order Charadriiformes; family Charadriidae; genus Charadrius; species Charadrius vociferus. Next base: position 3,609,760 of record NW_009647763.1, on the reverse strand, counting down.
TGGATCCCCAGTGTATTCCTGTCAACACTAGCTATTTCCATAATTGCTAGAACTACGTGCTTAAGTAGCTCCCATATAATTTCCATTTTCAGATTCTACAAAGGCTTCCATGCTGCTGCTTCACCTAGAAAGACTTTGCCTTTGCTTTAAAGAGGCTCTTCCAGGACTTGCAATTTCAAAGTGCGTTTTCAGGACTTTGGTGTTTCTTCCTCACCAAAAGGAAGGCACTAGGAAGTCTCTGCCAGAAAGATCTGCGTGAAAGATCTTGAAAGTTGTGACATTCATGAGTAGTTCAGTCGACTCTTAGCAGCTGCTCCTTAGTCCCTCCTGCTCTGCCATAAGTGGTTTGTTTTGAACAGTTTTGGCTTTCTCCTACATGGTCTCCAAAATCCCTCCATCTCAATTGTGAGCAGAGAGGTAATAAGTGCTGAAAACGGGGCATAACTCGTGGCCTTGAAAATCTGGACCATGGCTTTGACCTGGCCAAAGAAGAGGATGAAGACTCAATGAAGGAATCTGAACACAAGGGAATCAAATGTAGAATTGCAACTCATTTCATACAGGACACTGAACAGCAGGAAGGACTTTTTACAAGGGCATGTAGTGATAGGACGAGGGGGAATGGTTTTAAACTGGAAGAGGATAGATTTAGATTAGATATTAGGAAGAAATTTTTCACTCTGAGGGTGGTGAGGCACTGGAACAGGTTGCCCAGAGAAATTGCGGATGCCCCATCCCTGGAGGTGTTCAAGGCCAGGCTGGATGGGGCTTTGAGCAACCTGGTCTAGTAGGAGGTGTCCCGGCCTATGGCAGGGGGGGTGGAACTCGATGATCTTCAAGGTCCCTTCCAACCTAAACCGTTCTATGATTCTATGATAAGCCAACGGTAGCTGATGATGGCTACCAACCTCAATTAGATTTGAAATGATTCACTAGAGATGAAAGACTGCGTTTCACTTGGTTCCATGTGTTGTGATAGGTTTCTGTTCAAGACGGAGCTACTCTGTGGTCATTCTTTTTGATTCATGGGGTGATTGAGGACTTTTGTTTTAGAATACTCGTTTTCCAAGAGCACAGTTAACAGGCAGCAACAAGAAAAGAAAAATGTTTAGATAAATTACCACCTGAAAAGTTCTGCTAGTTTTTTAAAAGGTAAATGAAGTGATGCAAGGTAAATGATTAGGTGCAGTCATTAGGGACAGATTGATTAAATTACTCCAAATAAATCTGCAAGCAGAAAAAGAATGAGTTGCGTATCTTACTCTCTTTTCCTGTTGAAGACAGATGGCCATTTTTAGCAGCATCCTTTTGTGACAAGGATGCTAGAAGTGATTTCTCTGGTAATGGAGATTTTTTTTAAACCTTTGAGGAGTGGAGAAAGAATTGCTATTGTAGGTAAAACAGTTACTATGATGCAAAATTTAAGCAGTTCAATTGAATGGATATATCTCACACTCAGAAAAATGGCTGTTTTAGGGAAATTCCTCTACAACATCAATGGATGTGAAGAGTTAGGGATGTACGTTCCTTAAAAATCCCAAGTGTACTTTGTAAGTTAAAACTGTCCACCAAATCCAGATAATGCTTTCTTATTCTCTTGTACCTATCTGTATCTGGGAACGCAGATACCTGGTCATCCTTTGGCATTTCTGAAAACGAGGGAGTGGTTAGCCCCCCGCCTGTGCCTTCTGGCAGAACTCCCCAGGCAGGTGAGTGGTTTTCACACGTTGGTGCTCTGACGTTTGCTAGGTCACAAGTGCCGCCAGTTTTGCGGTGTTCCAGCCATACCGTAAGCCCCCGCAGCCAGCCGGTTCGGCTCACGCCGGGTCCCCGACCCATCCGGAGGGCATTTGCTTGGTCCTCCCTATGTCAGCCAAGGCGTGTTACCAGTAGCCCCAAGCTGGATTCGCACACGTCCGACCTCCGCAAGCTTCCCCGTGAGCCATCCGTTGCTTGAGCAGAGGTGGCTATGAGTGAAAGGGAGGGAGCCGCTGCTGGGGTTACGGGGTGGAGGGGGTGAGGGGATGAGATGGTGCCTCAGCCAGCGTGTTGCAGTTGGGCAGCATAGGAACCCCCCCAGCCCCCAGCACAGAGCTAGAGGAGCTGCCTGCCTGCCGGCAGGGATGGGGCTCTCCCTGATGAAGGGGAGGGCTGCCAAAATCCCGGCAGTGGGGCCGGGGCTGCCCCTGGGCGCTGTTAGCAGTCACCGCTCCACCGTCTTGCTCTCTGCTGCTGGATCCCATGCTGTGACTCGGCAACTCACCTCAGTGTCTGGCATTTAAGTATGTGTATATTGAAATATATGTGTCCACTATTCTGTGCCGATTCTGTTTGCCGACTTGTATTTATGCTGTTTCAGAGCAGGTAAACATTAGATATTACATATTAGCGTCATACCTATGGGAAGTGCACCCTTTACTGCTATTTTTTTTTTTTGGTTTTGGACCATGGAGTATGTTCTTCATAACTTAATCTTTACAGGGTTTTACGCTTGTTATTGAAGACCAAATACAGAGTATAGGAGACACTGACTTGCATAGATGGCAGTAAATAAGGACGTACATGGTGCTAGTGAACTGCATGACGTTGTGGCTGGCCAGTGAAGCATAATAAAGGCAAGAGCCAAGCCACTTTGGAGGTATGAAGAGTCAAAGAAGCATTAGAGTAATTTAAAAAATGTAAACTGTGGCTAAAATCTAAAAACATAATTTCTTTAAGGTTCTTTGTTATGTACCAGACTTCCCTCCTGAAAACCTCTTACCCTGGGATGAGATGCAGCTTGTAAAGCAGGAGGAAGCTCAGCTTCTTTTTGGGGAGGCTTAATTTAAAAGATAGGACCCCAGCTTTAACTCCTATGTGACTTCTCATTGCTGTGGGTGTGTCTGTACATGTCTGTGTCTGGGTATATTTCTGAGTATCCTGTAAGTCATATTATTCACATTTTCAAAGTAAAGAGAACCCAGTTAATCTGCCTTTTGTATCAATAACTGTATTTTATAGCTTTATCCGCATCCTCATGCATCACAGGATGAGTCAATGGAATTAATAAGCAAGAATTTCTTAATTCTTGTTTCAAACACTTATCTACGGGGATAGGCAGTCCAAGTGAGTGTTCTTTATTTAATGCTGTAGACTTTTAGGTTTCCTGAACCTTGTTTCAATCAGTTGTGATTTTGCCATTAGTTTTAATAAGAAAAAACTTTTTCAGCTCTTAAATTAGCACGTTTGTTTGTTTGTGTACTGCCATGTGTCTTGTCATTGTAGACAATGCTGCTAGTACAAGCTCATTTTCCATATCTGCATGGTTACCTACAATATATATCTAAAAATATTTAAAAACAGAGTCACCCATCAAGTGATTTGAAATGATCAAACGATCATAAGTAAGGTGCTTATAATCACCAGTAGAAAATAAATGCTTTCTTAAGACCCCTTGTTTTCAAGAGAATATTTCATGAGGGAGCTTCAATGTTGTGTCTTCTAAACCAGCAATTTTCAACATTTAAAAAAAAGAAAGAAAAAAAGAAAGGTAGGGTCAAACCAGCAATGAAGTGGTGAAAAGAATTACGTGGTTGTCAATGACCTGACAGATGGGAAATCTGAAATTCTGTATCTGTCCTCCAGACAGTTACAGTTTCTGCATTAGCACTGAAAAATAGTTTTCATTGCTTTAATAGCATGCTTGAAGTCTGGTCTGGAGCAGTGGGCCAAAGCAGTTTGGCTATGTCAGGACCCTTTTACTTGCTGTTGTGAACAGCAAAATGTTTTCTGTAAGCCTGGGAAGAGCACAGACCCTCTTAATGCAGAGGAGGAGTATGTGAAAACATACAGATGTATTAGCAGAGCTTGATGTAAACCTCTGAATATGATGAACTTACTATCTGGATTTGTTATGTTTGCAGGTGGGACCCTCTTCTGATATGTGATCTCCAGTGAGCTACTTTGAATCGTACGATGACAATGTTATCACTGCCACATCTCTGGGAACCAGTTATTCATAAGTATACGGTATGTGAACGTCTGCATCTTACATTAACCATTGCTTGTTGGAACAACGCAGAAACAATAACATGAAGGTGCTAAAAGTCATTGAAGTAAATGTTAAGCCACATGTACAATCAATTACACTGAGCCTTTCCAGCAGATGTTTATCTGCTAGGCCTGGTCTGTATGCAGAATAGTGAACTGTTTTAACTTGAAAATGTATTTATTTACAGATATTGGTAGAAACATTCTACCGGTGTTTCCTTTGGATGAAGTTATAGTGGTACAGTGATGATATGTAGATATACAGACTATTATTCTCTTCCTCACGCAGGAGGGGGTGGTAGCAATAGTGTGAAGGGTTTTGTACTTTAACTGTATCGCTGCACTTAAAAGCAGTACCAGTTTTGCATTTAGGAAAGGTCTTTAATTGCTTTTCTCCTTCATTCCATTTTCAATTTCTGGTCAGTCTAAATGAGATTAATTTCACACACCAGTGAATCCCTAAAGAAGCGTAAATTAACTCCATTTTACCAAACTCTGCCAGATGATGGCAGTTATTCCCTTGGTGTTTAGCTTTGCATCACCCAGCGTCTTTGACCAAGATTTCAATAGGAATTAAATCCATATATTGAGCCTTTTTTCCTCACCCTGTGTAAGGAATTGGAGACTAAGACCCACATCTAGTGAAGGGAGGGTATTTAATTTATGACCTACAAGGCCAAAAATGTAAGGTCACTGATAGCTGGCATGTTTTTCTTTTCTACCATTCTGGCTTGAAATTGTTAACACACACTCAGATCCTGTAAAATCATGAGCAAACTGGTTTTATGAGATTGGTAACATCATTGTTTCATGTTCTGAAGCAGTTCGTAGCACAACGCATAACCGTCAGCATGGAACATCTTCATCTGATTTATGGCCCCAGTGCAACTCCCGCTGAAGCTGGTGGAAAAACGTTTCTTCATGCTGATGGGAGTTGAATTGCACTGCATGGAACACCCGAGACTTTTGTTTAAGTAATGTTCCCTGCATGGATTTTTTTTTTTTCACTGATTAGCCACTTTTTAGACATTAAGTATTAAAGATGTAAGCATAAAACAGAATTGCAAGGAAATGGTTTGCCAAAATAACCTAAAAGAGGACTCAGTTACTGAAAATGCTTGTCTAGCTTCAAAAGTTATAAAGTGATGAGGAGAGATGACTGTTTGCTCCAAAAGTATATATCTGGGTTTAACGCAGTGTATTTTTATATATAATTTTGAAGACAATGTTAGTCAGAAATGTGATTGATTTGCTGCTACATCAGCGATGTGAGAGAGGGAAAGAAAAATAAAAGTCTTAGAGGGAGCAGGGAGAGAAAGGTCATGCTTCATCCATCAATTTAGTGTGTTTTGGGAGAGCAGTTCTCAACTCGGGTGACTTGTGTGCTGAATGGTGAAGAGGTTTCCAAATCTGGCTGAACTCTGGGTCAGTTGGAAGAGAAGCTCCCAGAGGCGACATCTCCTCCGGGAGATGAGGTTGATGCTGCTTGTGGTGGCAGGGCTTCTGGCACGCCTGTGTAGCCACCCTCAGTAATCCCTGCTGGCCAAATACCATTAACATGACTCTTTGCAGACTTTTTCTATGCATTCGTTCAGATGTCTCCTCTATCATCCATATCTAAGTACCTTTTCAGGAGGGATATAGGAATAATACTCTCTTGCTCTTGTTTCTTCTGAGTTGATTCATTTTTAAACGTTCAGAATTGTTTGTTGATACATGTTTTTGTAAATAAGTTGTTTTGGTGTGTGTGGGAGCATTGGTAATGGAAAGCTGTTTTGAAGAAGATGAGTTTTATGTTCTGTAGGGGCAGAGGTCTGGAAAGGACCCAGCAGGCCAGCTGGTCTGCTTTCCTGCCGTCACAGGTATCTCGTCATGAAAAGCACAAATGCGTCTTGGTTGACATTTTCACTTTTTTTGTGGAATGCTGCTTTTCTCTGGTGGAGGGGACCTCTCGGAGAGCCAAGGGCAGGTGGCGGGGAGAGGCGGTTGTCAGAGTGGTGACCACTTGCAGATCTCCATGTTCCCTGGGCACAAAGAGCAAGCAGCCGTCTCGCTTCCGTGCTTTTAATGAGCTGTAGAGCAAAGGATGCCATGTCTCGCACCTTGTGAGGCTTATTCTGATACTCGGTAATAACCTTCACGGATTTTCCATCTACCCAAATCAAAATGAAATTTCCTTTGACAGGAGTCAGAAGAAAGTGAAGGTTTTCATGTTTGTTTTCCCTTTTGGGTGTTATTCTGGTTTTGCTCTTTTACCAGTTCTCATATAGCATTGCAAACATTTCGGGAAACTAATCTGCAGGAGCACAGCTCATAAAAGATCGGCCTGCCGGAGGACGAGGCTCTGCTTATTACAGAAAAGCTTCTGAGACAGTCACAGCTGAAAAGATTACACACTTCCACAGGAAATTAAATTTGATGTAATATAGTGAAAGAGTGACAAAATGGAAAGGGCATATATAATGTATTTGTGATTATTAAGTGGTAGAAAAATGAAAACTTGAGATCCAATAAAGTACATGTAATTTAGATATGGATACAAAATTCCCAACAGTTTTTGAAAAATTTGGCCCTCCATTTTCCTTTGCCTTCTCTCAGTGTTGTTATCTCAATGTGGAAAATCATTAATGTCTTGTAAAATTATGTCAACTTTTGGTCATGTTAGATTATAAAGCATTTAAAACAAGTTTCAGAGCAGTCCTGTGGAACCCTTCAGTAGAAGGTGCATACCTGACACCAGACTGGCCATGAGAGGTGAGAGCTTCCTTCTTTGCTTCGTCCTTCTCCCGTGTGGACGTGCAGTGCTGACAGAGGTGGAAGCTGTCCTTCCTCATCTGCCCATGCCTCTCGGCAAGGCGCAGTATGGTGCTTGATGGCGGGTGGACGTCCCAGCCCCATCCCAGCTGCCGAGTGGCCAAGTAAGCTCCAGACCAGTTGGGGATCATGCCGGTGACACACGTGCTGAAGAGATCTGTTGGTACTGAGGTTCTTGCTGCTGGACCAAGGTGTGGGCAGGTGACGTGTCCCCTCTTCCTCTCCTCCTCGGGGTCAGTGTAGGCGCCGTGGTGAGCCGGGCTCTCCCCTGGCCAGGTGCTTCACGGCAAAACGTGCCTTTTCTTTCAAAGGGGACAGTAATAACTTGTAACATTTTAATAACTTTTCCTATAAGATCTGGTTACCTGCAATTGCAAAGAATAAGCAGGACTCTGCCAGGTTTAACTTTATTAACCATCATAAATCCTTTCCCTTTTGACTCTAATCAGTCCCTGGAGTCCTTTTAATGCTCTTGACATTGCACTGGCCTTTCATCACAGCACAATATACATTTTCCTGTAACAAGAAAACCGATGGTGAGAGCCTTACGTAAACCCGAGGTAATGGACACAGCGGTGGGGACGTGCGACTGTCAGCTGCTAGCTGCTGCTGAAAGGGGGAGCGGGAGCGTGTTCTG
>NW_009647763.1:3597908-3602187 GCF_000708025.1 Charadrius vociferus | reverse complement strand
GCTCTTCCCTCGGTCAAGGGGAGGAGAGGGGACCTGATGGCGTAGGCGCTCGTGGGGCCTAACGTGCACTTGCTTGCACCCAGGAACGGGGGACCAGCCGCTTCGCTCTGGCCCGGACAGAGAGACAGAGCGACAGCGGTGCTTTTGTGTCTTCTGCTGGCAAGCGGGGGGATGCCGGGGGGGTCAAACCCTGCCTCAGAAAGCTCCTCCATGAGTAGTCCCCAGCTCACGTCCCTGGGGCAGTGAGCTGTGGGGGCTCGCTGGTGGCCTGTGGACTGGCCCAGCCACCCGCAGTTGGTGGCCAGGAGGAGGTCGCTTGCGGCACAGGGACCGGGCAAACCTGCTTGGATGGAGGCGCTGGGTGAATGGATCTTTTCTGTGCCGGGGGCGATGCTATAAGGAAGGAGTGTTACCAGGTGGTCGAGGGGCAGGCACCTAAGAAACAAACACCTTCTTCATAAAATAACTACCCGGCTTGTTGTCTTTGTGTCCAGCCCGCGCACAAAATCCTCCGGAAAGCAAGAGGGGAATTCCCCGGTCGGTAGTCTGTCTGTCTCTCTGCTGTCCAGGAATTCATGGGATGGAGAAAGCATCCCAAGAATCTGCCCCTGTGTGCAGGGAACCTAAATTCCCTCTTGTTTTTCCATATACACAAGTCAGCAAGTTTCTTCAGCAAATGCTTTAATTTTAAGCTTAACACTATGCAAATATTTAACTTTGGACAAAAAAGCCTCAAGCTGGCTTCAGACCGTGGACTGGCTTCCAGCTGTTTCTGCAGGTACAGATCCAATGTTTATGTACAGGAATAGCTATTTGTTTAATTATTTATTATGGTAATCTTTTTATAATGAACTTGGATATTTGTGTACCCTGGTTTTGCTTTGAACATAAACATTTATGTATTTGCAATGTGTGTACAGCCATTTTCAGAAGCTTTGGCAAAAAGCTCAGATCTGCTGAAGATAATTACTGTAGACTGAATCTTTAGATGACACAGAGTTGTACTGACTAATTTTTTCTTGAACTGAAGTGCCCAAAGCTGTGCTCACCATTGAAAGCCCACCAGCCTAGGTTATGAAAAAAAGATATGGAAAGATCTGGTGCCTGCTGCAGGAGTTTTACACTGTAATTTGATTGTCCAGACAAATGGGTGCAAAAGAATATTCAGAAGGAGCATCAAGAGCATTAGCAATAAATATGTGAACTAGGTTTCAAATATCTGGTTAAATACTACCTTGATATATAATACTTTGCTGTATCCATATATATTTCATACACGTATGCTTTCTCCAGACCTCGTCTCAGCTGCTGTATGCCTGCAAACAGCCCCTTATTAAAAAGGGGAAGTCCGTAGTCTTGTGGACCTTCTATAATGCGCTCAGCGTGTGAGCTATTGACTTCATGAAGACGAGAATAGCTATGTCAAATGTGTTTCATTTGCATGTGGCAAGATAGAAAAAGCAAACTCTGTGTGAAGACGAGCAGACAAGAAAGACACCGAATGCCTTAAATACTAAGGGAGTTAATGCTATGCAGTGATTTTGCTTCTGTTATAGGAAGTGTAAGAACAGTATGCTTCCTGGCGTACATCGCCATCTAAACTGCAAAGGTTTCAGTTCCATGGCAACACGAAGAGCCCAATTGTGCTTAAGGTGTATGTATTAATGCATTCAGAGTGAGGGGTTGGGAGCAAGATGGGAAAAATAAAACCTGCCGAATGTTTCTCGTTCATTTATTTATATATAAAGTCTTTGTTCTTAGAAAATCGTAACTGACATGAATACAATCCCCCCCTTCTCTCTGATTCTTGTTTAAATGTGTTTTTCTCAGGCAAAAAGCAAATGAAGAGGCTGTTTTGTTGTTTTTTTTTATAAGAGTCTAAGTGCAGCAGCACTTGAATGTTGCAAGAAAATGCTATTAATTCATGAGACTTGTATATCCCTGGAGAGAAAGACTTGGGGGGGCGGAGGTATTTTTTTCCAAGATGAACTGCTTTACAGAGCAGAGTGAAGCAGTGTTGGGTTTTTTTTATTATTATTTTCCTTGATCTTTTTGATCTGCCCTCTCTCTGCTGTTCTCTGCATCCACCTCCAGTTTCCCCCGCCTCCCCTGGCGGAGGAGCAGGAAACGAGACTGAGCTCTGCTTCCTGACATCCAAAGGAATATAAAAGTACGAGGAAACGGCGTATTTTGTTTTGCCAGCTGACTCGGATTCACAGACCCGCGCTGGGAAGGCACCTGCTCCCAGACAGGGTCGGGAGTCACCCTCGGGAGCAGCTGGGCAATCGGCCAGGGAATAACGGAGAGCTGATCATTACGTGAATTTTTGTGATGTTTGGTCTGCTCGGTTGGCTGCATGATTGTAGGATTGTGGGGGATTGTGACAAATGTATTTTGCTCAAGGTGAAGAGCTACCTAGGGCTGGTCCTGCCAGCTGTGCTGGTGGCTGGATGAATTGCAGACTTCCAAGGTTTAAAGTCAGACTGGGCGGTGAGGGAACCTCCAGATGTTGGTATTTCTGAGGCTAACAGCCGTGCTAATCTGGCATGGTAAAGCTGACAGAAACTGGCAAGTTAAACTGGATTTACAGCTGCTTTGCATTGCTAAAACAGGCAAAGCAGCCAGAACGTATCAGTGGATCTGGCCTATAGGTTTCAGCGAGGTTTCTCTGTGTAACTGGGGAGAGAATATAGCTCTGCAATTGGAAGTTGGTCAACCGCTCTCCTCTTGCTGTGCCAGGAGGAATAAAATTCATGTCTCTCTTATCTGTATCCTTTCTTTTTTTTTTTTTTTTTTCTGACTAGCAACAGGAATATTTTTTTTTCTTAAAAACAAGGCTTGCTTTCATTGAAGTGGGAACCCTGTCTTTGAGATTCTACTTGGGGGAAATTTGTCCCTGTTCAGGAGACCAGCGCAACATGGGTAAATCTTTTCTAAGGGAATAAATAGAATTGCAATGATTAAATGACCCTGTCTCGGCATTGTGTGAAGGGGTGGATTTCACCCTTGAGGCAGCAGAACTGCAAAATAAGGTGGTGTCATTTTTAAACGGGACCTTTCTGAGGGAGAGCAGCACTGGGAAGCCTGAGCCCCTTGCTAGTGCTGCATTTGAGACTCTCCCAAATTTGTTGTTGTTGTTGTTTCCAGTTTCTGCACAATCCCCCAAAACAAAACAAAAAAACAGATGTAGCTCATTAAATACTAGCATATGCTTCCCAAATTTTGTGTCACCTTCATTTTCCCGACTTTCAACAAAGGGACTGTGCGTGCAGCCCTGAATGAAGAGGAGGAATCACTCCGACCAACAGCATCGTGAGGGAGGTGAAGGATTCCTGTGTAGGTGTCCCGACCGGGCATAACCCTCCAAACAGGCTAGCTGCTGTTTGCAAGCTCCTTCCCAGTGGAGCACCTCATTCAGCTTGGCAGGAAGGATGAAGAGAAAGCACCAAGAGGAACATCAAAGAAAGAAGAAAAGGAGGAAAGGAATCAAGGACAGGAAGAGTGAGGAAGCAGAGCAAAGGCAGAAGGGTGAGCAGAGAAACAACAGGGGGGTGGGAAGAGCACAACACAGGAAAGAGATGATGCTCTGGTGCTTGTGAGGGAAAAGTTGTTTTTCAGATGTAATGTAGACTAAAAAAAAAAAAGCGCGAGAAAATTAAAATACATGAAGTGGGAGAGGATATCAGAGTGATGAAGGAGGAGAATTCAGATTGACATGAACAGAAAAAATACAGAAAACGTACAAATTAATTTCATATGCTGGTCCAGCCAATTTTAAATAATAGCTTCTAAGTTTGTAGCATCAAGATCTTGTGACATTCTCCATGTAGAGGTTTTGGGGGACTGGTGGGGAGCAGCGGCACTACACTGGAAGGCTGCTGCAGGCACCAGAGTGGGTGGCTGGAGGCAAATCTCTTTTGTGCACCTTGGCTGGAAGCCTAAAGCCAGTAGGAATATCCCTGAGGAAAACTGCCCATCCTGCATAGCAGTCAGAAGTCCGGTTCTCTCTGAAGGTATCTGGGGAAGGGCTGTTGCCACACAGGCAGGGATAAGGGCTCCCTCTAGATCCCTCTTCTTCCACTTGTTCAAGCTATCTAGGCTACCAGAAATAAACAGCTGAATGGAAATTTTAGTTCTGGCTGTGAAAAGAAGCTTTTGAATGAATTCTACATCAAATAACGAATGTCTTCTTTCCTCCTCCTCTCCACCTACCTTGTTCCTAAATATTAACATTTCATGTCACTTGAGCTAAGTTCAGTGTCAGACTCACCAGATCCTG
>NW_009647763.1:3595681-3597804 GCF_000708025.1 Charadrius vociferus | reverse complement strand
CTGCTGAAAAATACACCCCTCTTTTGTGGCAAGCCGAAGAAGATGAGAGGCTTGTGGTGTTTTTCCTTCTCAATCTCTGCTCCGCTGGGAGAAGCAGCTAAGGCTGTGTGAAGCTGTCTCCTTCCCACTCTCCTAAACTTCGCTCCTAAAAATGCTTCTCCCTCAACGGCTTTGCTGCTTCTGTGAAGGAGGCATGGCTTGGCCCACTTAGTGGCACCGTTTGCCAGGGGATGTTTTCTCAGATTGCGGTGACTTTTCATCATGATAGGAGGCTGAAGAAGATTGTTGTGGAATAAGTCATGGGCACCGCTAGCTGTGCCATTTGAAAATCATTACGTAAGCATGAAAGAGAAGAAAAGGATCAGGAATTAGGAGATTTAAAACCTACCTGAAGCCCCAAACCTCCAAATAATTTCTGCCGTTTCTGCTTCCTGTTTTCTAAACACTTGGGCTGTACTTGCATTATGTTTTTAAACTTTCCTCCAGAACCTCAAAGGTGAGAAATACCCTTTCTCTGAAATCGGTTGTTTTGTGGGCAGCAGTACCAGTATGTGTTCTCCCGTGGCTCTTTCCCACTCCCCCAGGACTTCTCACCCACCTCTTTTTTGTTGCTGGCCAGGCTGGGGCAGCGCACCCCTGCTGCCACCATGCCACTAAGGTGGCTGTGCAACACCCAAGGGCTGAGTTCGGGGCATCGGGCTGGCTTTCCTCCTTGGAGCCAGCCACCAAGTTTCTCAAGACTTGTGAGAACGTAATTATTGAAATCTAGTGAAATTCGTTGTCTAGGAGAGAAGATCTGCATGCCTGCAGAGGAGCAGAAATGTGTGTTGGAATAGTGGGTTTGTTGTACAGGAAGGGTAATGGTTCTGGCTGGGCAGTCTTGTCTGAAATACTCTGCAGTGTGTGGCAGTATTTACAATAAAGATGAATGCTTTTATGGTAAAAACATAGGGACCTGAGCTTACTTGGTGACCTTAACAATTTTTCCTACTATAGCAAGTGGTGAAGAGGCACAAGAAGGAAATATTGGTGAAAACAGACCTTTTGACAGTGAGCACAGTCTTGCCACCTTTGGTGGAGTGAGTAGGGACGTTGCTGTATCGCCCTGTAGTTCTGCAGAGATGTGCTGATACTTGCTTATTTTGACGCATGCTGAAAGACAGAAGCGAAAAATTGAACATGGTTTTGGGGTGCTGTAATACAACGCTGAGTCACCTGAAATCCAAGCCAGTTCGAGGTGGAAATAAAACAGCTGATGTTTGTGCAACCCTAAATCTCTGAACCTGTACCTGAATTTACTTCTTAGATGTTAGAGAAAAATCACCCTTTGCACAGATGCTGTGTGAGCAGGGCAGCCATTTCTCCATGACAGGAGGAGGTTTTTTCCCTTCCCTCACGTTGGTGTCCAGTCCAGCAATTAGGAATCAGATTTAACCCTCAGTGTTTGTTTCAGGCCCTGTGGGTCTTTAATTCTTTTCCAGCAGCGAAACAATTATTTTTGATAGACAAGCTAGTTGTTTGTTAATTTGTTTATAATCAGTTTTCCAAGAGGTTGCTTTGATGTGGGAGGAACTGGATTCTTTGGGTGCAAAAGCTCGCTGCTGACTCTCTTCTTAGTCATTAAGAGATGTTTTTCACATTAAGGTGCCTTTACTTTTAAGGGAAAATGTCAGGCATCTTCTGATACCAGACATACGAAATGTGTGGTTGCCTAAACACAAACCATTCGCTGAGCCGCAGCGTGTGAGGGCAGGAACAGCCAAGGCCAGCCCAAACCTTCACCAGCCTCCCGGGGAGAGTCCCAACAGCCCCTTGTCCCCTCTGGCTGCTCTGCTGCTGCAGCCCCCACAGATGCGGGTTCCAGCTACTGACCTACATCCCTGCTGATATGCCTCCACCCTAAAAGATGTCACTGTTCTTTTCCAAAAAGAACATGTCTTTTTTTTTTTTTTTTTTTCCCCAATTCCCTTGCCACCTTTTTGTATTTTTGAACTGCAGCTCTTTTAAGGCTCCCTGCCTCTGCAGTTCTTGCCTTTGTATAGGTTATTTTTGGAAACTGGGGAACCAGGAGGAGGGATGAAATTTAGGGGATTTAACTGCAGTAGAAATGGAAAGCTCTTTCC
>NW_009647763.1:3569158-3595670 GCF_000708025.1 Charadrius vociferus | reverse complement strand
CTTTCTTCCCTCTCCTTTCTTCTCCTGACCTCCATGGTCTGACCCCCATCGCATCGCTCGTTCCAGGGCAAGCCATAGCCGACACTCTTTGTGCCCAGCAAGTGACTTCTCCACGCGGGGAGGCGTGCCGATTCACAAGCTGTGCTCTCTGCTTCCTCTCTGCAGTGGCCATCATTTCTCTTCTGCTTTTCTGGGTCAGCCAGTTGGTCAAAAAGTGGTGGGTGGTCGTGTAGAGTTTTGAGAGCTGTGAAACGCTGGTAACACTTGGGAGGTTATGTGCCTTAGGGTAAATTGTATGCAGAGAAGAATGCTTTCCTTCGTTATTTCCTCAGTGGGGCAGTCCCATCAAGGTGGTTGGCTTTTTCTTTAAATGTTGGCACGTTTTTGCATCAGAAGTGTTATGTGCTGATCACCAAATTTTGCAACAAAAGACATTTTTTGGAAGGCTGGGGAGCAGCGACTGAACCCTGATATGGCAGGGAGACCAGGAGCTCACCTTTTGGCTCTAGGACACGGGGCAGGCAGTGGTGAGCCCAGACCTCCAAACCGTCTGAGCTCCTCTGCATGGGGGCTGTCACTTCTCATCTTTCATTTTGAATGCAAAAATGTAAGGAGAAGTTTTCTATAAAGGAGCACCCAAGGTCTTTCCTTTTTCTGCATAGGTTTTCTAAAATCACTGGCATGTAGAAAGACATTGACCATACAGTAGGTCAGACTGCCCTTTTGATAACTGAGACAGTATTCGGATAATTGAGATGCCTGTGATTGCCTGTGAAAATTTGCTGATGTTTACACTGCTGCCAAGTATTGAAGTCACACCATAATATATATTGTGGGATCTTGCAATGGATTTTAAAATAGATCGATATCACAGCACAAAGTGGGAATTTTTCTCATTTTTTCTGCGGTTATGAAAAGGCCTAAATAGCAGTATAGCGCAGTAAATGTTAAACATTAAAAACTGGTTTTGTGTGTACTGATAAAAGTAGATTGGTAGAGGAGGAAGTAACTCTAGTTTGGTTGGTAAAGCTGATAGGAGTATGGTGGAATTCAAAGCGACGGATGATAGTAGACTCAAAGACTCATGCCGTCTTTGCAGGACGGATTTGCGTTAGCAACACAACAAGAAGTGAGACTGAAGAGGACTTTAACCCTAAATTAAAAAAAAAAGAGGCAGATGATTCTATACAAGAAGCTGCACAACTGATGCAAAAAGTCAGCCAAATATAGAGAGAATGAAATCAACAGAACATGAAGTACTCTCTTAAAATACATAGAAGTGGAGGGCTTTTTACTACTGTGCTACAGCAGAGATCAATTAAACTGTGCAGAATGGTTATGCAAAATGTTTGCTGTAGGGAATTTTTTGTAGATTCTAGGAAGGAGTGCTGGCATGCCGCCGGCAGTGATTTATTTTCACCCAGCCCCGGTGCTTGTGGCTGGCACTCAATGAAATCTTCCAGGGTAAATTATTTATTTAATTAAGAATGGCCACAGTTGCACTGAGAGACTGGCAGCACAGCAGCAGGAAGTCTGTTAGAGATTAAGTCTAACTTCTTACAGATAGGCTGCTTATGTATACTATAAATAATTGAAATCGTAAATAAATGTATGCTGGCATTTTTGTTTAAGCTTATTAACAACAGTTCATAATATTGAATGTGGTGTATGTACTGCCACGTGTTGTAGTCCTCTAATTTCTTGATTATCTAACCCAGAGGCTCATGCAGCAGGCTAAGACATCAGATCATTGCTAACTGAACTTTTGAACTTTTTTTAAGAAAAGGAGACATCAGTATGAGAAGAGTCAAATTTATGAGCGTGTAAGCATGAGCAACCCACAAACTTTCATTTCAGTAGGTATTCCCATAAGAGCAAAGAGAGAAAACCCCCTCTTCTTAGGCCAAATAGGCAAGGTAATGCTTTCTTCTTGGTTTAACATATTCCAGAGATAACATTTATAGCTGGTGGTTTGAGGGAGTCCCAGGAAGAGAGGAATTTGAATGTAACTAACAAGAGAAACTGTCGTTTGAGGAGAAATTTCTGGAGAGTCTCTACAAGATTTCATACTGTATCGGTGTTGTGGTTTGGCTTCTTTTTTTTAAAAGAAAAGGTCTAGCAATGTGATTTGATAATTGTGCTTTTATCAATAAATTTGATTTTTGAAGAATACGTTCCGAGTTTGATCCTTGCTTTTTTCCCCCTAATTGTTGACTAATAAGAAAAAATTTTGCAAGAGGAAAAGAAGCCACTTCTTTTAGGGGAAGCCACTCACAGATTTAAGCTGTGTAGTTTGGCATGAAGGCAAAAATTGGACAAGTGTTTTGAAAAATGTCAGAAATGGACAGTTTCGAAACATCGGACATACTTGGTTTTGGACAGGCCTAATAAGCAAATCAGCACAGAGCTAAATTCACCTTCTGGGGGCAAGTTCCCCTTTCAGCGAGCACTGGCGGCACGGCCTGGCAGGCAGGCTGCCACCAGCCGAGTTGGGGCTCCCTCCTTTGCATGGGGTGGTTTGGACCGTCCCCTCTCCTTCCCCTGCGCTTCCTCCACGGTCCTGCTGGCTGCCTGATGGTCCTCGCTGAAGCTGTTGGCATCAACACCTGAAACACCTCTCGACTTTGAGAGGTTGGCTTTTCTCTCTGCAGCCCAGGCTCTCCAGCGCCGCTGAAACTTGGAGTGAGTGGGTGGTTGGGATTTGAGGAAGAGTTTCCCACCCTTCTGGCTGCCGTTTCAGGTCCCAGAGGGGCTGGTCCAGCTCCCCCTCCTCCACGACTGCCTGCCTGAGCCTATGCTGGGCTGGTTTGGGCAGCTGGATAGGCAGCGAGCTGTGGGGCAGCCAGGGTTTTTGATGGGTTAGCACCTTGGATTGGCTCCCCATGGGCACAGAAAAGCTCTAGAGCTGGCAGGAGCACATGGCTGCAGTGTGTGGGGGCAGCATCTCCCCCTCTTGCGTGGCAGCTCACCATTGGACTGACTTCACCAGAGCATGAAACCCAATGTGCAGATCAGACCTTGTATGTGCGAGGTCCTTCACGCTTTACTATGTTATATTATCACAGTAATCAGAAATGGATACTGAGAAGATGATAGTGAAGGACAGCGGTGTGACCTAGGCTGCCCTTTTCCACTTCCCACTTTTGGTGACCCCAAGGCACTCTCTGTGTTTCCCTTTCCAGATGTAGTTAGAAATGGGTATACATTCAGAATTGTGTTTTTATTGGCAGCACCTGTGAACAATCAAAGATTGCACAGATTTGCAAACAAACTTCAAACTGAAATGAATGTGATTTCAGAATAGCTTGTTTGCAGACATTCTTTTTATTTTTTTGTGAAGAAATAAAAATCTTTACAGTAACTCCTAGGTACCCCTTAGTTGCTGTGCACTGTAATCATAGAATCACAGAATGGTTTGGGTTGGAAGGGATCTTTAAAGATCATCTAGTCCAACCTCCCTGTCATTGGCAGGGACATCAACCTAGATTAGGTTGCTCAAAGCCGTATCAAACCTGACCTTGAATGCTTCCAATGATGGGGCATCCACAACTTCTCTGGGCTGTCTGTTCCAGTGTCTCAGCACCCCCATTGTAAAAAATTTCTTCCTTATGTCTAATCTAAACCTACCCTCTTTCAGTTCAAAACTGTTGCCCCTTGTCCTGTCACTACAGATCTTGGTAAAAAGTGTCTCTCCATCTTTCTTATAAGCCTGTGAGCCCCCTTTATATATTGAAAGGCTGCAATAAGGTCTCCCTGGAGCCTTCTCTTCTCCAGGCTGAATGATCCCAACTCTCTCAGCCTGTCTTCATAGAAGAGGTGCTCCAGCCCTCTCATCATTCTCATTGCCCTCCTCTGGACCCACTCCAACAGGACCATGTCTTTCCTGTGCTGAAGTCTCCAGAGCGGCACGCAGTACTCCAAGTGGGATCTCACCAGAGCAGAGTAGAGGGGCACAAGCACCTCCCTCGACCTGCTGGTCACAGTTCTTTTGATGCAGACCAGGATATGGTTGGCTTTCTGGGCTGTGAGCGCACATTGCCAGCTCATAGCTAATTTTTCATCTACCAGTATCCCCAAGTTCTTTTCCACAGGGCTGCTCTCAATCCCTTCATCCCCCAGTCTGTACTGATACTCGGGCTGGCCCAGATGCTGGTCCAGGACCTTGCACTTGGCCTTGTTGAGTTTCATGAGGTTCACATGGGCCTACTTCTCAAGCTTGTCAAGGTCTCTCTTTATGGCATCCCTTCCCTCAAGTGTATCAACTACACCATTCAGCTTGGTATCATTCACAGACTTGCTGAGGGTGCACTCAGTCCCAGTGTGTCATTAATAAAGATATTGAACAGTATCAGTTCCAGTATGGACCCCTGACAGACACCAATTGATACTTACCTCCATTTGGACATTGAGTTGTTGACTGCAACTCTTTGGAGTATCCTTATCCATTGAATAGTCCATCCATCAAATCCGTATCTCTCCAATGTAGAGAGATAGGGACGTTGTGTGGGACTGTGTCAAAGACCTTACAGAAGTCAAGATAGATGACATCTGTTTCTCTTCCCTTATTCACCAATGCAGTCACTGTAGAGTAATATAAAGAATAAACCTATCGTGTTTTGATGCCTAACTTTATTTGGTCCCTTTAAGTCCAGTGGTATACATATGATGTGAACAGACTGCTGAGATTACGATTATTTTTCATCACCATATTCTAAAAATACTTTTAAAGAATTTTGGTCAAGAATAGACCTCAAAACTATTTTTCATTAGTATCTTGGAATAGGAAAGTACTCTTTCCTCAACCTACAGTTAGTCAACTGTAAACAAGCTAGTTATTTAACAGACCCAAACTGACTACAGTGAAATGAAGAACCGTCAGACCCTTTTGCTGCAGCTGCAGAAGAGGCCATTGCT
Source organism: Charadrius vociferus (assembly GCF_000708025.1). Classification (NCBI taxonomy): domain Eukaryota; kingdom Metazoa; phylum Chordata; class Aves; order Charadriiformes; family Charadriidae; genus Charadrius; species Charadrius vociferus. The sequence continues at coordinate 3,590,756 of NW_009647763.1, read as the reverse complement.
ATCAAATGCTAATTTCTCATTTCAACAAAATCTGGTTCCAGGTGCTCAGGCAACAGCTTTCCTTAGTTTCATGATTTGGTTTGCTTTAAAACTTCGTCATAAACTCTGTAATTTACTGTTAACTATGCTACCAAATGTAACCAGTTTAGACTATATAATAAGTAGTGATAATTTGAAATTCAATGTTAAATATACTTATTTCCAAAAATAAAAATTTTGATTTTCATGTTAAATATCTAAAACAATCACAACTCCCACCACTACCATCCATTGTTACTCATCATATTTCTTCATGGGTGTTTGTATGCAAAGGGAAGTATCAGATTCCTACTTCCAAAGAGAGAAAAAATAATTATGTAGTCTCAGAAGCCTCTACTCCTTTAATATTTTAATTTTCCTTTTCATTTATAATCAATATTGCCTGTTTTGCCAATGCTAGCATTGGGAGAAAAGCCTTAAGAGATTGATGTGCAGGCAGAATGAGAATAGCATGACTATTTTTATGTTCCTGACATCAGTGTCCTGGTTTATCTAATGTTGTATGACACAATGACTAAATGCTCCATGCTATTCCACCCTCAGTGAGCCAGACATCTTTTCCAATATTGTGCCTTGTTTCAAAAGTTGTAGAAACTTCTAAAAAATAACTTGCTACTTTGGGGTGTTCTCTTACTGTCCGTTTGGAAAACTTACAGTCTCTTTACTTTTCATGAAAAATATTCCTACACCACATTGATGTATATTTCTAATTGGATATGTAATGAGGTGTAGGAATATTTTACGGCATTTTTAAAACTATCATGAAGCTTTGTTACAACAGGACATCTCTGCACTCTTTTATACTTACTTAGATGGTTACGTTCCATTACCATCGTGGTTCCTGTTCTGTCCTTTACCTGTTTTCATTATTTTTTCTTTATATTGAAAAGCAATACATTTTTACTACTGGGAACAGTAAAAGCTGCTCCTGCCAGATCCTCATTTTTCCACATCTCCTTTTACTCCATAGATACCACCTTCACCGCCCATCTGCCACATTCCCACATCCATACCTATTCTGTACAAGGGTTTGCTGGGTTCCTTTATGTTTCAAGAAAGCAAAGTTTTGAAAAGTCTGTTGGCTTCCAGAAGTAGTTGCACAAACCAGCCTTGTGCTAGGTCTCCTGTATGAGAACTGACAGAACCGACAGCTGGTTGTAAAAAAAAAAAAAAAAAAGAAAAAGGAAAAGAAAGAAGAAAAGTGAATTATGCCAAAAATTTCACTTTCCAAATGGAGTAAAATGCCTGTTCTATGTGAACACAGGGGTTTGACTATTCCTTGTTCAAACAAACCCTTGGTCTTTTAATGATGTAGAGATTTGGACTGCATCCCCTTAATGAGTATTGACCGAGCCTGTGGTGTCCTTTTCTTGGGTGGGGTGTGTGTGTGAAAGTAACGTTAGCTGTAGTGTTGTAATAAGGTGATAGAGAAACGGAGCCCCACAACTCTTCCAAAATGCCTGGCCACTGTGATTAAGCCGCTCTGCATTTCAACAGGCAAATGGCACATGGGAAGTTAACTTTCCAAGCACAGGTGGATGTTGCAGGAGAAGCCTGGTGCTTCCCAAACATTTGAGCAGTTACTGCTTTACAGCCGCTGTTTAGACACAGAAATAAGAGAGAGTGTGTGCTGCAGCTTTCTTCTTCTCAATCAAGTTATGGGCAGAACTTTTGGGAATTATGAATGCAGCCCCTTAAAGTTAGTCAGTCTCACGGTATTTATGTTGATCTTCAGATCCTAGTCTACCTCCTGTGTTTACTCCGATTAATGGTTGATACGGTGCTATGGGCATCTCTATGGCTTTAACTAAATGCGCGGAGGCAGCCAGCTCCAGCCAGCCTCTGCCTCCTGCAGCGGGGCAAGGAGGAAGAGAACAGAGCTTTGACCCCGCTTTCCACACAGCCTGCCCGCCTCTCGTGTCCTTTGAGTGGCCCTGTGGCCGCTGGTGTGACTCAGAGCAGACGCAGCTGCTGGTGGAGTTGCCAAAGAGCTGTCCTGGCAGCCTGCGCTCGGCGGCCACCTCGTGCTGCTCCTCCCTCCCTCAGTGCCGGAGATGGGGACACCACAGTCACGGCGTCTCTTGGGGCAGCTCTTCCTCAGCGGGGATTTCCTTCCAGGGCGGGGGAATTTCCCGTTCGGGACTCGGACACTGTTTCGTTTGCCTCACCTGTCACACTAGAGATGGCATCCAGGGTACGCGTTAGCATCCCTGCCTGGTGCCTTTGGCAGCTTTAAAGATGCAGCGGTGCTCCGGGCACGTCCCCGCCACAGCCGTGCAACAGTGTGGTGATGGAGCCGTGTATCTCGGTGGTACCCGATACATCCTCTGTGGAGAGGGGCTGGGGCAGAGGGGACGGCAGCACGACGAGTGGGACGGGGAGCGCGTCCCTTCCACAGATGTCGATGTGAAAGAGAAGAGGCGAGCGCTCTCCGCTCGCTCCGGCTGGCACGGTGGCAAAAGGGAGGTCCCGGGCTGTGAGTTGTGAAACCCTCTGATCCATCACTGACTAACGTTACGTGAATTTCAGAATGTGTGGCAAAACATAAAGTGGTTTATAAGCTGTTTAAAGGCTCCTGACAAACGGGGGTTGGAGGGGGGATTATAATACCCACTTCTGAAGGGGTGAGGGGCTTCGTGTGTTTCATGTGAAACATTGTAGGTCATATTTTCCCATGGAATTTGCAAACTTGCTAAAAATGCATTTAGGTGCTTCACAGGTCCTTGGTGACGTGGTATCTTACATATTTACACCTCTCTTATTTTTCATGACACTTGTGTTGTTGTAAAAGCTCCTACAATGGCGAGCACTAGGGGATTTGAATGTTTGGACTCCCACATTTTCTGTAGGAAGTGAATTGTTTTATTCCAGGACATTGTGTTGAGTGGGCACCAGTGAAAGTCCTGGAAATGACAGGAGGAGAAAAGAGAGACCAGTACTAGATGTCTGCAGAAAATTGTTTAGGATAATCAGCTAGAGGGCACCAATGAATATTTCTTCTTAGGGCTGTTAAATTAGGCCATGTGGACTCCAGCATATAGATGCATGAGAGAAATGTGAAGGCTTTGCAAAACAGTTGTGCTAAAAATAATTTTCGGTGTTATTTTTAATAATGTTATCACAGATGAGGAAAGTGAGGTAGAACTTTGTGGCCTGGGACATTTCTTTCTCCTGCTTTACAGGGTAAACAGTATAAATCCTTGAGTGTTTGTTTGGCTAGGTAATGCTTTCCAAAAGTATGTCAATGAAGTAGGCATCGGAGTCATAAAATACTTTCCTATATTTAGATTTTAAATATGCAACAGAAAGTCATTAACTTTTAGACTTCTAAGCATGAAAATCTCTTCTGAAAAGGGGGCTTGGATGTTAAGATCAGTTAATTAAAAAAATAAAGATTTTCGTATTGCCAGAAAGGCACAGTCAATGTTTCCCCATCAGCAGGGATGATAGGCTCAGCTACATCCCAGTAAGTTCGATTACTGTGAGGGCATGAGAAGGATCCTGAAACTGTTGAAGAGGGCAGGAGTTATTGTGGGATTACTAGTCGATTGGTTAATTCAGAGGATTATGTTTTTAACTTGATATTAATGCACCCCAAAAATCCAGTTGCACAGAAAAAGAGAGTAATAGAGGTTAGAAGGGATCTCTGGGGGTCATCTGCCTAGATCCCGCTCAAAGCAAGTGCATGGTGCGTGGTTTTGCATGTTGTCGATAACTTAGCTTTGTAAAAATCAGCTGGTTCTGATTCGTGCAAGAAACATTAACCGTTCAGGTCTCTTTTTTTGAGTCATAGAGAGGCAGATGCCAAAGAGGGGTAAAAATTAAGCCAAAAAGCATTTTACAGAGAAGTCGATCCAGATAGCGTTGAAGCATCACCAAAAAATCCCACCCCACTTCACATGTATGGATACTTTTATTTAGAACAAACATTGCTCTTGGGTACCGCAAGGGACTCAGTTTGAGCATTTGTGAATTAATTTTAAATTGTTCTTTTCATTGCTGGCTAATATACAGAAGGAATTGGTAAATAGTAAGAGCAAAGGCTATACAGCATTTTATAGCCAGTGGTTCTGTTTAGACCTAATCCCTATAATGCAGTGTTAAAATTTACAAAACAGCTTGTAATTGCAGTAGCTTATTTAAACCAGCTATTTGTGGTTATGTCTGCTGAGGAAACTTAAACTTCAACGTTCCCCAGCCATCTAATAGCAGCAAATTGACTGCGGGTCTCTTGTAAGAATATCTAAATGTAGGCTGTTGAATAATCCCTTTGGGGGCCCTGTAACTATTTTTGTGCCTGGATATGCGTCATCAGTGGGTATTTTCTCTGGTGACTAGCTTACATCAGTAGGTCTCCTACCATACACTCTATCAGCGAGTGACTTATGATTGATGGGAGTCACGGCTGCTGTTTAGCTTTTATCTGTGACCTCAAATAATGGACAAGAGGAATTTCCAGGCTGTTAAATTCCTTGAATGACTGAAGACACGGGATGGCTCTGCCGATAAACGCAGGTAGTACCCAGATACTGGGTGTTCACCAGGGGCCGAGGCGGGGAGGAAGGAGAAGGGGGGGGTTCCTCGGCAGCGAGGCGGTGAATCCAGCTCTGCCGCGCTGCCGAAAGGTATACTCTGCCCCGGAGGCCGGGAGAGCGGCCGCGACGGAGGACCGCCGGGTGACCGTGATGCTCTGACTAACTCCTGAGCTCTCCAGCCATACGTGTGCGCCGGTGGCAGTGGCGTTTTCACTGGGTTTAACTGGCTGATCTTTAGGGCAGTTCGTCGGTCCCTTTTATCCCAGGGAGACGAGCAGTTTGCAGCTCTGTGGAGGGAAGCGCTGTGGAATTTTCAGCTGCAGTCTGGTTGTTTTCTTAACCCTTTTCGTTGCTGCCTGTGAGCAGTGGAGCGGATTTATTAGAGTGCTTAACCCAAGTGCTCTCTGGGCTAAATCTGAAGGTGCAGTAGGGTACGTGCTTTTAGGGTTAAGTTGCACCTGCCACAGTGACCCACTGAGCGTGCGGTCGTAGTTCATTTCCTGGTGTTCAGTACTTCATATTGCGAAAATGAGGACTGCAGATACTGAGTTATCCCCTCTTTCTCCTTCCACTCTGCCTTTCTGTCAGAAAGCTGACATGCGAAATGGGACTGCAAGACAGCTGCCAGATTTTTGTGAGTGTTACCTGTGATGGATTTAGCAGCTTGAGTCAGCCCTATGGCGAGGAGGCACTTTGTCATTTCTTCTTTCCCCTCTGCGCTTCCCGTCCCTCCCGGGCTGAGTCCCTCTGATAGAGCTGCGATAGGAAACAGGAGATCAGTGCTCTGTGAACCCCAGCTCAGGAGTCTCTCAAGCCCTTCTCCTGGCAACCGGGGAGTAAAAATGACAGACGTGGATGCTCTCGGGGTGATTGATGATTAAAAAAAGGTCCTTAATGCTGTTTATCGCACGGCATTGTTTGGCTGAGGGAGGATAGCAGCTGGATCCAAATTCCTCCTCGCCACTTCTTCCTGTTGGCAGGTGGCCCTCCGCGTGGGCTGGCCGTGCAAACCCGCACGCCGGTCTTACTTAGACCTGAGCGCCTGCTATTGTTTTTCACTCAGGTGACAGCAGAATGGGGCTTTGTGCAGGATTTCGAGGCTTGAAAACTTTCGGAGGGAAACGAGGAGCTGCTTTTTAACTCGCCTGTGCGTCTCCTCCTCCGCATGCACTAGCCCAGAGGTCTTAGTTAATGAATGAAACCAGGCTTCCCGCGGGAACCCGTTAACCCACGCCTGTGCATTTGTTGACACAGCGCTGGCATACAGCTGCCTTCGGTAGGGAGGCACGTGCTGCCGTAGCGTGGATGCCCTCGCTCTGAGGGATGCAGGTTATGCATACCTTCCCGTTCCTTGCAGGCAGGTGCCTGGTGCAACACCCGCGCTGGGGCTGAGGCAAGTTTCCCCATCTGCTCTCTGGCTAGTTGAGTGCTGGTTAAGATTGGCATTCGGCAGGAGTAGTGGGAAGAGAAGCGGCAATTAAAAAGAGGCTTGGAAAATCAAGGGAGAGGAGGGAATAAAAAGGTTTTCATTGAACTGTGATTTACGAGTATACTCTTCCTTTGTTTCTATATCTTTTTTTTTTTTTTTTTTTTTGCAGTCACTTCAATAAGACACTGTGATTCATGACAAACTGGTTATATAATTCAAAATCTGTAAAAGGTTAAGCACAAAAAGCTTGATGAATCTTGAGTCATTTGCATTAAAATTCAGTGAATTTTCCTGGGGTACTGTGCTTAGAAAATGTAAAGCTTGCTAAATGGTTGATGTTGCTATATGTATTATTTGCCACAGCTTTCTAGGAATCGTTATGCCCAGCTACACATTCATATCTTTTGGCTAATATTGACCTCTTTTTCCCCCATTTTTAGGGGGATTGTGTTTTAGGGTAGTAATAGTATTTTAGCGTAGCTTTTAGTTACAGTCTTCATGCAAAAGCTCAGTATCGCCAGTGTTCCAGAAAGACTCCTCAGGCCTCCAAAACATTTCGGAAAGGGTCGTCGTTTGCTAGGAAGAAGCGTTAGCAAGTTGCCTGCCGTTTCTTGACACTTGGCACTGGGGCTGTCGGCAAGGTGGAGGGATGAAGTCCAAACTGCCATGTGGCAGTGTGTGTAGGTACCTCTCTGTGTGCTGTGACAGAGGTGTCGCCTTGAGGACAAATTAATTTAGGTGCTGACCCGGCAGTGAAGTCACACCGTGCGGATGCCTGGGTCCATATGCCTACGCCCTGTTGACTTCAGTGACTAAGTGCAGCCACCAAGTTCTGCTTGCACATCTTGAATTGAGGAATGATGACCGCAGTGGCAAAAGCCTGTTTTTTCTGGAAGAGCCTTCGCCTCTTCAATGGCCACTTTTAAAATCTTGTTGGTCGCCCTGGACAACGGCTAACCAGATGTTTCATCTTGGTAGTTAAAATAATGGGGTGTTGTGAGCAAGGGACACTGCACGTTCACTGGAAGTCAAAGCATCCGCTGCTGCAACTTGTAAAAACTCCATCGGCAAACCTCTCCCTCCTCCAGCGAAGCGTGTTGGTGTTTCAGTTCCCAGTGGGCACAGGACTGTAATTACCATACTTGGGAGGCAAAAATGGAGACTGAATCTGACACGGGAATATCAGGGGCTTAATTTTGAATTTTTTTAAAGATTAAATACAATTCATTTCTCTCCTACCTGTTAAATCTATGACTGCATGCTCTATACAGCTGCTGTAGTGTTGGATACTTGTTGAGGGCCATAACAATGAATTGGTATTTAATAGTTTTGTATCGTTTTCACAAAGTACTCTCAGTGCTTAGATACTCTTGAGAATAAAGAGGTGCCCTGGGATGGAAGAACAGCAAAGGTTATACAAAGCTCACCTTGTCCATGGCCCTCCCTTCTGACAGCACTATTCTGTTTGAAGAGCGACTGGATGGAGCAGGCAGTGCCGCTCAGTCATGAACGAAATCATTACCGCAAGTAGAGATATGTTGCTACTGTGAGCTGGCAACACGTTGGAAAAATATTCTGAAATATGAGGCAAAGTAGTGATTTCACTACTTCAGGGCATACAGTATCTTTTGATTATGTTAGCTCAAAATCATCTGACTATAGTCCTAAGTACTTGATTTCTCAAGCTGATCTTTGTGTTTCGATAAAGTCCCACTGAAATCATTGAACCAGTTCCTAAATACTAGGTAACTCTGATTTTGGTCAGCTTGTGTGAGGAAGGGCTTGGACAGTTTCATTGGTTTGTTTTGTTTCTTCAGGTGTCACGGAGGAAATACAGGTTAGCCATCGCCTCATTTAGATGTTATTTTGCTGCAGGGAAAAATAAGGAGTTACTCATAAACATTGTTGATGTTTGTAGTGAGTGGACTAATAAAGAGCAAACAGGAAGAAAAGCAATGCAGTGAAATAGTGTAAGGAAAATACAGCGTAAAGAAAAGTTGGAAAAATGAAAAAAGGTATTAGTTTTTCATTTTGTGGTATTTCATTTTTTAATCAAATTGATAAGATAAATGAAGAGCCTTCCATCTTTTCATGTTATTGTGAACAACAGTGTGAATGAATGGAGTCAGGTAACGCTTCAGCTCTTCCTGCACGCTCTGTGCCTGATGGCCTCAGTCCTGAAACCTTTCCTCATCGGCTCAGTCCTTCCTGCAAGCGGCCAGTGACTTTCATAGGACTGTTGGAGATCCAGGACCAGTCTGTCAGTAAGTTAATAGATTTGTAAATGTTACCTTTGCGTCGAGTTAGTTTGAAAGGAATCCACCCATTTGTTTGCACGTGGGGAAGAAGAGAGAAGGAAGATATTGCGGGTGAAGCCTGTGTACTGTGGCAGACGGGAAGGTACCTCCTTCATGTCTGTAGCCCGGCACCAACTCCTGGAAACTGTGGCAAAGTCTTTTCTTCGTCTCCTGTTTTGTTTCCTGTATATACACAGCGCAGTAATTCCTGCAGGGATTTTTGCTCTTGGCAGTATTTCTCTTTAGTGCCACAAAGTGAGCATTTTTCCTGCAGGACCTCAAACAGCTCAACAAGTGGTGTGCTGCCAGTGACTCAGCGCAGAGTCCCTGTCCATCTGCTCGCAGCCACCAGCCCTCCCTACCAGCCTCCTATTTTCAGATGCAAAGCCGTACGTGAATCCTGAGACAGGAGTGGGTAAAGGACGGGGTTATCCTGAGTAAAGAGGTCCCGTACCCCAAGGAGACAGTGAGGGAAGAAGCTCCCTTCCAACCCAGGTTAAAATCTTCCCGTGGCAGATCCTGGCCCTTCGCAGGGTGTTCAGATTGGCTTGGAAACTTGGTGTAAAGGAGGCGAGAAAGAAATGCCGCACACTGACATCCCCAGGAGCCTTGATAATGTCAGGACACCTGACAGTACGGCGGTACTTCAAAAATATCACTGTTGTGAAGGATTTACATGATACTGCAATAGCTAATAACATGAGTGCAGTACAAGGCACTAATTCAAGAGTGCTGAGGAGTTTGCCAAGTGTCTGTAGTTTCATGTCATGACTTTGTCTCCCTTTGCAGACAGGCCTTCAGCATTGGGGAGTTTTCCAGAAACTCGTCCAGCCTTTCTTTTTCTCTTGCACAATTGCCAGTGCTACCTTGCTAGTTAGAAATAGTAGCGACTAAGTTAAAAAATCAAATTCCTTACCAGATAGTCATTTTGTTTTCACAGATTTATTCCAACATGCTCAAGGATGGACTCTGCAGCTTTCCTTCTTGTACACGTACTTATACTTTTAGGCAGTGAAGTGAATGTATGTTTGGGCATTGCTCTGCATGCTGCTTGTGACCATCTTTGTTCAGAGACAGCGGAGATACAAAGTCAGTCTGTGAGGTCCTGACATCTGCTGTCCCGCGGTTGGGAGGTAGAATATCAATCTGCAGTGTGAAACACCTTCCTTCCCTCCAGGGAATTCCATTGCCATATAGAAAGGCCAGCCAGAAATCCTAATCCGGATGCCTGTAATTTGGGAATGGGAAAGAAATGGGGTTATGACAACAAGGAGACAACAAGGAGACACAGAACTCTTTAAACCCTCTTTCACTAATATGCAGGGAGAAGTAATAGTAACCAAATTTTCTTGTGTAATCAAATCAGGGAGCATCACATTGAGTAAAGAGAATGGGAGCATTTCAGGTTGCTTTGCTAGTAGATCTCCATCCTCTGTAAAGCTCAAGGCCGTGCACTGATGAAATACAGACCGTCTTTAAATGTGGACAGTGGTGATTTTTCACCCTCTTGACTCTTGACCAGAAGCTCGGGTCTCATTCCACCAGAAACTTGCTGCTGGTAACAGAGGGAGCAGCAGCAGATCCGTTACTCTTTTTCGTGTAGCATTTTCTACCTTGATTGCTATTAAATCAGATATTACAGTGGTAAAAGCATCAATGCCAAGATCACCTAGAAGGGAGTAACAGTCTCAAAGACGTATAAAGGAGTAAAATGGTGCAAATGAGAAAAAGGAGTATTAGTTTAACTATCAGGAAAAAAATAATTATGGTGAAGTCTGTTCCCCAGATGGAAACCAGAAGAGCTGATGAGTTAGAGTAACTCAAAAGTGACCTGGACAAAACGCTGTAAAATATAGTACATAGATTTTTCTTATTTGGGTACAGATGATCTAATAGACTTTGGCCATTTCCCTTTTGATCTAATTTCTGGGATTCTATGGTCATTTTTAAAAAAGGTCATTTTCTTGCCTGTCACACTGCAAACCTTCTTCCTGAAAGTTTTTGGCACATTTTACCACAAAGGGAGGCATTTGCAGAAATGCAACATGGTGGTATTTTGAAGAGTCCAAACAGATTTTTCATGGGCGTGTCTTGCTGTTGCTCCATTGTAAAATTCCCAGAATACTTGATGTGAGTTTTGTATTAAAATTGTATGTATTTATATCTAGCTACTCTTTAGAGGCCCAAGTCATATCCATGCTCTATTCCCAGAGTAGCCTTCTTCCAGTTCTTTAAAGCTGTAATTTGGCTTTACAGGAAATAATAAACATGCCTACCATACTGTAACTAAAATATTCAGACACATGAATCTTTTCCTTGACTTCCTATAAAAATGTCATTTCTAGCTTTATTTTGTTTGTTCTGGTTTGACTATAGTATAAACAAGAGTTTATTAAAGTGTTAGCTCTAAGTTGCAGCTCTTTCTTGAGACTGCAAGGTCTTAGAAAAAATATTATTGAAACTACAGGGCAAAAACACATATTAACAGAAAAATGAATAATGAGTCTGTTTTCATATGGATTTTTAAAAAAGTACAGCTTGTAGTTGAACTAAATGTACTATTCCTTCCACTGCAGCCAGGAAGCCCTCATAGACTTTTGACAGTGCCGCCAAAAAATTAATGCTTCAGCTGTTTAAAAGATATCAAAAGCTTGTTTGACAATTGTAATCTCTTCCAGGAATTTCCTTTCCCATTTTCCCTCCCTATAAAAACTGATAACAAGATGCTTATATAGTAGAAACGGAAAGTCCGAGGTATGTTACAAAGTGTTGTGCATTCCTTCCAGCCTCACGAGATGAGGCACGACATCTCCACGGCGGGCTAGGAAACACGGGCGCTCCCTTGTGTAAGTAGCATTTGCCTCAAGGATTAACCACTTTGCCAGGATAGCATGGATTCCAGTGTTTTCTAAGCCATTTTTGAGTTTTTACGTAAGGTGGCAGCCAACAGGAGAGCTGTTGGAGATGGCTGGGTAGGAGCTGAAAACAGTGGCCAAGGAAAGGCAAAACCAAAGGAAGCAGAGAAATATGCTGCACGTGCCAGTATCAGTTGACACAGCAGAACTGAAGGCGAGGGAAAACAGCACCAGCACGGCTTCTCTCGAATTTGCATCCTCACTTTTACCCACAACAAGATGTGACAAACTGAAATGAGATGCAGCTTGAACTTTTGTTCTGAAGCGTATCGAAAAGGCACTGAAACATGGACTCAAAGGTCAGAATTGTTCCTTTTTCTGTAACAAATTCCCAGGACAGCTGTTAATACTACTCCGTCTTTTAAGGCTAATCGTTAATAGTATTCACTGATACGTAATATGAAATACATATAGTATTACTGTGGCTGTGGTGAGGAGTGGTTTGTTCTTCTCTAATGATAGAAAGGAGATTCTGTGTTAGGAAGAGTGAGGTAATTAAAGAGGCTGCCAATAAAAAAGCCACTGTGTTTGCAGAGGGTGCCCTTGCATTCAGCAAATGGCAATTAGGGAAATGTCACTGTATGTGTATGATGGGTTATTACTGCACAAACACTTGTACAATTACGCACTGGGTCAGAAGGGCAAGTTACCTTCCCCTCACAGCCATTATGTTAAAGCAAACACAGCTCACACACACACAAATATCAGGTGTTGTGGAAGGGCAACAGTAAAGTAATGAGTGTTTGAAAATGCAGGCTAAAGAGTAAAAGAAGAGTCAATGTAACAAGCCTTGGCATTCTGGGATATAATTTGTACCATGCCTGCACTACATGGATTAGAAACACCATCTTTATATAATGGAGAAGCAAACGTTTCCATCCGTCACTGAAAGAAAGTTAATAAACTTTTGTTCTGACGCTTGGAAATGGGAAGGGAATATACAGTTCTTTCAGTTACCTTCTTTGATGCTGAAATGTCTGTAGTCCCTGTGCCTTTATAAATGAGTTTGTGTATGTCCTTCTGTTGTGCTACCAATGGTCTGATACCACCACCATCTTCGTGATATACCCTACTCTCAGCTCTTCTGTGGCTCTGACTGACTTCCGTAAGTGGAATAAAGGGCAGTTCTGCAAGTGACCTGGTGCAGGACATGGCATATAACTCGCACCTGTTTGTAGGTATTCTATTTGATATTTTATTTTGCACATTCTGCCTGAAGCTTCATTAGAATCGAGTCTAAAGAGGCTCTGTGGATGCTGTGGCCATCTCAGGTGTGTACAGGATAGCAGCGCTCTATGTGGATTCGTGAGTTTTGCTCTAAGGCTATCAGGCTTGTCTTCCTTCCGGCTCAGAAGAAAGAATGCACTTCAGCAGGGATTGCGTTATCGTCGGTGGCCTGAACCTTTGTGCTCGCTTGACCTCATACCTCTAGGAAGCTCAGCTGGCAAACGTGGCACAGACCTTTCTGGCAACACCCTCTGGGGTGTGTGGGCTGCCGGTGAGGGTGTCCTGCTTCCATATATGCCGAGGTATTTTCATTGACATGCTCTTTTCACGGGTTTGAAATTGCTGCGGCTTTAAAGAACTGGCTTTCCCTAAAGAGGAGGCACTGCGCTTGCCCCAGGACCTACTCAAACCCAGCATCTGCTGGGGCAGGACTGGGTGGCAGAAGTTAAATGGAGAGCGTTAGTTTGAAAAATTTTATGAGGTCACCATCCTTTTAAACTGGTTTACACAGATGGCTGTCTGGTTTGTTGCTTTGTCCTTGCTTAATAGTAACTGTTTATGGAAAAATGAATTGCTTTGCAGAAGGAGGTCCAAAAGCTCATGCTGTTGTTTCCCTCACTGGAGATCTTCATGTTATTATGAGCATACAAAGATTTGGCCTGAAACGGAGATTAATTATGAAGCGCGCAGTGAATAATTAACTGTTTGACTTGTTCCTAAGCTCTGTAGTCACCCGGTTAGAAATGATTTCCCAAACTGCAGGAGATAAGAGAAGGTTATTCCTGGTTTCACAATGTCCGTATTGTTAGGGCTTTGTGCCGTGTGTACTCTGACATCAGCTGATACCTACGCAAGTCGGGTCCAGCTTCTCATCCAAACCACTTCCTGGGGTTTTCTCGGGTAACGGCAGTGATTCAGAAGACACCGCAGTGCCTCAGAAAGTGCTTTCTTACATGTCGCACCCAGACTGTGTGACCGGGAAGAAATGAGGTTCTTAGGAAAGAGTTTTGACCTTAAAAATACCCACATTTTTTTTTGTTTGTTCTGCATTCAGATTTAGATGTGCATTACTTGGCTTCTGGCCTACTGACCCATTCATAGACTCGTGGTACATATTGTGGAAATGTAGGAATGTGATGTACACCTATGAACGAGGCGGGAGCCGAGACTAGCCTCCAGGCAGAGATGCTCCTTCAATTGTTCCTACTTGGCAGAAAAAACCCCAAGAAATAAAGAGGATTAAAATTTTTTAAAGGAAATCATATCTAAATAATGGTACTCTGCACTTTTGCAGGACTGTCTACTTAAGAAGCTGAGAGTGAGTTAGAAACATTGATGAAGCCTCTATTCTGTGAGGTGGGTATGTGTTTTTATTACTATTTTGAAAAAGCATAGAAAATTCAAACCATTTGCCCAAGTCCAGACACAGAGCTATTTAAGAGCCGTGAAGAGAGCACAGAAGTTTTCTGCCATGGCACGTGTTCTCATCAATACTTACAGATAAGGTCTTTTGCCCTTCTCTGGAAGGAAGTGATGAGTTTTTGCATTCTGTCAGCGTTTTAAGTGTCTCTTTTAATTTTCGATTTCTGACTAATGGAATAAGTGACTCCCACAGATACTTTTGCTCTGCTGTCCTCCGCTCTTGTTGTGTGGTGGCCTTAGATCACAGTCCGGAGAGATAACAGTCTGTGACAGGGGGGTCAGTGGAAATCAAACGTGTCCACTGGATCCAGACCAAACACAATCTGGGGTTCAGAAATGTTCAGTGTGTTTCATTACCTTTTTATTTTAGCGTTTCGTCACAGTCAGATGCACCAGCAGTCTTTTAATAAATCCCCTTCCGCGTTGAGACTTGCAGCTCAGGCTCGCAGGCCCATGAGAGCTGCATAATTTGAATAAGTCTGAGAAGTGAAACTGAACATTTGTAGGTGCAGCAACTACACAGCAGCAAAACTACTGAATCCTTGTAATTCTGATAGCCTTTGTCATTACAAGATACTGCATGCAAACCCAGTGAGTGGGTCTCTGCCTTCTGCTTCACGCCATCGGGACCCTGGACTTGCAGTGACAAGGAATAAGTCAGGATTGGAATGTGTCTCTCTAAGGATTTGGGTTTTTCTTTAAACCAGTGTTTGTCTTTTTTTGAATAAGTGTCTCTGACAGTAAGTACCAAAATAGATATCGATAAAATATGAATTTATGCATGCCAGCATTTATCTCTTTTGTGTCTATTCACAAATACCTACCAAAAATTGACTGTAGCTCCATATGGCTCCCAATCTCTTCCTTCCCCCGGCTGTCAGCTTCTCCTTACCTGGAGGAACAAAAGGGAGCAGAGTACTGGGCCACCAGCTGAAGGTTGGTGTAGCAGAAAAGTTAGATTCAAAATGTTTTTCTCTGGGACATCACTGTGGTTTCTCAAGCGCCTCTCAGTTCAGCTGGAAAACACATTAAAAATACGATGCAGTTTGATGCCAATCTTAGCTTCACACTCTGAAAAAGGCATGAAAATACTCAGAGGGTGAGTTACCTGGGTGCACATTTGCTTTCTGGGTGATAGAGGCTGTGCAAAGATTTATTGCTTAGAAGCTTTTAAGTACACATTATGGCTATTAATTAAAAGAAATTATTTTTTAATCTAAAATTTATACTTGGTTGAATTAGAGATGACAGGCCTGCTTGTAATCTGTTTAGTAGGGCTCTAAGAAAGTTGAGATACCTCCACCCCAAGACCTTCCATTTTCTGAACCTAAGCACCATTTACTTTGCCCAGTTCTGAAGCGTTTAAGTTCAAAATCTACAGTGAGATCTGTATTACATCATTTGACTGAAATTATGCAAATCCCTTGCTGTAGCATAAAATGCTGTATGATCTTTGGGAGGGAAACTGCCTGTTTCTTCTGCCTTAATGCGCCCGGAGACGGGAGGTTCAGGGTTTCCGTGTCGCCGCCACGGCGTGGAGGGACAGTACAGCTCGTTTCCTCGCCGCCCGCACTGTGCTGCCCGAAAACCCGCACCAGTCCCTTCAACGTTTTGATGCGTATGGACTCCTCAAAATCTCCGAACTGGGGAAGTTCTGAGCCAGTATTAGGTGTTGTTGCCATTAATCAATGATTCCGTTACTACAGCCTAACCTCAGCTTCTGGGGCTGTGTGGGTGGGCAGCGAAGTGGTCTTCTGTTGCTGGTGCTCTAGTCAGCTGGTATGGGAGCTGAAACAGTTACGGCTGATTTGGAGGTCTCTTCAGAGATTCCTTTCTGCCTCTGCCTTTAGAAACCAAACACGAGGCCACAGCTTTCTGTCCTGTTAGATCATTAAGTTATACTGTCAAATTCAGAGGAGTTAGATCATGTTTTAAAGATATCTATCTAGGGGGTTAAATAGAGAGAGAAGCAGCTCAGGAGGAACAGAAGACAAAGCTGGTTGGAAGAACACTTAAACGGCAGAAGGTTCTGAAATACGTTACCTCTGCTCTAAACTGGGACAAACCCTTGACGGTGCTTATACAGTAAGATATCTTATTTCAGAAGATTTTAAATGTTGATTCAGTTTTATTTTGCATAAAGATATTTTGATGGCATGAAGGTATTGCAGCTCATCTTGTATGTCTTGTTAAATTATAATTCACTGGGTAGCACAACAATACTGTTAAACTGTTAGTATGGAAGTATCTTGTTATATCACAGGGGCTATTACTTTTATTAATCTTCATTTAAAACAGGGGCAAAAATTCTATTTTTTTATGGGACTTTTCACTTTTATCAAATCAGTATGTTTTTCTTTCAGGAAACCCTTTCAGTATGAAAAGTTTGGATGTGTTACACAGTTTTACAATTTTTCTCAATTCTTCCTATGCAGTTTCAGTTTTTTAAATGAGTGAAACGTGCCTTCTTTTATTGTCTATAAACCCCATAAATCCCTAGAATTACATATTTATGACTGCATAGGATTTCAGCACAGCTAGGGCCGACTTTTCCTTTCTGTGAGAATGTTTACAATTCAACAGTCTCAGGAATAAAAATGCAGCTTTTTAATGCGTATGTTTTGCGAATATAGAACTTGCACACGCTCTGAGCCGTGAACCAAAAGCTTCAGATTTAGCCAGCAGAGAGGAAGGAATTTGTCTGCTCTACAGCAAAAGGAAGTATTTGCCGTGTTATTGTAGTACATGGCCTTTTGCCATCTTTGATAAAGTATTTAAGGGTTGTGCACCCAAAGTCTGCTGCCCTCTTGACCCATCATCCATCACCAGCTGTAGATGAGGTAGGTGAGATGCAGCTCCATAGGAGAGCCATTGTTTCAGCCCCGCGCAGCTCCTCTGAGAACGGAAGCTGCAGACAAAGCGTCTCCCTGTGATTCACCGCGCCGCTCAGCCTCACCGTGTTTTCTCTTTTCACCTATACCTTTTCTGGCCCCGCTCTGTGCCAGCCGAGGTGGACAGACACATGCGGAAGCTGTGGGACTGATCTGCTTTCCACTCAGCTTCAGTGGGCGTGAATGAGACGAGCGTCTCGGATATTTATTTTTTTTTCTGTATTAAAAAGGGAAACCAGAAACAATTATCACAGCACTGTGCCTTGGCGATATATTTAAATTTATTTCCCTTTTGACTATTCAACACTGTTGATAGATGACACTTAAAACACTGAATTGCCCATCATTTTTCTAGTGCACTGTGAGTTGCCCAGTCTTTTTTTTCCCCTCTCTGAAAGCAGTTCTGGTTACAGAGATGCCAGCATCCCCAGTAAGTATGCCAAGAATGTACAGTTATACTTTATACTGCTAAATTAACAGACAGGAATAGTCACACCAAACCAGATTCAGCTCCCAGATGGGAAAGTGTCTCCTCTAGCCCAAATTTTAATGACTTTTTTACAGGAGAAAGTTTCACCAATATAGCATACAGTGTGTTTTAAAACAAATGCTGTCGTCTCTCTATGTTGGTGACAGGTAACTTGTAGAAAATAGTGGTGATTTCTTTGTTTTCAGTGACCAACTAGGGGTTGGAAATGTCTGGACATGTAGGTAGATTAACTTTTCTCTTAGTATCTTGGGCTATTTAAATATAAAAAGATTATTTTTAGTTTATCAATTGTACTTTTTTGAGCACTGCTATGAAGTGCTCATTCTTATTTGATTTGTTATATATGCAATTCTCTTAGCTTTGTGAATTCAGTTATAATTTACATTCCTGTAAGTGACAGGGGAATGAGTCCTAGATGGCATAACAACAATATCAGAAGAACTAACTTCAATTGTTGCAGTACGCGGTGCTGATGGCGTGAAATATTCTGAGACAGACATTTCTGTCTCCTGAGTAGGAAGGTTCTGTTCATGAGATGATGAAATCTGTGGTCTTTGGTGATTTGCCTGTGCCAGCTGGAGTACCCTGGGAGATCCCCCCTCTCCCCCCCCATCCCTCCCCCCCGCAAATTTTAACAATGACTGTGTTATGATGAAATGAGGCAGAAGTTATATGATTTCTTTAAAAGAAGGGAAAGGGTCTTCCACTTTTTCTGAGCACTTTATCTAGGAGATGCTGAAGTCCATAGCCTGATGTCTCCTTGGAACATTTTAGGATCCTGCCACGAGGCTGACTGAGATATGTAAGTGCTCGAAGAGCAAGTTAAAAGGGGCAGACACGGGCGTTCGGATAGAAATACACAATTCTCTGTGGTTCTACCAGCCACTGT
Source organism: Charadrius vociferus (assembly GCF_000708025.1). NCBI lineage: Eukaryota > Metazoa > Chordata > Aves > Charadriiformes > Charadriidae > Charadrius > Charadrius vociferus. The sequence goes on along the minus strand of NW_009647763.1, from coordinate 3,572,622 downwards.
AAATACCATATCTCCCAGTCATTGCAGGTGCTCAGACACTGGAGAGATACTTTAGCTGGGATTACTTTGTGCTGTTCTCCAGTTCATGGTATTTCTAGTTTTCAGTGCACTGTACTACTCTATTCCTGTTTATAAATCTTTTAAGTGTGCACATTAAAAAAGTAATTAAATTGTCATTATAATTTATAGTATGCCTGAAGTCAATCACCTAATTAAACGGAAAGAGCAGAGAGGTAGTAGGTTCATAAGCATTTATTAAGTACTACAGTATTAATTATGCAGGACTTTTGAACCAAGCAAAAGAGGAAAGAATGGAAACACCAATCTAAAAAGGCTTTCCATTGCTGCCCTTCTCAATTTAATAACACGAGACACCCCCCCACCCCCAGTTGGCAAGACAACACTAATGCTTTCTATTTGTTAATTTTTAATGGAATTATGATGGAGTTTTTTTTATGACAATCACTTGCAGCGTTTTCCTGTAATATTTTTGAAAGAATAACATGTCCCCGCGCAGGGGGCTATAAATACGTGAGTAGAATTGGAAGATACATTTAGAGTTATGGTTTGGGGTGGATTGTGCAGGAACAGACTCTTGGTCATCACTCCTCAGTGTCTCAGGTGGGGACCGGAGCCTGTGCCGGTCCCAGAAAAAAGGCTCGTGGGGAGGAAGGGAGCAGCGGAGTGGGGAGCTGAGCCCAAAAGAGGAGACTCTGTGGAGCGGTGGGCTCTGGGTCAGAGCCGAAGCAATGCAAGTGCATGGTATTTGTGAGCTTGGGAAACAGGACTGTCTTCCCGTGTCTGGTGTGTATCTTCCTCCATCAGATGAACTGCCTCAGTGCAAGAAGGTGATAGGGATGGAGCAGAAGACTTAAATTTTGAATTTCTTCCTTTTTCCTAGTTTGTTAGAAAAGAAAAAAAAGCTGGTAACACAATGAAATCGACTTACCTGCCTCCCTTACCTGACATGTGAATGTTAGACATCAAAACTTCGCTTTTAGATAGCAGAGGGGTCTGATCCTGAAGCCCGGGCCTGGAGCCTTGGCTGTGCTGAAGTAGCCCATGGGCTTTAGGGGAGAGAATGAGTGAGCAGGCACATGGGCAGCTGCCGGCAGCGTTGCAGAGGTCTGTGATCTTGTACTGATCCGTCAGCCTGCAGCGAGCAGAGCCGTACTGGTGCTTGGGGATACAAATGCAGCCAGTAGGCAAACAACTGCAATAAACCAGGATGAAGACAAGTAAAGGTTTTGAACAGAATTCAGTGTACACTTTGCAACTCAATCGGATGCTGACAGTAAGGGCTAAACTCAAATCCTGGGAAAAGAACACCTTTGCTTTTTTCCTATAAGAACTTGTAGTAACAAAAGTGTTTCTCCCAGTTCACCAGAGGTGAGGCCTTAAAAAGACCTCTAGATCAGAGGTCTTCAAAAAGAGATGGCCAAAAAACCTTCTGTATAAATGGACAAGAAGGCATTAGACACTTACTTACTTGTACTGTCATTATCAAGTTGGTGTAACGTATTTGGAATGTAATTGCACAGATAGCAGTTTACCTTGGAATACATTAAATAGGAATGCATTGGCAATACATAATTACAACATAAGGGCAGCGTCTAAAAGTTGGACCTGACTTATCTAAAAACTGGAGAACCAGTTCAATAGCTCTTTTTTCTGGAAGAAATTGAGATTATGTGATTGGAATATAAATCCATGCTGAAAGCCGTTTCTTTTCACAGTCTTTAATAGGCTGCACTGAACTGACAGCAAAAAACAGCAAGAAAAGAAAATTTACTGTGTATAGGTTTTTCATTTATACAGAAAACATTGAATCTATTTGGCCATGACCACTGCAGTATTCTGTACCATCTTCTTTCGTTCAAGGGTGCAGAGGATGGTATGCTGAGGCGTGATCCAGCAGTGTAGTTGGCAGCACCCTGTCTCCTTCTCCTGCGCACCCACTGATACACGGGCTTGCGTGCCTTGCTGGAGGGAGACCTGTGATTACCACTCTTAATCCAATGAAATCAATAAAAGTTTTGCTACTCTTTCAAAAAGAAATAATTGGGATTCCCTTTACAACAAAGACGATGTTTTACCTTGTATGGAACAAACCAAATTACTGACAGCTCTTCATCCCAGAATTCATAATAACCCTATAATGAGCACAGTCATTATGCTTCAGGTTGGCACTGCAGCAGCATTGTATAAGGAATGTAACTTGACAGTTGTCTGGGGAAAAAAAAATAAAATATATATGTATATATATAAAAAAAGGCAGTGGCCTAACCAAGGTCTCAGATGACATAATACAAGATGGGTTATATAACTCATTTTATGGTCAATAAGCCGGTCTTCTGAGCTGCATATTAGAAAACGTAACGCTTGTCTGTTTGTATCAGACTTTACAGCTATCTCTTTAATAAATAAATTGCTCGTGCCATGCTATTGTTAAGCATGTTTTCAGCTTCTCACGCTGGCAATAGGCAGAGGCATTCCCGGCAGCGGTGTCCTCTCTTTGTTGAAACAGTGAAAAACTAGAAAACCCAAACCTTCCTCGTATTGATTCTGAAAACAAGTTGAATGAGTATTACATTGCAGCTATTTGAAGCAACTGTGGAGTGAGCCGTTTGGGTGCCCTCTGCCAATTTTTTTGTCAAAACAGAGGAAAAAAAAGTCTCCTCTTCATGTGTGGGAGACCCTTCTTTACCACTTTCTTTAGGCATACATTTGCAATGGGAAAATGGACTTGGTTTATGCTACAGGCAAATAACTGATTTTGAAGTCCCAGATTCTACTTCAGTGGACGTGAATTATGATACAATGATACACCGAATGAATATTGCATGTTAAATCCACAACTGTGGAAATATTTGCGAATCCTTGGGCATTCAAACTGGCACAGGTGTTCTGTCACTGGTGGTGAACTCGACCACCCGAGTTTGTCTTCATGGGTTGCTCAGAAGTCATTCAGAGGGGTCTGTGTTAGGCACCGGCAGAGTTAGGACGGGTGGGTGTTTGGTAGCACACGGCTTGCACACACTGTGTGACTCGGGGCAGCTCAGCCGAAAACTCTCTCTGTAAGTGTGAGCAGGCCGCCAGCTTCTCCTGTGCTCCTAGACCTCCTCTGTGTTGGGAGCACAGGAGTGTCACAGTCATTAATATGTATCAGGTGAAGGGTGTTATGTAAAAATCAAAACATATGGTGCCCTTGCCAGGACTGCAGCCTGACCTGGCATAGTAGAGCAGCTTTTAAGTTCCTGCTACTGGAACTTAGTGTGGCTTTAACAGCCCTCAGACACTCTGTGTAAATGCTCAGGTAATCTTGGTGCTGACATGACTTCACTCCTAGCAATGCCTGATGGCCTCATAAAATAAATTCCTAACTAGACTCGGTGCAAACATTTCAAATCCTCTTCAGCCCACAAAATCAAGAGCCAAAAGGTAACCTCAATTCACAGGACTCT
>NW_009647763.1:3551153-3569136 GCF_000708025.1 Charadrius vociferus | reverse complement strand
CAAGAGATCTAGGTACATTGAGTCTGGAGAAAACATAAGTCGGAGCTTTAACTGCACATATATATGCAAAAGGGCTGGAAAGAACAGGACAAGGTATTTTCACATGTTATTGAAGAGAAAAGGGGGAAAAATACTGTGGTTACGCTGCAGCAGGGAATACTTTGCTAGACAGTTCGATATTGGAAAGGGGTTACTACTGCGCAACATTTAGGTCAGTGGAGCAAACTGCCATGGGAGGGTGTCGAGTCAGTCATGGCTAGACTAGGTAAGTGTCTATTACGGATGATCTAGGATGACCCATTTAGAAGTGCCTTCCAACCTGAATGTTTCTGTGATTTTTATTCTCTTTAGGTGCCAGTCTTGTCAGATGGACTTGTGCTTCCAGTTAGTATGTGAATTATTACAGCCCTATTGACAAAAAAGCCCTCTACGCTAAGAACAGCATGCAAGCTAGAAATATTACCAATGTTACGTTGCATGTTATAGGAGATGTAAAATGCCAAACAGTTATTACATAAACTCAATAGTGTGTTTATGTTTATGACTAATCTCTTGAAATTTGGGTTAAAATTAAAATATCTTACAAATATTTAAACTATTCTTAAAACATCTTGTTTTCTTCCTTAGAATAAAACCCTTTTTCCCCACAGAAATATCTCCATACTTTAACAACGTAATATGGATGTCTCTGTATTTTAAAGATGTATAAAATTTTAAAGAATAATATTACACAGGAGGTGAGATACACTCTGTGTCCCCATGACCACACGAACTACATCTCTCCTCCTACAAATGTTCATCGTAGTGCACTTCCCAGGGAAGGGTTTAGAGGACCTGCAGCTCAATAAGCTGATGCATGTGTGTTCACATACGTATGTGCATACCTTTAGGTAATAGTGTGATAGTCTTACTCAATAACTACTGTAGTCAGTGGAATTTTTAATTGATTCCAGGGCACAGAAAATGTTTTCGCTATTCCAGGTTCTGATTTCTTTCATGACACTATATTGTTCAAAAGCAGGCTCTATTGTTAAGTAATTAAAATCAGTGCATAGGGAAAGGTTCACTTTTATCAACAGAAGAAGCATAATGTATAGCTAACCACGCATAGCAGGGAAAATCATTTCTCGTTGGGCTCAATCCAAGTTCCATTGACTTTTACGATACTTGGATCAAGCTTCATAATCATGTTGCTGTGATGATCTGCAAACCCACTGGGGACTTTACTGCTCATTGCCAGGACAAGTCGTAATGAAGTGATACGAAAAACACTGGAACGTAGGTGCCAAAACCTAGATCTGCCCTTCAAGTTAAGGATTTCTTTGACTTATAGGAATGAAAGAAAAGGAGTAGCCCCAGCAAAGGTAATTCTGACTCCATTTACTTATCCCTTTTAAATCCTATTTTAAACTATTGTAGGATTGGTGTATGAGTAAGCAGTCCTTAGAGAAGTGGTGAGAAGTGCTTTAGTTATCCTAAGGGCACACTAGGTAGATCAGGTATAGTGAGTCTGCCTGGAGCCTATTCCTGGGGTCTCCTAATTCTGCTTGTCTCCTGTGAAGTAGAAAAATACCTTGTTTTCTTTGAGTGCTTGCTCTTTTATCGCTGAAGTAGTTTCTGCTGGTTGGTCACAAAGGTTCTGGAACAGTGTGGTAATGGTTTGGGATATAATTGACTGAATTTTAATATATCTGTTGTAACTTCCTGAATCAGAATTGGTGGCATTCATCTCTGTAAGTACTCAAGTGGGAATTTGAATAACTTTTTGGTGATGGAGAATTCAGTAGGGGTCTTTTTTGTCCTTTTTTTCTCTAGTTCATCACCTTTTTTAGTCTTTAGTTGTGTCTGCATTTCTGAATGCTCACTATTGTTTGTTGTGCCTTTTATTCCTCACGAGAAGCCTTTAACTTGATTTCTTGTGTTTCTTAGCAGTGACATTACGTTTTCCTGGCAGAGACATTTTTGCTGTCTAGCATGTTGACTGTTATCTGAAAGCGTTTTTTGGACCCATGCACTTTCTTGGCTCCTTTCCTAGGGCGGTTTTTCCTCGGTTGGACTTTCTACAGTCAGTGTAGCCTCTCACCATTTCCCTGTTTTTTATTAATTTTTTAGCAGAAGCCCTAATGTAGAATCAATCCGTGAGGTCTTAAGGGGACAAGTCTCAGTGAAATTGCCACCTTGCAGTCCTTAGTCTTTTGCCTGCAGCTGCACTAAAGCTCTGCTGAACACAGCAGAGAGACCAAAGGCGGCTTCAAACCAGTTCTTCCATTTGTCTGGTTCCTGGGGCAACCAACCAGGCTGTGCAGATACTCCACGTTAAGAGGAAACACCCTCAGAAACCATGTTTAGCTAATCCCTGCCAGTCTCTTTAAGTCAGCCATAAGGCCTCTTTCTGTCATTCAGTGGTAAGGTATCCATGTGAGCTGGCACCTGACTTTTGGACACAGACATGAATAAATTCAGTGGAAGCTCTGCTCACCTGCGTTGCCATTTGTGTTTCAAAGGTCAATAATTTTCTTCTTTAAAATATAATGGTTTTTAGTGACCTTTCTGGGGATAGTAAAGGTAGTTTAGAGAGGGATCGGTTTAGTACACTGTTTTTGAGTCCTTATTTTATTCTGTTGTCTTGGCCATCACATAAGGATATCAAGGGTGGTACTTTGCCCACAACAACATTCACAAGTCCTGAAAATTCAGGATAAAACCTGTGTGTCTGCCCTAAAGGAATGAGTCTTCTGTCAAGTACCGCATCATGGGTAATTGTTACGTCAGGATTTAAGTTCAGTGGAGTTGCTGGTAAGCTTATTTCTTTAGCTAGTACTGTAGTGATACAGAAATTGAAACTTTCCATCTTGCCTTTTCTGTAACTTTTCATCTACGCTTCACATCTCAGACAGTGGACAGGTGTTGCCTTTGCAAGGGGCCACAAAGGTTGAAGGTGACACTCTGCCCATGGATCATCATTGCTTACTAGCTCAAAATTACTACTCCACCACTCTACTTGTTGGAAGAGCTGTGGAAGTGCTCTGTTTCTTACTCCAGGCAAAGCCATCCGGGTTGCCTTTGTTTGAAGGTCAGTGGAGGGCTCATACTGACTGAGGTAGGAAACGTGAGCCTCCAGCCAGCCAGGAGCAAGTGAGGACAGGAGCACCTTCAGCTTCCACAGCTAGAGGAAGAAGAGGGCTTCTGTCATAGGTCTTAGCCAGCAGCAGTTTTCCTTTAAATGAGGCATGCTGGGGTAGACCAGATAGCTACAAGCTTTTGCACTGTGTGTTATTCTACATGATGCTGTGGAGAACCAGTTGAAATTCACATGCAAAAGTGTATCAGGACCTGTCTTGCAGGAGCTTTGCACTGTCCTCCAAAACCTAGCCTTTTATCTGAGATTATTCTCCAGGCTGTTGATTACGTTTTTCAGAGCTGCAGTGTTCTCGGTGATGATTGCGTCAGGACCATCAGTTGTTATTTCCAGGTCCTCAATTTTCTTTTCAGCCTCCTGCCGTTTTAATTCCAAACCTTCAAGCTTCCTGTCCATGGAAACCATAGTAGCCTGGATTAGGTCCAACCTTCCAGAAATACATGCTGCATGCCTTGTAAAGAAATTAGATAATACTGGGTGGCCAAGGACCACAGCTCTAGACATTGCCAAACCAAAGGCAGGTAAGCAGGTAAGCCCTTTAACAGGCTGAAAGCCATGTGTGAATATGCTGCCAGAACCCTCGCTGATCTTAATTTCCTCAAGGGCATGTTAAAGTCACTGCCCGTTCTCCTATGCAAATCATAGACGACAGTGTTAAAATCGTAAATCACTTGGGTGATTGTGACCAGTAGGTGATACCATATAGCACAACTGGAAAATAACTTTTCATACAGCTCCTGAAAGCAGATCCACACATTCCTTTAAAATACATCTTAAATCAGCTGTGGTTTTCATCATCTTAGTGAATTTGGTTGTTTTCTTAAAGCTGCACACCTAATCCCAGGCACTTGGTTTGGCATAACTTTTCCCACGTGGCTGTACATAGTGGTCCTCCCTTCTCCATCCAGGGAGAAGGCTGTGCCTGCAGAAGACAGTGTCACCAGGCCCGTGTCTGCTTCCTCTTTCCTGTGGCTCCAGGGAAGGGCACTCAGCAGGGAGGGTGAGCCTTCTCCTCCGGAACGGTGGTGGAGCAGCAGCTGGGGTCAGTCATAGGCGTGATGGAGACCTCTTTTGCTTATGGAAATACCGTAACTGTTCCTATCAGGGCACGTGTGGCCAGATATTTTATCTCTGCATTGCTGCAAAAGCGAACGAGAAAGTAAGATTGGTGTTAGTGGCAGAGGCCAGTATTGAAGGTTTTACAAAGGATTTCATACTCCAGTCAAAGGAAGCACGTGCCTCTTCTACAGCTTTTTGCTGTAATAGCTGTCTTGGCCAAAGGCGTAAAGAGGCTTGATCCTTGACTTGATCCCTTAGTGACACAAAAGCTGTCACTGTGGATACACTTAGGACAAACCTTTACTTTTACTGAAACATGTCTTGCTTGCTGGATGAGGGAAGAGGGACCCCAGGAAAAAGCTGTGCCAGCAAATAAAGTGATTTTGCTGGTACAAATGAGGGCTGTGCTGGGAACGCACTGTCAGTACAGTTTGCTAGGACAGCTGCACCAGCAGAGCTATCCTGTTCTGGATACAGCCTTGTCTTCTGTTCCAGTTTGTCATGCATGATTTATCTTTCTGTCACCTCTTCAGATCCCCAGGCACCTCTCAGCGTAAAAAGAAATTAAAACACAATACAAATGAGTCTGCTCTGTATTGGAGTCTTGACCTTTAATATATCAGGTTTTCATATTGCAACTTTCCCAGCAAATGGGCTGTCCTACAAGAACTGAGGTTGCTTTAGTGATCTGCAGAGATCCCACCTCAGCCATGCTTCAGTTTTATTTGCCTGCGAACTCTCAGGCTGCCTGAAATACCTTTGAGAGGAGATAAGGTTTTCAGATTGCCTGGGAGATCATAACCGTGAACTCCAGTGATCCAATGAGGAAAAAATATTATCATCAAAAATCAGAGAAAACAGCCTGGCCAACCAAGTGTCAGAAAGATTGCTTAATGTTTTGTCCTGTTACACCAGTTTGATTTTTATCTGACTTTGGGTTTGTTTTTTTTTTTTTTCCTACTTGGTGCTCTCGTTACATTTTCCCTCCTTTAGTAAAGAAAGCATTTGCATCTTGCTCTGTGCTTTTGTGGCAGCATTCCTCCTGAGCACACTGGTATGGCGCTCCAATGGCAGGTTCACAGTCAGACTCCTTAGATCAATAAACCGTCTTAGTTAGTTGTTGAGTACACCAGATTTGAATTTTAAAAATCCACAGTTGCACTTACAATACCGCAGAGGCCAAAACCTGATGTAAATTTTAAGAGGTGTCTGAAGAATGGCTCAGTATTTCAGCTGTAAAGCTTTGCCAGCATTACCTTTCGACCAGATCACTGTTTGATTGGGTTTCGGTCTCATGTTTTTCTCTGCAACTATTGAAGGTGGGTTGTGGGTTGTTTGGTTTTTTTTCCTCAAGAGACAGGCAACTGTGTCTTTAAAGAAACAAAACAACTGTGTCAACAGATGGGAGAGAAAATGCTGTGTCTGAAATAGTGCTAGGAATAAACCGTGTTAAAAATAGGTAGTCTTGCCACAACTGTTTCTTTGGCCAATGTGGAAATTCTTCTTTCCTATACTAGCGCGTTATCAAAACTATCCTAAAACCCTGCTAGAAACTCTGGGCCAAATTAGTCTATAGAATTTTGCTAGAACAATAATTACCCTTTTCCTGCCTAATTGTAGCAGCCATGCTAGCAAAGGGGAAAGGCTGAGGAAGCTGCGCTGCCACAGGAGAGCTCCGAACAGTCCTGGGACTGACCCCTGGTCAGCAGCAGCTCAAACGCAGCTCTTGCACTTGTGGATAGAGATTTTAGTGATGTGACCCCCTCTCCGCTCCCAACAGCACAAGGACCACTGGGACACCAGAGGGTGCCAGAATTTTCCCTTTTCTTAGAGGCATCATTTACCTCCTAGGTATGGAGATAAATAATTTTCCTGTCCCACAAAATACCTGGGGAGAACCCAGAGCAGTTTTGCTAACGAGTTGGGGTGTTTGTTTTTAAAGAAAACTCCTGCCCTCCCCAAAATGGGAACACAAGCTGAACTATGCTTAAATGTGCTTGTTACTAGCAGAATTACAGCTGCAGTTTAGACATTGCATTTCTGCTTTCCATCTGTTGTCTCACTTATTTTGCCGTCTGTCTCCTTGCTCTCAATTGTCTCTTCTGTGTCTCAGTTTATCCAATTTTCAGGGCTGGCCAGCCATTTCGGCATTATCGCTGTCCTAATGGCTGTACGGAGAGCACAGCAGCTCTTCGCTAAATGATTATTTTTTTTTCCCCCACGATGCCTCTGCGCTTTAGTTTGGTCGGTCTTTGTTTGTGCTCGGTGCTCCCTGTCGTGTCACCCGGGAAGAGAGGAGATGTTTGCATCGTGCCTATTTTTTGCTGGAGTCATTGAATTTCTGCAAACATTTCTGCTGTACAGCTCGCGTTGCCTTTGGGGCAGGGACAGATTGGGATCTCAAACGGGGCATGAATCAGAGGGCTGACCCCACGCTGGCTGTCTCAGGTGGCCGGGAGGAGCTGGAGAACAGGTAGAGCCTGGCCCTGGCCTGCAGCGCTCCCTTCTCCCCGCATCCCCCCCAGCCATCGGCTGGGGGGACCCGCTTGGGAGGAAGCAGCCTCAGGTAGCTGAGCATAATTTAGGGCAGTCCCGTGGTGTTTGTAATGGATTCCTCATCTCTAAGACGAAATGCAAAGGTAGATAAGGGCCTTTCATGTGGGGCAGAGGCAGGCGAGTGGTGCAGCCTCCTGCTGCTGCTGATGCTGCTGATGCTGCTGAGCGTAAATTCCCCGTGAGCGGTTCCAGCCTGGCTGTTTGCAACAGGCTTCTCCTTTCCCACTTGTCTGCAGTCAAGGAATGCTCCTGGGGATCCGTGCTTGCCTGGAAGTCGTCTCTGTTAGATTACTGTTGTTTGCTAAGACTAAAGGAAAATTTAAAGGAAAAGAAAACGTTTCAGATGTCTTTAGAGGCTGCCCAGTTACTTCAGTGCTTCAAGGAAAAAAGCCGTATTCCTTATCAAAATGGTATGTTCGTTATCCCTACTCTTCCCTCATTCCCACGGGAGGGAAGCAGAAACAGAGGAGTTGAAACGCCCGTTATTTTCCGCTCTTCTTCCAGTGGATAAGAAAGCTCCCAGTTCACTCGGTGGAAAGGCTGAGAGAGGCTCATCAGCAATTCTGGATGTATAGGATTTCCTATGGTAGCTTCTTCCCTCATCTTTTCTCTGTTAACCTCCTTCCGCCTCTGCGGTCCCCTGCAATCCGTGGGTAGTATGTATGTATGTCTGTGACCACTCCGAGGACATGTCCCATGGCTTTTTTTTTTTAATTTGTTTTTGCTTAACCAATCTATGGGTGAGTTAAAAATACTAGTACCTTACATGCATAAGTTGCAGTTTGATTAACAAATGAATTCTACCTTCTTCCAGCATGATGAGCTCTAAAGGAAATCAAAGGAAGTTTTGTGCAACATCCTCAGTCTGTGAAAAAAACATATTCAGAGAGATGCACGCTACCTATTCACTTCTGACTTGAGCACATGCTTTGCTTTGCTGAATTGGCTTTACTGATTAGAGACAGAATTAGGCATATGCTTAAATGACTTGCTTAGCTGTGACTGAGCTTGCATAATTTGTCTGCTGGAGCTTTCCTGTTGAATTCAGTGAGAGTAGACTCAGGCCACAGTGACAGAGAGGTGATGCAGTTGTAATTGGCAGGATATGTCAATTAAAACTTCTTCCCTTTGTATTGTAAAATAAGGTTTTGCTTTCTCGTTACTGCCAGTTTCAAATTATGGTTGTGAATTGTGGTCAAGTCAATATGGGACAAGTATAGCAAAATGGTTTTGCTTCAGCTATAGGAACATATAGCTAAAAGCTCTCCTGTAGCTGTATCCAGGCTAACTGCTTGCTGTTGCACTGCCTCATTTTTCAAACTGTTTCATTCTTGTGTTGGACAGCAAAATCATTAGAAAACATTCACTGGCAGCATTTAATAGCATGTATTTGGAACGTGAAATAAAGAAACCAGACATTGGTGATGCACCACTAATCTATTAGTAATTTGTTTAACTCCACTCCTCCACACATGCAAGAGAATAAAATAAAAGTTATTAAAATAAAAGTGATTTATAAAAAATCTTCGTATTTATGGCCCTTTGGGTTTTTTTTTCTTTAACATACCAGCTCATTTTCTTTTTCTGAGAGTCAATGGCGATTGCAGAAGGTGAAAAATTGCAAACAAAACGAAGGAGAAGTTTGAGTTAGCTGTGGAGCCAAAAGTGTGATTCAGGAGCTGAAAATATCTCTGCGCTTCATGCATCAAACTCAAACACTGTGCTTTGGCAACGCCCCCTGGATTAGAAGCAGAGTTTGAGGTCATTCCTCCTCCAGCCTGCCATGTATGGATAGGGCCCACGCTCATGACAAATTACTGACTTACTGAGCACACACCAAGAGCAGAGTGACATCAGTGCAGAGGGATCTTGCCTCACTGAGGAGGACCAAAGAGTCCATTGCTGCCTTTCTCTTGTCTGTCTTTAGACCTGGAGAACCAGCGTGGAGGTACTGTGAAAGAGGACACTTTAAACAGTCCCTTTCTAGATGTGGCAATAACAAGGGATAGTGAGGTAGAGCGCTCGTCTCCTTGTAAAGAGGTCACGCAACATCCAGCAGAAGTGCTAACAAAGTGTGTGGTCAGAGGTGTTTTGGTGGCCCATTCAGTTTTTTAAGACAAACGATCAGCTGCCAGCAACGGTGCTTCATTGTGGCTACCGACCTAAAACGACAGGAGCGTATCCTGTGCTGTACAAGCTGGCTTTGCAACCAGGAGCACAGTGTCAGAGACTGATCTCAACTTATCTGGTGTAATTCCAGAGTGCCTTGAATGAAGTCTGTGCTTTGACTTAACACCAGTCTCACTGAGGTCTTAGTTGTATTTTATACAGAACATTGGCTTAGATTTTGCAGGTAACAACAACCAAAACTCTGTAAACAGACCCCAAGTCCTTAGATCATTTTCCTCGCTGAAAAATCCGTGTTGTTCCTGAGCATCACACTTCCCTCCTGGTGTCCTGCACGTCTGACTAGTTGCCAGCTTCTCAGGAGCAGTTAGCTTTCACCTACCACTCGGATTGCCCAGTGCTGTTGCCATTGCTCTGCCATGGGCTTGAACTTGCGATGGTCTTTCCATGGAGGTGGAGATAATTTTGACAGCTCAAGTGATTGTCATGGGCTTGTAGGACACCTGCTGCATTGCAGCCTGCCTGCTTGGTGGCTACGAGTGGCTCTGCCTCAGTTTCTTCGTTGTGCTCCTGGCTGCATTGGTTTTTCCCAGTGCGCGGGTGTCACAGCAGGGTAGTCATTCAAAGAGGGAAGGAAAGCCGAGGCACTCAGTGTAGGAGGTTTTTTGTGGTGATTTTGCTGAAGCCTGTTTGGATTGTGTAGAGCATGAGCTTTACCTGGAATCCTATCTTGGGCTCAGCTGAGACCTGATGTTTTCTGCCCACTCTCGGAGGCTCACCAGATGTACCCGCATCTTGCTGCCAGCTGCCTGCACAAACAGCCCTCTTCTCTTGGCGACAGCAGGCAAGGCAAATGGGTTGAGCAACGTGTGTATGTGGACACCGTGTCAATTGTCAGCCTGACCATTGTCTAAAAGCATCAAGCCTGGTTAGTGAGGGCACTGATCTCAGCTGGCAGCGTCTAAACTGTTATTTGCAGTGAGGTTATGGACCTATACTTAGGGGGATGTGCTCTTGCTAATTTAGCTCCTGGCTGAAGTGAAAAAAAAGTAACCCAAAATCATAGTTTGAGCGCTGGCAGCAAAATAAGATCCTGCGCAGAGTGGGCTCTGGGGGTAGAGGAGATAATCTAGGGAGGATCCAAAGAAGAAATTACGTGCTTGATTTTAATAAAGTGAATCAACTATGTGTAAAGTAAACAAACAAAGTTCATAGGTGATGTTCCAAAAGTCATTTGGCATGATACATCTTTTAGGTAAATTTTGTTCTGATTGTTAATTTTCTGCAGAGCCTAAGAGACAATAAAACCAGCTCTGCTAACACACACGTGTTAGTAAATATGGCTGGTTTTATTTCTATAATATTTATACATACGCATATCTACATACGTATATTTATGTACATACACACGTATGTATGCATATAAATTAATGCATGTATAAGTTTCAACAAATTAAAATTTTAAAAAGATTTCTTGGTGCTCATTGCATCCAGATCTGCAACATGGTGCTAGCATGCAGGATACCAAAATGAAGAAAAGCTGTCAATTATCAAAATTTAAATGGGCTATTGCACTCCTATTGAGAAAAATGTGGAAAACAAACAAACAAAAAAAGCATAAATACTGAAAAATAAATTAGGCTTCAAATGTCTTTCTTCTTTAGTAATGAAGACAAAAATGTTTACAGCATAGAGACATTTGATTCAAAAAATAAATTATATCTCTTTAACTTTGGAAGTAGTTCAGGATTTGATCCATTAATTTCATCAAACAGCTTGTAGGAAAACGTATTTCTGCAGTATGGAGAGCTGCCAGAATGACCTGGAATTAAGAGGGCAAAGGTAGAAACACTGTAAGTATTTTAATTCATCTATTCCCAGATGATTTGTGTGAACACATTAAGAACACCAGTATAGTAATGGGAATAATTTTCTTCCACTTTTGCCAAATTCAATTGCATACGGTATGATTGCATTTGATCAGGACATGAACGTCATTTCTCAGATGATTGTGTTCTGCCATTGATCATATGAAGTCAATTTAAAGTATGACATTGCTTTTACCTTCCTCAAGTAGGAAGACATTTTTGCTTCTAGTCTTAGGTGCTGTAGCTATCAAATTGTGTGTATAATAAATTGTGCTTTGTTTAGAGACCGATAGCTCTAAAATATTGTCCAATGAGAGAAAAAGTACTGAGATTGAGATTGATGTCTGGAGCTTAATGCATCACAGCTGCAATCAAACAAATGTTAGACTTCTTACTTCTCCCATTACACTCACTGAGTTGTCCGGACTTTCTGTGTTTGGAAAGGAGAAAGGGGGCAAAAGAGCATTAGAAAATCTGCACAGACTGGGTTCACAGTCTCTACCTACTACGGGGATAGCGATTGCTACCTACAATTTGAATGGCACCTGGCTTTCTTATAGACCTGATCAAACTGAGGCTTCAGGTAAATTCCCAAACCCCGGTAAGGTCTGTGCTAGAACGCTATCATCTGCTGCAGGCCAGTTAAGAAGTAACATGGGCACAGCTTTATTTGCCCTTTGTACTCGTGAGGCAATTTCACCCATTGATAGTGCTATTTCAGAACCTTTGAATAATTAGCAGTAAAATAAATGTTATCCAATTGCTTTCCTTAAACATTAGTTTCTGATTAAAATACATATGAGATTTCTGATATTTTTTACCTTGTAAAGTGCACAGGAATCTCCCTGTCACCCCACTACCCCCAACTGACCCTACAGTGTCGGTGTAACAGATATGTAAGACAAAACAAAGTCCTTCTTGTTGATCCATGAAATGAATTAATCTTTATGGTCAGATGATGCTGATGCCTACTGCTAAATTTTTATTTCACCATTGAAGGTGTAGTTTTATGATTGCAAAATGATTACGGGAGTTGCCAAGGGAGAAGCTAGCAGTCTTTCAAAAGCAGATGGTGTAAGAGTCCTTATCAGAGCACTTCTGCCTGTCTGCTTTCCAGGTCCTGCGTAAAAGGTTAATCCCCGAGTGTCCGAGATACAAAGTTCAAATTGAAAAAAAAACACCTCTTCCGAGCAGCAAGGCATGTCATGCTTCTCATACTCTCATTTCCCTTCTGATGTGCTTGTTTAATCTTTGTCTCCATGGCTGGCAAACAACTGCAGCAGATGAGGAGAGTCATGACCAGATATGACCAAATACTCGCAAACGCTCAGCAGCGGTGGTTGCATTACTCTCTGCCTTTGGTGGGCAGATGCCGAAGGCTCGCTCGTTTGCTTTTGCTGCCAAAGAGCCAAGGATTGCACAAATTTTACTAATGCGATGATAAAAACAAATTAAAAGTTCCTGGTTTTAGTATCTCAACAATGCCTCTGGGAGCTTTAATTGGGCAGTAAAATCCTGTTCGATGACACGTGCATTATCTGGGGTTGTTAGACACTCTGCAGGTTGGCCGTTCCCTCAGACCACGTCCTGTTTGCTAGCACCAGTGCTGCTGTCAGATGGTAGGTTAGTAAGGACATGCAGTAGTACTGCCTAGACAAAATCCTACTGTCTTTAACCAGATCTTTCTCTGGATAATATTTTGCCTAATTGTAAGTAATGATTAAGCTTCTTAAAGACTCAGAAACTGATCCGGCCTTCACTGAAATCAGGGGGAGTCTTTCACACTTGGATCAGAAGCTGAAGTATCCTTTGAGGAACACCGCTGCAGGCAATGAGGTTACCCTAGCGAGAGGGAAGACGCTGGCTCCCATCAGTTAAGAGCTAAAAAAGAAATTAGGGAAAATGGAATATAGTGTTCCTCATGGATTTCAGTTTAAATACTCTTTATGAAGCTGGAGCAGCAGCAGTGTGATTTCGTTTCACAAATGACATCTTTCACTTATGGCTTCATTCTCTTTTCACGAAAGTCCTCTCTGTTCCTGCCAGGATGCTATAGAGAGGATTTAGTGTAAATGAGAATACAGACCCTTGTCTTTGGGTTGTGGATTAGATAAACCAATTCACAATGGACGTTAATTAAAAGTAACTGTGTGCAACTGTAGCCAGCCTCACTAAAGCCAGTTAGGCCTGTGAGAGCACAGGGTGACCTGCCTGGGGGCTAGAAGGTATGCATGCCACGCCAGGGAGAGGACGCTACAATCCAGAGCATCCCTAGGTCCCACTGAAGGATGGGGGAATAAGGATTCATGACGTCTTTATTGCTTTGCTTTATTTTTTGACTGGAACTTTTCTCAGGCCAGTTGTAAAAATAGCGAGTGAAATACTGGCCCTGCTAAAAACAGAGTTTTGCCCTTGAGTCCAGCCGTGCCAAGGTTTCACCCGCAGATTAAAACCGTATTGGGCCCTGTCTGTTCAAAGGTTCAAAAGTGGTTCCTGGCTCCATATCTAGATCATTTCCTAGAAAGTTGTATATTGATGTGATAAAGTGTCAGGGTCTGGAGCCAGAGCATATGTTATTTCATATACTCAGATGCCTGTATAGACCGCTGTTGACATTGCCGGTCAGTAACACATCTTTGCTATTTGTTTTTGTTGCTGATAGCAAACATTACAGGGGAAGAAAAGCATAAGCATATGCCTTTTATTGCTAACCAGTTCGAGGCCTGCTTCACCCTTCAGCTTTTGGCATCTCGTTTCCACCAGCTCACATCCCCACTCTGCAAGTGGTGGAGGTGCCACACGTTGCCCACCCCACGCTGGACAGGCTTTGCCCTGTGTGTGAGGCAGCGTGGGCAGCCGTCCCACTTGCTGGAAGCAGAGGGAGGTTTGCTGTTGGCTTCAGTGCCAGTAGGGTCAGGCCACGGCCACAGATCTGCAAGTACAGTGTCCTACGCTTGAGATTTTCCTGCCCAAGTCCTCTGGCATGCTCCGCTGCCATGACGTTTGTAAGCCCTTGAGGAGCAGGTACCTTCTCCTGCTGCAGTGGCTTGACTGCCCCGAGATGGTGGCCAGCCAGGGCTCAACGTCATGGCCAAGGCAGACAGCAGGACAAGGGGCGACACGAGCTGCACTTCTCGCTGGGACCCAGTGCTCCCCTGGGGTGCTGCCCTGTCCAGGAGCACATCCACCCTGGGATGCCCACACTTACTGCCCATCCCTGTCACGTCACCTGGGGTGGCATCTCACAGGTGGGTGTTCAAGGACACAGGGAAGCCCGAAAGAGAACGCCCTGGGCAAAATGTGCTCTGTGGTTGTCTGTGTGTTCACACAGCAACGTTCTTCAACAAAATGAGAATAGCCAGGCCCATTGCAGTATGCGGTCACTAGAAGATCACTGAAGGTATATTGTCTCAATATTAATGAGGTGGGCGTTTCCGTCAGCTCTATTATGTGCAAATTAGATATGAGTCTCCAGTTCCTGGTGCATTGTCTGTATGCCCTGATTAAGGGTAGCCTCCATGTATTCAATAACCCCCTTCCTGCAGGTGTAAATAGGGCAGCCTGTAGCTGTCTAACGCGTCTAACACATTAACGAACACATCTCCCGGTGCTCTGTGCCTCGGACGCACAGATGTACATACACTCCTGCATGCATGCCTACAGCAGGTCTTTTGTATACAGAAAGCGCCTTTTTGTGGTCTTTCCCAGAGTACCATCGCATGTAAAGAGACATTTAAGGTTTATGAGTGATTTTCGCAGTGTACAATAATAACCTATTTTCTAAAACAGACTAGCATCATATGGAAAGGGAATTTTTAGAGGTGATCTCACTTTTAAAGCATAGTGCTAGGCTGGAAAGAAGCAGAACGAAAGACAATTGCACTGCTCTGATTTAATAACAGGAAAGTATTTGCATTTAATTAAAAAATATGTGCTCTTAAATTCTGAATTGGGCATGAGCTTTTCAAAATTAGGCAGAAATTAGGCAGAAAACTTGGAACTGCAAGCCCTAAAGGTAAATAGACTACAAAGGCACTTCCGTGCTTTGTGTGTTTACACTGCTTGTTGTATACATCATGTTTGAAAATACATCATTGTATGCACCTTTTGGTCTTGTATGTCTATTGTTTTCACCTTGGAATATATTAGTTGATGTGTATTCTAGCCCACAGCAAGCTGGAAACCACAGAACAGCTACTGATTGCTGGTGCCACGTTGCTCTGATGGAAAAAGGCCTGAGTAGCAAGAAGAACTGCGACTGAATCTCTGAAGTTTACTTACATGTATTGATGTAGTCAATTCTGTAATGTCAATTAGGTTATAAAATCAAACAGCAGGATGAATAGACCACAATCCTTAAAAATCTTTCATATTTGTTTTCCAAATAGGTGGAGGAGAGAGTCAACAGCCATATTCGCTGGAGTGGTAAACCAAATTGCCTTGCCCGGAACCGTTACTCACTTGCACCTTTGATGGCAGCAGCCAGGTAGGAGAGCGAAGAAAGGACGGGTTTCAGTCAACTGAGGGAGCAGGCCCGAGTGAATAGTTTTTCATTCTCAGAAGGCTTCACGTGGAAGTCACTCACATTTAAATACTTATTACGTGTCCCTTTGTTACAACTCAAGTCAGCTCTTGCTGAAATCAGAGGCATTTCTCTTTTGGGGAAGGTTATGGTTTTGGTCATTTGGAAGTGCAGTCTTTGCTTTGTCCACATACTTGATTTGCTGTTTTCCCTTCTCTATGCAGTTCTTGCATCAAGCATCCAAGGAGCACACTTTCTGAACCAAATAAACAGAAAAATGTAAAAGTACAAGAAGAAATGGTGACTGGGGTTTTGATATTTGAAATGGTTCTTTTTTCATTTTTAAATTGTCCAAAAGTATAAGTTGGTGGTATCTGCTTGACCATCTTGCCATTTTCAAGTGCACCACTGACAATGCTGTTCAAGGTTTATTTTTTCCTCTGGGTCTTGAACACTTGGGCACATAGAAACTGCTGTTACGACAGTGCTGACACCGTAGTATTATGACACCCAAGCTAGCTTAAAGTTAGTTGATCCCAACAACAGTCTTACTATGGCATCAGACAGTTCAGAAGGCAGTTTATCTTGTCAAGAAAAGGTCCTTTTTCAGCTACTCATCCAAGCTCCATGTTTATTTGTGTTGGTAGTTACAGGTTGGACAGTTTTCATGTTGACTTTGTCTCAAAAACTGTACCTGCGTGCAGTACAGACAGTTACCTTTGTTCGTGTAGGAGACCTGAGGCACCGAGAAGCTGCTCTTCTCTAATCTTCTCTGTATGGGCATGTCCTTGATGGTCAGAGAATTGTTAGACCTCAGAATTTAATGAGACTGGCTCCAAATACTGAAAAGTTAAGAAAAAGTTTGATCCTTCTCATTGGCTTTCTATTTTATTTTTTTTTTTTAATTATCCAATATTTATCTGCAAACAGAGGAGCTAGGCATATAAGGAAGATTCTCATGTGATACCACGACCACAGGAGGTGTTCAAAGAAAATGCAGAACATCTCTTCAGATAACACCCCCAGGTTGTTCAGAACTATGTAAATGGCATTGGACCTATGTTTCACTCTACATATGAACTGGTGGAAAGAAGGGAGGGGGTTAAATTGAGATGGGCTATCCCTTGAACCTTTGCTCAAACCTGGAACTGCTCCCAAATATTCTGCAGTCAAAGGTGGTGCTATATGGGACACCTCTTCTTATGGATCACTCTCCGAGTCCCTGCAATGGAAGTTGCACTTTTTCTCCTCGGCAGTCTCTGCGAGCTGAACGAGATCTTTCCGTGCCGGTTGGGATCAGAGCTGGGTGGGTGTGAGGGGTGCAAACTGATGGCTGTCAGCAGGGGTGTTACCAACGAACATGTCGGCAAAAAAGAAGGTGTCATCCCCGCCAGAGGTCCTGTGGAATTTATGTCGAAAGTTCAGCAAGAAAACAAACTGTCCTCATGCACCCCTGAGCTCTGTTGCCAGTTTGGGAAGCATTAACAGCGTGTGAAATTTATAAGCAGGAGTAATGGAATACTCCTGCAGTACAGAAACCTAGCCACGTCCTGACTCACCAGGCAGGATTTAAGTGGAAAACTGAGAACTTTGGTACACAAGAGCATGGCGGCCATCCTCTGAAATGGGGTTTTAGCATAAATTTTTCAGGTTTCATTAGCGTGTAACTTAACGGTACTTCTGTGCATTGAGCCCTTATTGCTGTGGCTCTCTTGTACGCTGAGAACTCTCCGTGATAATGTGTCAGCCGAGTAATGGTACGCTTTACTTTTTTGTTTGGAAAAATTGAATTTTAGAATTGATGCCCTCAATTAACGTAGTTCAGACCAATGTTATTGTAACTATGATAATATGTGCCACTGCCTTGTGTGCTAAGGATATTAAAGCAAGCACTTAATACTGGTAGGGTAGTAAATACGCTGCGTGAGCTAATAAAAGGCTCCCATTAAGAAATTGAACCTTATTACTGTCTACCTTACAGGTGAAAGCTTGCAGTCTGATTGCACCGCTAGATACGGGGCGATAGGAAGGCGCATTTTCTCTGAAGACCGGAGCATGCAATGCTGCCAAACCAGCAGTCCCAGGCGCCCTGCAGGGAATGATTCTTGCAGTAGAGCAAGGTTGCACAAGCTGCGGTGGGGAGGAGTAGCTGCTTTACGGTAGCCGAGAATCCTTTGAAGATACTGGTCCCAATTCTCTACCGCCTGAAACCTTTTGCTATTTATACCTGGGTGAAGTGAATGACGAGCGAGCCCAGTGCTAAAGGAGCTGTTATCCACTTTGCCCAAATAGAAATGACTATGCAAAGGGTGAAGCAAGTTCAAGGTCTCTCTTTTTGTTATGACATTGCCCTTAGATCCCGCTGCTCGTTGCCAGCGGTGTCAACACGAGCCGGCTGCGTCTGGGTGGTGGTTTGAGCTCGAGATGTGCAAACTCGGGGGGAAGCAAGAGCACTCGCTTCTTGTCCCGCCATTAGTCACAGGGGGGAAAACCATGTTTCTTCCTCCCCGACCAGGAGGTGGCCGAGCAGGGTGGCGGGGCAACAGACTCATTCGCTCGTCCTCCCACAGCCCGGGGTGGGGAGAGAAAGACGCTCGAAAACATCCAGAGGAGGCAGAAACGGGTGCTGCGACGTCGGGTCTCCCACTCCCCGGCCACGAAACTCAACCGGGGCTTAGCCGCTGCCCGCTGCCCCAGCACCCGAGCACCAGC
>NW_009647763.1:3533015-3550528 GCF_000708025.1 Charadrius vociferus | reverse complement strand
CGCCCCCCCCCAAAAAAAAAAAAAGAAAAAAAAACCCCTATATCAGGACTTGTTTAGTGAAATCTAACAACTGAGCTTCATTTTTTCCCCATACGCAAGATGCGCGTGGTGCCTGTGCCGTGCAGCCCCCAGACGGGCGGTGTGATAGCCGGCGGCGCGTTAACATGCCATATATTGGAAGGGACACGGTCCTTGAAATCCTCTGGCACCGCAAGCTACTGCTTTCAAACTGGAGCAGAGACAGATAAGGATATCGTGAAGGAGAAATTCGGCACTGCATATTACGAAATGGAATCCTTAAAAAACCTGCATGCTTTTGGCAGTATTTCATATCTTGTCAATAGAACCCATATATATTCATGCGTATTTTAAGTAGAATATAGCGTACTGCAATTTCTGCTATCTGAGCAAATATCTCGGTAGAGTAATTTAAAAACAGATCATTTTTGTTGTTGTTGTAGCCAGCACAGCGCCAATTAAAGAGTAATTCTGGCCCATGTTAGGCATTCTGGGCCAGGATCGGCCCATATAGCTGCTGAAGGCAACGGAGATGCTCAGGAGTTGACCCAGCACAGGGTGAAGCCATCAGTGGCCGACTCCTGAGTAGAGTGCGCAGGAATTCTGTGCTGTAGCGCATGTGCGCTGCTGTGGAAGGGACCTGTTCAAAAAGCAAGAAATGCAAATCGTTTTGAATTACAGGCAGCAGGAAGGATTCTTGCTCTGTAATACCTAGATAAACCTCTATTTATGTGGCTGTATCATTCCTGCAAGTAACCTGCTTTTTGTTAGGGGTAGGATGTGATGACAGTATCAACACTGAACCACACTTGATGGGATTCATTTTATGTAACTTCCGATACATGTATATACCTATTTGCATCTATATTTCCCTCTGTCTAAAAATATCCTAAGGTTACACATTCAAGGCTTACAGCCTCAATGAAGACATAGAGCGAACAATTGCAATTTGAACTCTGCTGGTGACATATATGCAGAATTATTGTAACATGCCCTGCTGTATTAGTGCTAAATTAAATGTTTCAAAATAGGAAGAAGAAACTATCGCATTTGTCAGTCTTTAAAAGTAATCCTGTGAACCTTGCTTTTTGTTGCTGTGTTCTTATCAGAAATTTGAAGAATCTGCATTTTTGAAAAAATTACATAATATGCAGTGCCCTGTGCAAATCTGTGTGAGTGGAGACTCTCGCTCACTGACGCTTCGCTAAAAAGTTCTGAGACTGCAAAGTTTCAGCCAGCTGGGAATCTCAGATCCCCGCTAGCAGTTATCTCCAGATGGCTGCACTCTTATTTTGTACCAAGTCTTCTAGCATCTTGGTGATTGCATGTTTGGAACGATGATGTATACTGTTCCACTTGTTTTTGCCAGAAAATGTACAGGATATTGTATGACAAGCTTTGATGCATGGTATAGCTCAAAGAAGAGGTGAGTGAGAGAGCGTGGGGAGAAAAAAGGGGAAAGGAACAGAGTTGCACAGGAGAGGAAAGGAGTAAGAAAATGCAGCAAGAAGAGTTTATGTCAGTGTAATGAATTCAGTCTGACTGGCAAATACAATTTGACTGCAAGTTGTGAATTTCATTGAATTTGATCCAAGAAAGACACAGCTGAGCAATCTGCAGGAAGCAATCTTTTCCTAGAAGTATGTAGCTCCAAACTGTACAAATTCTTCCACTGGTCATAAAATGTCTGTGCGCCACTGAACCTGTGTAATCGGATACTTTTGAAGAAAAAGTACTGTACTGCAACAGTCAACTAAAGAATAACAAAAAAAAAATCATTGAACGTAGAGTTTTGAAAGAAGAAAACCTATATAATTTGAAGTTGGCCAATGAAGCCCTAGTGATAAGGACAGTTAATCATTTCTGGTGCAGCTGTTTCCTGACATTTCTGCAAAATGTTGTGGAAAAATTAATGAAGGTTCGTTCAGTAATGGTTTCAAGCTTGGCTAGTGGAAAATATGACAGTATTTCCATCGTCAATTAAGAACAAGCAAGGCTTTTTTTTCTGTAGGGGAAGTGGTATGCAGTTTGTACTCCACAGGAAACTGTAGACTTGAGAGCAGCTGTGTGATACTAACAGGTATGCAGAGAATATGGAGAAGAGCCTGGGCCCTCTTCTCTTATCACACGTGTTTCAGTGTCGTAGAGCTCTCTCTCTTATATACTGGAAAAGACAACTTACGCTATCTCGCACATGGGGCTGTTCCTTCGAGTGCCTGACTCTGAAAATAAAAGCCCTTCTTGTCCCTTCAATAACAAAGCTTCTTGTATCGATAAGATTTTCATTGCGATTGTATTTTATTACTGTGATGCCCCAAAAGAATAACCCCTTTGGGTGGAGAGACGCAGGATTTTTTTAAACCTACCTCTGAAATTCATGTTGCTTGCAATTCGATCTCGGCGTGTATGATTTTCACAGCCATGCAAGTGCGCCTTGGTGAGCACGTGTGGTCGCTGTGCTCCTTGGGTGCAACGCAGCCGTAACCCCGCTGTAACTGGCTAGCAGCTTTGCACGCACAGGGGCCATACCTGTGTGCGAACTCGGTGTCTTACGTGTGTACGTAGTGTTGCAGATGATAGCCAAGAGAGCGCGCGGCGTAGAAAGGCAGGGGGTGCATTCCCGTTGCAGACCAGCATAGCTGAAGGTCACTGTAGCAGCTGAGCGGTGGCCTTTGTCCACTCCGTCACCTCGTGGCCCGCAGCGCCTGGCGGCTGGGCCGCTGCCGCAGCCTCCTCAATGGCACCTTGGGGCTCCCGCTCCTGCTGCAGCTCCCCTGTGCTTGAGCTCCTCCAGCTTGGCTCAGTTTTGGGGGATGGTGGATCCACTCTGCTGCTGGGTAGGCTACACAGGACAGGAGGTAGTCGGGAAAGAGGCAAGGTCTACTCTTGGGAGTAAGTTTTGAAGACCAGTGCCGTGCTGGTAGTAGAATTAATGTTTTTTACTCACAGGGATCTACCTTTTATTTTGTGTTAAAAATACATTCATGTGAAAATACAAGGCTGGTACAGAAGTACTGTAAATCACTGCAAATGTTGAGGTGAAACGATTTAGGTGCTTGGTACCTTTCTGGACTGTGAGAGGTTGTACAAGTCTGCCTGTTCTAATAGCTTATTTCTTCCTCTGACTTTCTGACATACTTTGAGCCCTGCCATAAATATGATTTCTAGCCTCCTTACACACAGCAATGATTCAGGCTAAAGTGGTTGATAGAAAGAAGATGCGTTACAATGAATGGCTTACGCTTTTCTAATATCACTCTGTAAAGGAGACACTTACTCAGTGCTCCTGCAAATTTAGAAGACCCTTAGCAAGCTCACTAAAAATGGTTGTCTTACTCTCTGTAGTGTTAGCTGTGGAGTGTGTAGTTCTTATTGACGGGTTTAAGCCAGTGTAAAACAATTAACAACAATGTGAGTTACATCCATGATTTGTGACCATTCACATACTCACACACAGAAGTCAGCCCCAAGTTCTGGTGCAGTCTACTGTACCAGCAGACTGGTGCAGTCTACTGTGAGGAGCTTCACTGAAGACTCTCCCAAGCCTGCAATCCCTAGTGCGCGTAAACCTGTTGCTGAAGTCAACGACAGCTTTACCGGTATCAGAGCATTAGGGACAGCTTATATGTAAGAGCCTGTAATTAATCTTGATTTGGGACATTAAAAGATTAATCCTTCAAGCATCCTATCTGTAACCACGTGCGTACTGCCGCTGTGGTCAATATATTGTGCCTGCGGTGGGACCGCTTGTGTGCTGCAGGGTATGCATGGGAGTAAGGGAAGGATGAGAGCTCTGCTCTTGCAGTTTATCTGATGTGGGAAATCTGAGGGCACTGGGTCTGACATGAGCTGCTTTTCAACTTCTCAGCATGAGGGCTGTGCCTACAGCTGCTTAGGAATTTCCCATAAAAACAATTTGTCAATTGAAAGCGGAATTTCCCCAAGAACAAGTTTTCCACTGGAAAATCTCCATATTGCTATTTTTATTTTTCTGGTTTTGTTTTCCCATGGAAATCTCTGAATGAAATAATTCCCTTTAAGTCACCTTACTCCATGAAGGTCTTCAGTTAGCTGAACTGAGCTAAAACAGTTTCAGTTGCCATTAATTTGCACTGCCTGTTACTCCCTCTTGTCTCATGGTGAATGGCAGTACAAAAACTTTATGCTTACGAAGTTCCTGTGGGCAGGTCACCTTGACAGTCCTCCACGTCCCACGCTGTATTGTAGTCACCCTTGTGAAAAAGTCTACTAACTACTGAAAAAAGTGTCATAGTGAAACAGATTCTAAAATAGAGGCGCCAAACCCTGGGAAACCTGAGGAGCCTTGGCCATTTGTGAGCTTGTATCTTTGCTGTTCCAGTGCAGTTTCCCAAATTTTTGTGTATTTTTTACTGGTTATTTAAAAAGTCTATGGGGGTTGTTAAACTCTTGAATTTCATTTGAGATGAATGGCAAATAAAAAGTAAGTACATTTAAGTGATTGTAAAATTGCCTAAGGTCACACAATCAAAGTGAAGGACTCCCACATGTCTTGCTTTATTGCCTGCCCTAAGTGTCCCTACGAAAGGCAGCTGGGTAACGGCTGGGACATCACTGTAGGTGACTGGGCACCTGGTGCTGAGCATATGGGAAGGGAGAGGAATGCTGCTGACACCATTGTTCATTGCATCACACAGTGACCTCTTACGGATGAACGTTAAAAAAGAACGAATGCACATTACCACTTTTACTTTTTAAAGTAACAGTTTGAATAGTTCTGCGAGATTTGTAGCAGATGCCGTGTTCTCCTTATGGTGCTGTGTCTCCAGACTTTTATGAATCTTAGTCTTGCTATCCCTCATCGGTTCTTCATCCTGTTCTCCTCTAGACATGTGGCCAGTTTTACTTAAAGCACCCCCAAACCTTTGGCTACATTGCATGGTGACCAGCTGGCAGATTTGATGATCGTGGCTGGTGGCATGCACAGAGCACTAGCCCGTGCTGTCCCTGAGGGAACCACGTCCCCCAGAAGGAAATGGGCTGTACCAGAAAGCACGCTGCGTGACAAGCCACTGCAGCGGAGGAAGCTCGCTATTTACACAAGGCTGAAGGCTGGTGCAGACTTCTTCACCTCGTGCACGCAGGAAGCAGCATGGCAGATGTCTGACTTTCCTTCAGGCAGCCTCCTCTGTGCTTCTCAGAAAGGCACGAGAGTTGTGGTTAAATATTACAGTAACCTTTTGCTTGCTCAGAGACCGAACAGGAGCTAAGTAACTTTAAACCATTAGCTCCATTTTAAGTAGCTCTTCCACGGGACGAAGGGCAGTTGACTCTCAATCATGTTATATCTTCCGAATGAATGACTCGGAGTGAAAATCCCGGGCTACCCTTACCTACAGCAGAGCACAGTGCCAGTGAGACTAATGAAACAGATAAGTGCAAAAGACCTCCTCTGTCCCTCGTTCTTCTCCCTCTCGTAGGATTCTATTTCCCTCTCCCTCTTACCCTGTTACTGGTTTGTTTTGGCCATCATAATTTTCACTGGGTAGCCTGAATCAGACTTCTGAATGTTGGCTGTTGGATCTGAACCTTCTCGCTTCTGGGAGGAAAGGAGTGACAGCTTATGAAGAACTCGCTTGGCTGTGAAATCAGGAGGGCTTTCTGAGAGCTGCCTTAGTGATTAGCCTGGCCAGCATCCCCATTCTCACCAGAAGGTGCTGAGAGCCTTCCCGGCCCCGGACCCTTCTGCTTCCCCTCTGCTCAGCTGCCCTAGCGGTGCTGAGGACAAAGGTGACAGATCTGAATCAAAAGAAGAGGTGGCACATAAGGACCGGTCATTTATTCTTTATTTAAATAGGTCAAAAATTGCTTTTGGGAGATACCAGCATAACTCACTGGCATTCAAGGGAACACCAAATAGGCTTTCCATGCTAACAGCAAAGACTTAATTACAACTGAAAAGCTGAACACAGTTTCAAAGATAATGTGACACCACCATTTGCACCTGTGTGCTGTCCTTTGGGGAAAAAAATAAAGCCCACCTCAACTTTAACCCCCTATACTAAAAAAGAAGGCGTTCTCCAATTATAATTGAAACTGGAGTTTTCACTCACCTGTTAGAATTTAAAGACTAAGTGCAGGAGGGATCATAGCAATTATTCAGACCATTTGGTAGGAAAAAAAGATTAGCAAAACCTGCACTGGTGACAATCAGTTGTATTTCACAGTTGCATTGCAAAAGCTACGACTGGCCTCAGTTCTAAATTTAAGATAGGCAGAAATTGTTCTGTTTAGTGTGTCCTAAAATTATCCAGCACAGAAATACTTTGGGGAAGTGTAAAAATTAATTCTCATTTTTTCAAAAGGCAGCTTAAAGGGGAAGGAATGCTGATGTGGAAGTATTAAATAAATGCCAGCTCGGTAACAATTTTACCAAATGTAGGGAAGAGTCATACACTTCATGTCCTTGTTATAAGATTCTTGGAGAAAATACTCCCACTCAGATAGAAATTCACTGTAAACAGCTCTCTTGCTGTTAGAGTTGATGTACTTTTGAGGATGCAGTGGCTCTTAGAAGGAGCGGAGCGTGTTGTGCAATAATGTGACCTTATGTTGCATAGACACTTCCAGTTTTGGAATGTGAAATGTCTGAAACTGGGAGTGGGCGGACAAGAGGTGGAGCCAGCCAGGAGCCTGGGTGGTTGCGTTTCTGAGAAACTCTCTTCTGCTGGTGAGTACTGCTAATTTGCCAAGCGTATGGCTAAAGCCCTGAATAATGTGAGTCGAACCACTAAACAACATCGAGTCACAAACGGACGTGGAGCTATAGGGTGATATTTTGGAGGTTAAACTTGTAAAACTTCGGTGAAAACAAGGCTGAATTCTTTCAGACCCGAAACCACAGCCTCCCAAAATGCGTCAGAGACTCTAGATGCTGCAGCGAGGTCAGCTTCCCTCCCCCCCTACCTGTGAGTCAGGACAACTCTATTAAAGGAAGCTTTTATTGGAAGCTGTCAATAGAGAGGTAGACAACATGCAGATGGTGAGGACACGGTGGGAAAGAGGTTGGAACCTGTGTCTGCATAAATGGTCACCAACAGAGAGAAGACCATTTTCTGGAGAACAGAGGGATACTGAGCAAAGAATAGTATTTGAGCAAGAGGTAGGTTTGCCTGATTTCACCTTCTCTCTAATTAAAACTAGGATTCAGAGTCCACTCAAGCTGGCATCATATCCATTTCTCAGGGGGGACAAAGGCTAAGTCTCTTGTGGGCTCGATGCCCGCAGTGGTTGTCCGCAGTTCCTTCTGTATCTACTTTTGCTGAAAATCACAGAAAAATAATTTTAGAGCAGCTCAGTTCACTGTAGGGAGAAAAAGAAAGCCAAGGAGGAAACAGAAAGTGTTGTTGACGGGTGGGAATTTCAGGGGTGTGATCTTGATATTCAGGCAATGCAGACACTTGTTGAAATAGAAAATTTCTGTGGGGTCGTCATGCACTTACTCTTCCCCTTGCTATAAATCCAGGCCTGCTCGCGGGTGGATAACACTACTGGGACATAAAAGTGTCAGTGAACAATGCTGTCCCATTTATATTAGTCTGCTTTAATTTTTTCCTTGTTGTTTGTTATTGCTGTTATTACCTGGACTGCTCTAGCAGAGTGTAAGCATAGATGAAATTCCTATAACAAGCAGCATTTTAACGACTGGGACCTGTCGTTTTAGATGTGCTCTTCTTTTAATGCTGGCAGGTGTTCTGTGCTTCTTGAACTCACTGTTGCTGTTACCGGAGAAGAAATATCTTGAAGCAGCTTTGTGATTAAAAAGATACCTCCAGAACTAATTTACAGTGTCAGTACTTTTATTGTGTCTATGTGAGATTGCTAGCAGAAGGAAAGAGATCCTGGAAACCAGCTGTAGTTATTTAATTCATGACCTGTCAGAAAAGAAGGCTTTGGTTTCCAATCCTGATGAGCACCTTGGGTGAAAAGCAGAGCATAGCCCTGGCTATGCAAAGAGCTGACCTACGTGAGCCCTCAGCACGCTGGGTAGCACTGCATTTGAGTGATTTTCCTGAGAGCATCCCATGTGGAGTTTTCCGCTTGAAGGCTTATGATGTACTGGTTTGATCTGTTTTCCATTTCACTGGTGGAATATTTCTATTAACTTTCCCACAAGCTTTTTCCTCACAAGGGGAAAAAAAAATTACTCTTCTTTGCACCTTTAATTTTCATGTCCATGTTAAGATGTGGATTTGAATCCATGGGTGGTGCATTTTATAAGCAACCTCAGCAACGCTTTGTTCCTAGACGTATAGGTAACCTTTTCTTTAAAAAATGAAAACCAACTGGATGCACGTGTGGTGTCCCTCTGACTGCCAAGCATTCATTAGCAAAAGGACCTCAGGCAAATGGACCTCTTTATGCAGATGTGTCTGAGCCCGTATGGGGACATATTCATGTGTGGAGTTTGAATTGGAGGAAATAAGCTGCTCTTGATAGACTTGCTGAGGCAGGTATCTGACTGAAATTAGATTTATGTTTTCCATTCAGAATACGTTCTGTCTAAAGATGGTTGAGAAGGAAAAAGAAACAGAAATACATGTTCTTAAAGTGTAAAGCAATACAATGGTTTAGCCAAACTGTATGATGAGGGAAGAAAGGGATGGACAGACAAACCTGAGCACAACCTGGGCTCTCAAAAGGGGTGCAGAACTGCACCCGCGGGCCACTGCAACAGGCAAAGGGAGCTCCTGGACGTCTTGGTGGGACTAGCTGCCACATTCCCCTTTAGTGTGATTCAGCAAATAATTTGCCCGTTGGACAAGGTGGACGTATGCTTCCTCTGCCATCTGCCTGGTTGCCTGCCGTCCAAACCTGCTGTGAGCAGCCAGCAGGAAGCGTGGCTGCCTTTGACCTCTGCTGGCCTTTTTCTGGCCTTCCTCTGCCCTTTGCACCTTCTGGTGAGGTCCCGGTGCAGCCAGGCTGCAGGATAGCAATGTGACTGCCAGCATCTTCCAGGTGTCACGTGAAACTGCAATTTGGTTCATATCAGTTCTGGTTTTGCTACTTTTTTTTTTGCTGAGCAGGTTTATATAGAATATAAAAGTCCAAATCCTACCTTAAGATTAGATTTGACATCCTTGAACAGATCAAGGAGAAAAATAAATTGTTACCCTGAAGAAAGCTCTGAAGAAAAATATCAGACTGATAGCTTCTTTGCTTTTAAGTCTTGCTGATCAGAAATCAGAGGCTGAATTTTGGATCAAACATCCGTAGCAGTTCTGCAATCAAATACTCCCAGCTAGTGAAGATGCAAACAGCAGCTCCTCCAGCTTGCTCTAATGAACCGGCAGCTCTTTGTTGGTGCTAGCAGAGCAATTAGGCTCCCTGCTAGAAGAGCGGGGTTTGTTACGCAGTTGCGTCCAAGTGATTGGGTTATTTTACTCAAGCAGACCTCACTGCTACACAATTAAAATGGCATTTTCATCTCATACTTAGAGGTTGAGAAAAAGCTTTTGAAGATCTCAGTTGCTCTGATGATGAGCTTGGTAGAAGAACAAAATCAAACAAGGGTCTTTTGTTGCAGCAGTTGGGTCGTGACCGAGATAGTTGGCATAGCAAACATGTAGGTGGCCTTTCTCATGTTTTGAGGTGCAAGAGAGGAGCTGTGACTTTACCGACACCTTTGAGGGGAGAGGAGTCAGTCCTTTGCAGAAGTAGGGTCATGTCAGCTGTGCTGTATGCAGCACGTGCTGACAGTGAGCCCTTTCCTCTCCACTGCTTTGAAGTTACAGGCTCTGTCTTTCTGGCAGGATCAGATCTGAGTGGTGAGATCGCCCTTGGTTCGGGCAACTTGAAATCTGCCTGTAATTTTTTGCACCTCTTTGATTGTGGTATTTATAGCTCATTTTTATCTGTGCTTTCTCTTTGGCGTAATAGTTACCAGCAGCCTTCCTGGCCGGTACTGGTTCAGCTCTGAGGGAGACACTGGATGTAATTTGGAGGATGATTAGGGTGAGATCAGGTCTTGAAACCCAAGTCAAGTTAATGATGAAACCTGAGTTTTGTTAATAATACATTGTAATTATTACTGCCAGCAGGGCAGATATCTCGTATTTCTCATCTTTTAGCTTGAGGATCCTTGTTACAGTGATCTCTTCGACTTTTCGGCTGTTCTACCCCTTGCTCGGGTCTGCCAAAGGAAGATATCCCATCCCCTCCACCAGATTTCCGCTCGAGCTTTCCTGGGTAGAGCAGCGCCTCCACAGATGTCAGTGCGTTGCACAAGCCGGGGCACAGAGGGGCCGAGAGGAGGATATGTGATCAACAGATGAAGGAGCAGAGCGTTAATAATACAAGACACCTAATTGGACCTGCCCTTTCGCCCAGCAGCGAGGACATATGTCAGCACGCAGCCGGCGCCCGGCCTGTGGCAACCAGCTCCCACCTCCAACAGGTCTTCACGAGGGAAAGACTGTGTTTACGAGCTGAGGCGCTTGCCTGCTCTAATTGCCAATAAAGCATTAATCCTAACCTTTTGTAGACCGCCCCTATCGCTCGCACCTCAGAGGTGGTGGGCCAGATTGGAGAGGTGACATAAATCATGGTGTGCGTGACCCGTGGGTGAGTGGGAGGGGGAGCGCGCGCCGGTGAAAGTGACACCGCGCAGGGGCGGCAGGGAGGAGGCTGCGGCAGGAAAAGCCACCTGCGGCAGGATGTAGGAAGATGTGAGATAGCGCAGCCCCTCGTCACTTAACGCCGTGTATCTTCTTACCGCCTCCCAAGGCTGCCCTTGCGGCCTCCCATGCTGTCCTCGCCTGGCACCCGCGGCCTCCATTTGCCCGCCGTGGGGTGACCCGACCCAGGGCGTGAAATCGGTGGGGCCGTCGCCGAGGGGCGACTTCCATTTCGTGGCAGTCGCTGTCGTGGAACCGCCATCCCGGCTGAGGTGTGGGCAGCCACCAAGTCCCATTCCCACCCCAGCCATGCCGCCTGCTTGTGGGGGCGCAAGTTAGGGACTGACTGACCCTCAGGAAAATTAACTTCGCAGCACTCACAGTTTCACTATTGGCCAATGGAGAAAGCCCATGGCAGGTACTTACCAAAAAGAAGACCTGCCACCCTGTTTTGTTTTACGTCTGCTCATTGTCTTGCCTGTGCCATGACTGCGTGTGGGGTGTGACACTGAAAACACAAAGCTTTTATGCCCCTGAACCCACCACGGGGTTTGTACTAGTCCGGCAGATCCTCATCATGGTTTGGGCAGCAGAGAAGGCGAGACGGCATCCCCCGGGGAAAGAGGGAGGTGGCATTGAAGAGTGTTGGATGCGGTGAGGTAGCCCCTTGCCCTGCTCCGCCATGACCCATAGCTGCCCCTTCCTGCCCCCTCTGCCAGTGGTGCCGCTGCACAGCAAACCCCCTCCAGCATGGATCTGACTGAGGAGTTACCATTCCTTTCCCTCACATTATTTTCCAGTCGGCCCCTTTCTTGGTTCCAAACTGAATTTGTGCATGGTTAAAGCTTTCTCTTGTGGGGCCACTGAAAGCCCAGAGGCTGGCGGGGGGCTGCTGGTGTCCCCAGTCCCAGGGAGCCGGGGGGCAGCTGCTGGGCTCTGCCACTGGCACCAGGGAACAGGCTTCAGGGAAAAGGCTCCAGTCTATTCTACATGATTTTGGAAAATACCATGTAATAACAAATATTTTCTTAAGTGTACAGTGAAGGTAGTTTTTCATTTTTCTAATAAGCTTTCTGGCTATTTTGGTTTTTTTTTTTTTTTTTTAATTTCATCTTCTTCTTTGTACATTTTTCCTTAAATAGGTAAAGTCTTTAAAAGATAGCTAATATATAACTGTTACTTTTTCTGCTCCAAATCTGAGTAGGGAGATAGGCTGAGGTTTTGATCACTATGCTCTTAGCTTTATAACTGAAGAGTGGTTTGGGGTATGTGGTCCTGTCTCCTATTAACTTTATGTAAGCGTACTGCCAGAGTATGGTCTTCAGTATTTAAACCCACTAGCAATTATTTTTACATTCATATTTCCTTTAATGTAATAACATTTACTCTTCATTTCAGATGAAAATTAAATTGTCTGAAGAATAATATCATCAGCTGATTTGTCTTGCATCACAATGTTTATCTATTCTAGTAAAAAAATCAGTGTCTATTAAATTTACTGCTGAGGCATATGATGAAAAGACAAAACTATGATGCCGAACAAAGAATAGTTGTATCAATGGGAATTCATCACAGCATATCAAAAAAAGTGCATGCTCTCAATTTCCCACTGGATATAATGCTAAAAATACAATCTTACTAACTTTGATTACCTTTTTAAAAATTTTAAAATCAGAACAAAATAAAAATCATAATGTCAGAATAATCGTTTTCATTGAATCTTGCATGTGAAGTTGGCAGTGTCTTACAGTGGGCTTTTTTTCCTCTTGTAAATGAAAGAAAAGGTCTGGTGTAAGCCTGTGCGTTTTTGTTTAACCCTGGCCCCAGAACGACTGATGTGAGGTATTTGGAGCCACACAGGAAGGCTGCATAATAATGAAACAAAACCCCCATGTAAGCATCAGCCAAAGGAGTCACGATATTAAATAGAAAAACCATAATTGTAGAAAAGACCATTTCCTTGCACAGCTCATGCAGAGCACTACAAATTGGCACGTGTATGACTTCCAGTATTAATATTGCAGTAATGTACTTTAAACAGTTGCAGACCCTCTTCCGAGACTCCTTGGGACTGGGTTTGCCTTCCCTTTTGGTTAGGGGGAGCAAAACTCAGGCCGTGCAGAAGCATGAGGTCACCCTGGAAAGAGAGGTTGCTGAACATCTCTGATCATCTGCACTGAGCATAGCTGTGGCTCATCCGGTCGCAATTAAACCCGTAAAAGTTTCAGGGCTCCTGACGCAGGAAGGTGGGGTGAGCAGCGGGCTCAGCGTGTGGCCGGCCTGGCACCGTGAGCACGGCTAGCAAGTGCCGGCGGCGCGAGCCCTCTCGTTCAGGCAACCCCTCGGCTGCAGCCCAATGGAGCAGGTAGATGGTGTGTGGTGTCAGAGCACTGGTGTCTGCTCACCACAACGCGCGTGCCAGCTGACATACACAGGTACGGCGCCAGCACTTGAAAGGCACATTCATTAATTCCTTTGAGTACAGGTATTTGGCAATCAATTCAAATGTGCGGTTGGAAGTGCTTCTCGATACAGCTCATATGTATCAGATGGTCATTTATACTTGTGCCACTTTATTAGGCAGCATAGGAGTGCCTTCAATGGAAGTAAGTTATATTTACACCCTCCGCAAAAGCTCCTGTCTGCTGGTAAACTGATGTAAACTAGCCTCGGGAGTAGATGAGGCTTGCAGAACAGGGCTGTAAAAGTGCACCTGCATCTAGTTGGTCTTTCGGGCTATGTGTCGTCTGCTTCTGGTGGGGCACAGCCTTCTCTCAAGGGCAGGGCTGGCTCAGGCAGCGGACCTGGCACAGGACGTGTCCCCCTTCCTTCAGCTCTCACTGTCTCATTTCTGGTCCCCAGAGGAGTTTGCTGGTAAAGCTCTGGTTTTGCTTCTGAATCTACTTCCTAGTCCCATGGGCCGTATTAGGGCACCTTAATAGCAAACTCTCAGCTATTCGTTACGGGATATCAGGATGCAAAACCCACGTGGAAGAGCTACCTGGTCTTTTCACATTTAATCTGTTGGTAATCTCAGTGAAAAAGGGAAAATTCAAAATCTGAGTTTTCCCCCTTCATGTTCTCAAGTTTCTCAAGTTATGTTTAGAAACAGGAAACTCTTTTACATAAAGGTAAGATTGTGTTTTTAACAAGAAAAGTTGGTGTTAGACCAGCTAAATATACCCACACGGTCCTACTCAGTGGGTAGTCCTGGCTATTTTTAGGCTTTATTTTTGCCTCTCTTTATTTTTTTTTTTTTTTTTAGTGACACCTCCACTGTACCTTCAGCTTGTAGTGAGGCACTGCTTCCTGCGCCGGTATGAAACTTGCAATTACAGGAGGAGTCAATCTTGTCAGGTGTCATTTATCACGCATTGCAGAGGGCTGGTTTCAGCGAAGGAAGAACAAAGCTTAATAAAAAGAGAGAGAGAGGGAGAAGCGTTCTCTTAATAATTTGCCCTTTGCAACAACAGACCCTTATCTGATCACCCACGCTCATCTGGCTGCTGACGCTGTACTTGCTTCATTAGTACGAGCTATTTTTACACCTTTTGTGTCTTTTGAGGAACCAAGTGGGCCTGCTGGCTTGTAGTGATTCACTGTCTCCAGGCGAACAGGGTGTCCTCAAATCCTGCGAGGGGGTGGGAAGAGAGAAATAGGGGGAAGAGTTCAGTTGAATAAGCAGGTTGATTAATTGGCTTAGGTGGTATGAGTGCTAAAATGTGGCGGTTTAGTCTTAAGGAAAATAGCATGTCTGCTTTTGGTTTACAAGGCAGTTTTTCAGATTGTTAGGAGCTATCCCAAGGAACGTTTAGTAATTAATTAGCTTAAGTGTAGCTCAGCAAACATGAAGCCCCATATGCTTGTGTGTATACTCTATGTGTTCATTTTCCTGTCTGTGGAGGGGATGTTGGGGGTTGGAGTAAGGAATGTTTGGGAGTTGAACTAGATGATCTTTGAGGGTCCCTTCCAACCCAAAGCATTCTGTGATGGTATGTTGGTAATACTTTTTTTCGTTTGTAGTGTGCAAGTGTCATTGGAATATCACAAGCACCAAAGAGACTTTTGGATCACATCTTTAACCGATTTCGCTT
Organism: Charadrius vociferus; assembly: GCF_000708025.1. NCBI lineage: Eukaryota > Metazoa > Chordata > Aves > Charadriiformes > Charadriidae > Charadrius > Charadrius vociferus. Next base: position 3,535,761 of record NW_009647763.1, on the reverse strand, counting down.
TCACTTGTGCCAGTGGAAAAAAAGCTAAATTTGGTGGAATGGGCCAAGCATAATGCAGGAGAAGGAGAACCCTGCATGAAGTTTTCTGGAGGTTTCTAGAGCTGAGCAGCGTTTGTTTTCCCTTTTGATAGACCATCAGCCCTGAAAATGTCCTCTTAGAGTCTGCTGAGCTCTTGCCTGGTGGCTGAAATTAAGATTTTTTGCTGTCCTTCCTTGGACTTTTCCTGAGTAGGAGCGATTTGGTGTCCCATTGTGTCACTTATTAAGTAGAGGATAATGGCTTCACATGGCAGGCTTCCTTGGAATAGTTTCAAAAGTTGATGTGATGCGGGATACATATATGAAACTTTAAGGTGTTGTTTGTACTAGGAATGCCCTGTCACACTGCGCCCTGGTCTAACCTTGTCTGATAGATAGTCATCATGAAACCTGAGCAGCGCCTTTCACAAGAAATGTTTTGGGTTTTATTGTGTTGCGCTTGTTGAGAGTCTGTAACTGAGCTGTCAGCTTGGCCTGTCCCTCAAATATCAACACGGCCCTGGGGAAGAACAGAGGTTTTATATGTGGATTCAGGCATTTTGGAAGACCTTCGTCTTTTCAGAGGTGTTTACTTAGAAGAGTGATGCTCATGTTAATAAACACAGCTGATTTGTGTTTTGTAGAAAGAAACCTGACTGCAAAGAGTGAAATTTCATGTATACCTACAAAACACAGCAGAAAGTATATGCATGTTTTACTGAAATTTTTAAGAGGTGTTCTGATGCAATTGGGTATTACACATACTGACTTCCAATGCTTCATGCAGTAAAAAGAAGGAAGTACTGCAAAATATGGCCAGAGTAATTTTAAAGAGCTTTTTTTATTTTTTCTTTTTTCCCCTGCTAGGCATCCTGAGTGTTGTAAAGAAAGCAGCATCCTTAAATGTGCAGCCTAATTAATGTGTCATATATTACCGCTGTAGCGGTCAGAGTCTTCAGGCAATGCTAAGTGACTAGATTTGCCAGAGCAAAATGCCTGTATTGAGTCACTAGTCAAAATGAAACATTTTGGCTGCAGAGTAGTGACTGTTGTGACATCTGTGGGGTATATAGGGTTTGGGGTTCAATAGCTGATCTCAGCAGAACTTTAACAAAATATTCAGAATGGATTGAAATAAAACAGCCACGAAGGCCCATTCTACTTTGGGTGCAAAAAAATGGAAAGAAAATGCTACTGATGTTTAGCATGCGTCTGGTTTTGTTTTGACATGTGGTGACCACAGGGCTTAGTAAACAATGACAGGTTTTAAAATAAGCTTGTATAATAATTGGTGTGAGCGAAAAACAAACGCGAGCTCAGATACTATAAATGTCTTCCTTTGTAATTCTTCCCAGGGTGAGGGCGTCTGTCAGAGGCAGTGCATTTGCTCATTCAAGAAAGTGTTTGAAAGACACTGATATTTTCATGTGAAATGCAAGTGGCTTCTTCTGACACGGTGTGAAAGGAGGCATATCTGTTCGCAGAGTCTGCCGTGGTTGCATAATTAGGATTGCGTAACTTTTAAACTAAAACCACCTCACTTCCCAGAAAATTCAGTGATATTTTCCCTCTAAGATGAAAATGCTAGGCAAAGGCCTGATATTTGCCTAGTATTTCCATTTGGCAACAGAATAATAATTACTTTGTACATAAATACGATGCAATGTTTACACAAATTTTGATTTTATTTTCCTGGGAAGACTTGGGGAAAAGCTGTGTGGTATCCCAGCAAGGACTTACCAGCACAGGTCTGTTCTCCCCAGCTGCTGCCCAAGGTTGCAGTTCTTGTGTGAAAATGCAGCGGCATTTCAGACTTTGCATGTCATTTCAGTTAGGAAGATTGTTCTGTCTGACAACTTTAGCAGTTCGAACTCTCCAGTGACACTGTTCTTACCCTTCTTACTGCAGATCATGTTTTATAAATGTAGAAATGACTACAAACCACATCCACATGGGAATCTTGCTCTTTGCATACAGGTTATCTTTCAGAAGGGCTTCTAAATTCATAGTTTAGTTAATCTGTCCTTTATAAGGTATAAAATTTCCCTTTCTGATTAACACATTTCTTTGTGTTGAATTCAGAAAAAAATCTTTAGTCTCAGTAATTTTCACCAGTTCTGGCAAATGTAAAACTTTCGTTGCAATCTCAGTGGCATCCCATAGCATCCTTGGTTAGTTCCTGAGCCTTTGCGTTTCACAGATTGTAGGTATTTAGCCTTTTGGGGGCTACGTAATGCCTATTTGTTTACATGAGAATAGTTTGAGGCCAAAAGCAGGGCCAAAGATGCATTTCTTTTCTACACTGCAGGCATGAAAAAAAGTAATCACACCTACAAATAGTGATCAGAAACTATTTCACACTTAACTGCTTTGGCATGGGGTCCGTATGCTCAATTGCTGTGGCTGAGAAGAAAGTGAGATAGAGTTGAGTTTCTGCTGATGGAGAGCAGCCCAAGAGTTAAGAGCTCATTTTGTATCTCAGCACTGCTTTGGATACTACTATACGTTGTTAATGTGTATTTAGTAAATACTGTTTACTTCCTACTTAACTCACCCTTGATAGAAACTCATTCTTCTGCAGCTTAGGACGAATGGGATTAGGCATCCTGTAAACCTAACTTCAACCATCAAAATAGTGTTTAAAGAGGACCTTAGTGGTGGGCGTCTGTTTCTGACTGTTCTCTGCATGGGAACTGCTCTCACTCTTGTAAGTCACTGTGTACTATGA
>NW_009647763.1:3503787-3533003 GCF_000708025.1 Charadrius vociferus | reverse complement strand
GGGGGCGGCAAAGCGACTGATATTTTTGTTGCCTTCTGAAATTTTAATAACACTGGAAGTGCTGTCTGTCAGCTCTACCATCGCTCTGCCATCCCATTTTAAAGTCCACGTGGGAAATGATTGGTATTTTACTTGTCTGTTTTCATATTTTAACTTGTTCCCCTAGGAAATAAGTAACATTGTGAGAAGATTAGCAGTTTATATAATTCCCTTGTTTAGTTTCATATCTGAATGATCCCTATAGAGATAGATTCAGGCTGTCCGCGTTGGAAGATGGTCAGTCAGAACAGGTAGTATTATCTGACACGTTTAAGCACCTCTGACAGACTCCTATGTGCACAGCAAGTGTAGGCAACCAGAAACAAAATATTTACCTGATCCTTTAAAAGCAGTGGGATCAGAGAGATCAATTAGCTGCTAATTGACTGACAAGGTTGTTTGTCCTGTCGCTGTTTTGGCATCTCTTTGATAGCAGGTTTTTGTTAAATTCAAGGAGAACAACTGTGATTTGTTTGCAAACTTTTACCTATAAAGGAAGTGTTTAAGATTAATTTGGCTCCTGTGTAGCTTTTTCTCCTTTTTTTTTTTTTATAGTCATCCTGTGGAAATAAGTCTGTGTTCAGTTGGACTTTGGCAACATGAAAGCTTTTTTTATACATTTTTTCCATCCGGTAGTAATGTGTACATTGTGTATGATGCTGAAACAGGAAATAGTGATGTACTTTAAGTGAGCAATCCTTCTTCTATAGCTTCTTAAAATACACTCAACTTGAATTTAAGTTTTTTGGGGGGTGCTATTTTTCTATAGAGAGTGGCAATTTAAAATTATATTTGAGATACTTAACCTAGCAAAAACTGAGTGTTTTGCTGCAGCTGTGCTCTAAGCTTTTCTGATGCAAGCCAGCATCTCTTAAAGAAAATCGCTCATGTTTTCTCAATACCATCTAGTTGAACATTTATTACAATATATGTTCTGAATTTCTCTGTAGACATCCTAGAGGTGTTGGATTAGTTTATTTTCACCTTGTAAAAAAAAAAAATCAGATATTTAGTATGTAGGGTATAAGAGCCTAAACCTAGGTGATACCTGATTCTGTTTTTATGAGGAATAAATCTGGAATTATGTCCTTGGATTTGCTACTCATTGCCTCAGATTCATACCAGGATAATGTAGAGCAGAATTTGCCTCCTTCTTTTACTTGCTGTTGGAATAATTTGTCTCCTTTTAGTCGTTTTGAGTCAAACCTCATATCTGTTCAAAGCTCCTTGAAGTCAAATGAAAGACTCTTGTTTCATACCCGATTTCTCTGTAAGGTCACCTCAGAAGGATTAGTGTGCCTGACCTCTGATTCGGTGGGATCACATTCAGAGGAGGGAGGGAGAGTGTTGTTCTTCTTCACAGCATATACCCATTGACATATGAATGAAATGTCTGAGACAGGTATAAGTTCCTACAGTTAAGGTTAATGGTGCTACAATATGACAGATTTGTTTATTTATTTGTTTTCTTAGCTGGCTTCAGTGTGCTTTTAAGCAGGCAGGTTCCAGTTATCTTTTTCAACATACTCAGATAAAGTTCTCAGATAATAGTTTGAATTATCTGAATTAAGAAGATTAAGGTGAGCTTGGTAAAGCCTTAAAATGGATGAAATAATCAATACTACTACAGTTAACTAAAATGTGCTCTTATATACCATCTCTCAACATCTGAGATTCTAGAATAGTTCTCAAAATATGAGCCAGATTTAGTGCAAGCACTGAAATAATAATCACACGAATCAGGATGCCAGGTTTTACACCACTTCTAGTTTTACGTGCACAGATTTTGTTCCTTGAAAACAGCAGCTACCAGGGACGCAAACGTGCGTTCATAGAAACCTGAGAGTAAATGCCTGAAGTTGGTGTTTGGTCACGGCCAGCTTGCAAGCCTACCCTTGATGCGTCTGTAACTGGATCCTCTTGGTCAGTCCCCTCAGTTCCTGGCTTCTTGGGGAATCCATGTCAGCAGAAGTGTTTACCCAACATAGCAATGGAGAACAGATCCCGCCCTGTAGCTTCTCAAGTAAGCTTAATACAGTCTGTTTGATCATTTCGTAGTAAATTCACAGTGTACTACGTGTACTTCCTAAGCAGTACTTGGTTTTGTATTGGCTAGTACTTTTAAATGACATTTGAAAAAATACATTGTAATGATTAGTTCAGCTGCCCAAATTTAAAAAACATGTGTGTTATTCTAAGTGTTTCAGGGTATTTTCAAACCTGCGATTCTCTGTCTGGTTTTGGAGAATGGCAATATGTTCAATAAAGCACTGAAATCCAGAAGCCAGGCAGAACATCTGCGGTGGAGTGAAATGAAAAAATTAAGAGCCGTATCTTCAAATGTGAAGAGGCAACAACAGCAATTACAATATAGAAAGTGGTAGATTAAAATAAATACACCTAACCTGTTTTAAAAGGGCTGTCTTTTTGGAACCGCTTGTATAAAAGGATGTCTTACAACTCCTGCCAAACTGCAGCAAAAGCACAGGCATCCTTGAATTCCCCGGTAATTCAAGACTTTGCCAAGTACCAGTGGTTGACATAGGAATTTACAGTCATTCCTAGAGGTGTTCAAATAGACAGGTAGAAGGCCAGCTACAAAACCACAGTCAGATGGGACCCCTCGCCAGGGGCTGTTGGAAATGCAAAGAGAATCTCTATGGTGAAGAACGGGAAGCCTTTTTTACAAAACTGGGAAATTTAAGAAGTGTTCCTTCTTCCTTATCTTTTTAGTAGGTACAGTTCGAAGATGGCAAGTGTGGTGTCAAATAGTCTAAAAAAGCTTGCAGTTGTTTTTTTTTTTTTTCATTTGTGCAAAATGTCAAAACTGTATACCCCGAGGACTGCATTCCTTTTGTTACATTGCTACATAACATCCGCAGCCCATGAATGAATATGTAACCTGTAACTTCGCGCAGAAGGATGAACAAATGCTTGTCTGTCTTCATGCCAGTTAAATCCTTCCATTCAGAGATGCACACTGCCTGCTGGTTGAGAGCTCTTCTTCAGACTTAGCCCACCTATGACTTTGCCTAGGTAGAAGAAGCTGTAAATCCATGTTTTATCAGGGTTCCCAGTCTTTTTGTTTGTTTGTTTTTCACTGGGATGTCAACACCAAACAGCTCTTTGGGGAACATCGTTAGTGGGGCAGAGCAAAACGTGGGGTAGGACAGCAAGTCAAAGGCGTGCTTTCTTCCCAAAAGGCTAAGGCCATTTTCTTCTCAGTTGCAGGTGGAGAAGAGCTCAGAGGTGGCCTCTCTTTCTTGTAAGGCCGCTTAGCTGCTGGGTTTATCCCAGACATAAACTAGACTTGCCTAATAAGAGTCTTGGCAGAAGTCTGTGCCCAAGTGTAAGGATTTCGTAGGAGCCACTGCAGCTTGTCTGTGCTAGCGTTTGCCCTATAGAATACAGATTCTTCAGGGGCCAGTTACTGTGGTTTTAGGTTGGCTTTGTGCTGGCAGAGCTGGACAGAAAAGATTTAAAACAGGGCTGGATCTGACCCTTAGTCCTTACGCTAGAGTCAATATTTATTCTGTATGGTGCACTCAGGATTTAGCCTGGAAGACATAAGCTTCCAATTTGTTCACTTGCAAGAGCTGTAATATGAGCTACAAATTGAGAAGTAGTAAAAGTTGTATTTTGCCAAATTTTATTTTAAAGCTGTTGAGTGTAACCATTTTAATGGTCTGAAAAAAAGAGGGGGAAAAAAAAAAAGAAAGGAAGGAATAAGCTTGGAGCTCTGCAGTCAACCAGATACATCCCCTGCATGCAGCTCACAAAGGCACCTTAGGAAAAGGAGTGACAGGATAATGCTCCTTTCTAGAAAGTTTTAAAAGTCTTGATTTAGTAGGTGCATCTGACATAAATACAGCTCCCAGTTTCCCAGTAATCTTCTCATATGCAACGTTTGCACAGAAGTAGAATGTCCAGGTTTGAAATGGGCAGATAGTGCAGTTAGTGTGGCTGGGGGAGCTGGCTCCTGGGCCACATTCCTACTGGGAAACCTGGCTTGGGCCCCGGCCAGGCAGGACTTTGCAGCTCCTGTCAAACGATGTGCTCAGTGCAACTCCCGTACGGCTTCTGATCCGGGTAGGTGGGCTCCTCTTAGTCACTCCAGCTGAGCTGAACCGTGCCAAAGGTATTAGAGAAAATGAGTGTTTTTATCATCCTTAGTTCCTTAGTTCGAAATGTGTAGTACTTGAGATATAGGGAGTTTCTGTCTGTTGAATAGTGTATCTCTGATAAAGAGCAATGTTGAAAAGTATATTTACAGTGTTTTCTAAAGGAGAAACTATCAGTTGAAAAAATGGAAGTCTGTTGTTGGCTTAAGCTAGGCTGTGGATGCAGGCAGACGAGCCAGAGGCTTGACTGGAAAAAAACAGACGGAATGCAAACTAGCTTTGCAGTGTCTTAGATTTCTCCAGTTAGGCCAGTCTTCCTTTTGTGTGTGTGTGGGGGGAGGGGGGGGAAGAGAGAGAGAGAAAAAAAGAAAAGAGACCAAAAGAAATAATATTAAAACCATCTTTGACACAGGATGGATGGCAGCTCAAACCAAACCAGAAATGATTATGTTGCTTCTGGAAGGGGATTTATTTTCCCCAGGAGAGTAACTCTGACCAGACTTAAGCCATCAATAATCCCTGTAATTAGTCTATACCTGTTTCATAGTGTAGGTTGAAAAATTATATAGAACGTTCTGAAAATAGCAGGACCGCAGAATGGCTTGAACTCTGTAAAAGAGGTCTCAGTCCAGAACAGAAAATTGTTGGAAGTATATTAGCATCATCTTCTTGCTCAAATAAAACCATTACTGTCACATTTCTGTGACTGGCAGATTTCTTCTCTAAAGGTGCTCTCGGTAGAGGGAGTATGGAACAGAAAGGATACTCCCATCTTCTAGAAATTTCTTCCTCACCATTTGCAAAATTGCCTAATAAGGAGAAAAGTATTTTTCTTTGAAGATGGCTAATAACATTATGCTCTGGCAGTGAGGAACATTCCCTCTCATCCCTGTTTCTGCTTCTCAAGCCATACATTTTCCTTTACATCCGTGCTCGTATATTGGCATCATTAGTGACCTGAGATTCAGTTTATCTCAGCTGTCAAACATGGTTTGCCACTTACCTGCCATTTCCTCATAAGGCACTGCAGAGCTGCTCCGTAGTAACCACTTCTGATATATTGTAAATAGTGCATGAGGATTTCTTTTTCGATTTGCAATGACACTTTTTATTTGAGGAAGCAGATTAGGAAAATCAAAAAGTTTTACTTTGATGACTTTTTTTTTTTCTTTTAGAGAATCAAACAAGAGAGTTATTTAAAAAGCCATTAGCTCATCAAAGCTGAATGACATTATGACCTAAAATATTCTGGTTTGTATTTGATAGCTTACTATTATTTTGTACTATATGGGATTCTCTATAGTTACAATTTAAAAATATATTCTCCATATTTGACTAAAGCAACAGTCCATTAGCTATTGCTGTTCTAGCTACTGATGTGTTATTTGTACTATTAAATAAATAACTGATAGCAAGTGGCACAGTAGAGATTCTACTAATGCCAAGCCATGGGGCTTTACTACCATCCATTTGTTCTTTGAAAGTGCTATTAATTATGAAGAATTAAAATTATTTTTCAATTTTTGACAATTCTTTTATCGACTTTACTATTTTATCGTCTGTTGGTTTTATTCAGTGGAGAAAGCATGCGTGCTCTGGCTGTTTTTCTGACAGTTTCTAATTGAGGATCATTATAGTAGCGTATGTCCCATACTCTGAAGTTAATGCTCCAGCTATTTCTAAAGGTCTGTTCTTTAGAGGTGCTCTGAATGTTGTCCTAAATAAAAACCATAAAGAAAAGCCATAATTGTTGCGTTTGTTATCACAATTGAACAAACATCCTTTTAAATGAAACAAAAGCCAAAATCTGTTTTTAATATAATATTTGTTGAAAACTGGATGGGACAGTCCTCCTTTGATGGGAGAAATGCTCTTTAGGCAGGAGGGTGATGTTCAGGCTCCCTTTTTTAGGGGTGTTCTCTGTGCTGGCCTTTCCTGCAACACAAAGAGTAGCCTGCAGTCTGGTGATGGTCAGACAGGTCGCAAATCACGGCAGTCACAGAAGTCTTTTACAGAATCACAGAATGGTCACAGAATGGTCAGGGTTGGACAGGACCTCTGGAGATCATCTAGTCCAACCCCCCCCCGCCAGAGCAGGGTCATCTAGAGCAGGTTGCACAGGATGGCGTCCAGGCAGGTTTTGAATGTCTCCAGAGTGGGAGACTCCACCACCTCTCTGGGCAGCCTGTTCCAGTGCTCCACTACCCTCAAAGTAAAGAAGTTCCGCCTCCTGTTAAGATGGAACTTCCTATGTTCAAGTTTGTGCCCATTACTTCTTGTCTTATCACTGGGCCCCACTGAAAAAAGACTGTTCCCATCCCCCTGGCACCCTCCCTTTGAGTATTTGTAAGCATTAATAAGATCCCCTCTCAATCTTCTTTCCTCTAGACTAAAGAGACCCAAGTCCCTCAGCCTTTCCTCATATGAGAGATGTTCTAATCCCCTAATCATCTTTGTAGCCCTTTGCGGGGCCCTTTCCAGCAGATCCCTGCCTTTTTTGAACTGGGGAGCCCAGAACTGGACACATTACTCCAGATGGGGCCTCCCCAGGGCAGAGCAGAGGGGGAGGATGCCCTCCCTCGACCTGCTGGCCACACTCTTCTTGATGCACCCCAGGATGCCATTGGCCTTCTTGGCCGCCAGGGCACATTGCTGGCTCATGATCATCCTGTTGTCCACCAGGACTCCCAGGTCCCTTTCCACAGAGCTGCTCTCCAGGAGGTCAGCCCCCAACCTGTACTGGTGCATGGGGTTATTCCTCCCCAGCTGCAGTACCCTACACTTACCCTTGTTGAACTTCATAACTGTGTATTTGGTCTGTAGGTTTCTTCTTTGAGAAGGAGGCCATATATTCATGAGCAGTATCCCACTGGTGTTAACTGATTTGGAAAATTACTCGCATTTCACTACATTCTCTTGTACCTGAGTGGTGACACCCTGATCAGGGTTTTGTTCTGGTCCCTGAAACATTTAATGAGAGGCTGGGAGCCTAAAAGTATTAGCTGGAGAGAGTCATTGAAAGGGGATTTGCCAATGGGATTCAGGGATAATCCAGGCTTAGCAAAGGCATAGGAATGAAGAGGGACATTGGCAGCTCACTCTTTACCGATTCAGGAAGGTGACACTGCATTCGTTTGGACTTGCAGTTACTCATCTACACACTAGAGACATAAACATTTTAAAAAGACTATCACTCACTATTCTTCAAATGTGGTTGCTCAGACCTCTGAGACCCACTGAGAAATTTTCTCAGTGGATGGATAAATGCAATTTTCAGCCCTCTACTGTAAAGAATAGGAGACTTCCTTCAGTATCTATATTTAATATCAAGAATTTCTTATGATTGTATTTTTTTTTCTACAGGAAATTCGAAGATAGTCATGCCTATTAGATGCCTAGAAGATGCAGGTAATTGTTTTATATTCCCATTCCCTGTGTGTTTTCCTGCACTTCGCTAATGTTTCTTCAAGTCAAATTCAATTTTTCCATTCTAAGAATGAAAAATATTCCTGTATCTCTAATACTTCTTTTTTTAATGTTTCCTTGCTATTGTAAAATTGTGACTGCCTTTGTAATTCTCAGTTTCATCCAGAAAATATCCTGTGTTTGGATAATATGGAAGCAGGAAGCCTACATTGTTCTTCAAATTCAAATGCTCTACTTGTCTGTGAAAATACTACCTCTGAGTTTTTCTTCTTTATAATAGGACTGTGGAAACCTATTGCATTTAAGCATAAAAGGTGCATGCATAGCTGGATCGAAATGTTTCGACTTTGAAATCTAAAATACTAAAGTCACATAAACACAGTCATAGCTCATTTCTCTAATACATATTTTACCTTTAGCAAGGCATTCTCATTAAAATGTAATATAGTGATTGGAAGATGTGAAAAGGTACCAGTAGTCTTGTGTTTAGAATGCTTATTTGATGTCTGTCTTTTCACTGTTTAAAAGTAGTTTAAAAGGGTGATCAACACCTTTTTGTAAAACCAGTTAGTTGATCTAAGGTAAGAAGTAGCTCACTTTAGCTATCTTAAACTTTGGTACATACTCCAAGGTAGTCATCTAGGATTTCTGCCTAGCTGACAGTGAGAAACAGGCATCTCCAGGGTGGAAGGCCATGTGCGTAGACATCCTCTATGTCTGAAGCACCCATCATGATATGGAAAGATTTCTCCTCTGTAAATACTGATCACCCTTCTCTGACTTTAGAGGAAGACCAGGTGACAAAAGTGCATGTCTGAACTGTAGGTCAGTAATACCGGATAAAGTAATTCCCACCCACGGTGTTAGGACTCTATTTTCAGCAGTGATTTGCTGAGAGAGCTTTGAAAGTCGAGCCTTTAAACTGTCCCCAGAAAGCCTTCCAAAGCTACTATTCAATTTGGAAAGTGTAGATCCCTGTTTTCTCTTCCTAGGGCTTTTACTGAGTAGCTGTTATGCTTGTGTGCAATCTCTGGACCCAGTCTTTACTGTGTCTCCTCACAAAAGGGGGTTTTGTGAAATGTAGTTACCTTTACTTCAGTCCCTCAATACTTTTCATGAAAGGCTCAATGGACGTGCAACTGACTGCATCGGTGTTATTTTGCATGGCTGTATTAATTGGTGTGTGTGGTTTCTTTGTTTGTGCTTTTTCCTTACAGATACCTGTGTCACCATGGAAGAGATGAAGAGAACTTTGCTCTAGTAGATCACCAATATCCCTGGGTCATTCTGCATCTCAGTATTTAATAACAATGGAAAATGTCCAAATGCTATAACAAGTCTTTGCAAATGTATAATAAACTGCTTAGGAAAGTTCCTGCCATGAACAGAACTGTTTAATACTCACATTAGTGTACAGACACAAATCTAATGCCTATAGACTACTGCGTGGAAAGTTCCAAAGAGAAAGAAAAGTCTGTGAACTTGCAACAGCCCTGGAAAAATGGGAGCAACAAAACTTTAAAAAGCACAGCTTTGGACACACTCCATGTGTCTGCACAGCTTTCAAGTGAACTAGCACTTAAGACCTTGTGTAACAAAATGGACTCTGGGGACACAGCTATAGGGCAAAAAGCTACCTCAAGGTCTGGAGAAACTGCTAAAGTACCAAGTAGATGGAGGCAAGAACATTCAGCTGTTATTAAGATGAGCACTTTTGGCAATCAAGAAGTACAGAGGCAACCGCAAATAGATCACGAGCAAATTGGAAACACAGCATCAGCACAACTTTTTAGTTCTGGGAAACTGGTATCATCGAACGAAGCTGCACAGCAAGTCACGGAGAAGCAATATCCACAGCATCGTCCAAGTCCTTACTCATGTCAACATTCACTTTCTTTCCCACAGCATTCATTGCCACAAGGCTTCTTGCACAACATAAAGCCACATCAGAGCTTGGAAGGCCCTCCGTGGCAGTTTCCTAGCCACTTGCAATCAGTTGCCTCAGAGGACTTGTTTCCTTTTCATATGCATAGCCATAGTGGAGGTTTCTCCAGGAAGAAGATTTCAAGTTTGAACCCTGCATACAGCCAATATTCACAGAAGTCTTTAGAACAATCAGAAGATGCTCACAAAAAGGAGCACAAACCCAAAAAGCCTGGCAAGTACATTTGTCCTTACTGTAATCGGGCTTGTGCCAAACCTAGTGTACTTAAAAAGCATATTAGGTCTCACACTGGGGAGCGACCGTACCCTTGTGTTCCTTGTGGTTTCTCCTTCAAGACAAAGAGCAACCTTTACAAGCACAGGAAGTCACATGCCCATGCAATTAAAGCAGGATTGGTACCTTTCACAGAGTCAGCAGTCTCTAAATTGGACCTAGATGCCAGTTACATCGATGTGGAAGCTGAAATACATTCAGATGGCGAGCAGAGCACAGACACTGATGAGGAGACCCCGCTCCTAGTGGAAGGGTCTGACAAACTGAGCCCCGTCCCACAGCTCCCCCTGGACATCGCTAGCAGGAGCAGTTTTCACTCCTCCATGGAAGAGTCCTTGGTTGGGCCAATGAAAGTGCCCATTTTGATTATCCCTAAAAGTGGAATTCAGTTACCCAGTGAGAGTTCACCATATATTGGCTCTGATATGTTGCAAACCCCGTCCTTAAGTACCAAGTCTGATGACTCTCATACAGTTAAACAGCGACTTGCACTAAGACTGTCAGAGAAGAAAGGGCAAGATTCTGAGCAGTCGTTAAACCTCCTGAGCCCACACAGTAAAGGAAGCACTGACTCTGGTTATTTTTCCCGCTCAGAAAGTGCTGAGCAGCAAATTAGCCCACCAAATACTAATGCAAAGTCTTACGAAGAGATCATCTTTGGGAAGTTCTACAGGATTAATCAAAGGACAGCACTAACAGTAGCCACAACAAATCAGGAACACAGTTTAATGGGTAGAAAGGGCAAAGCAGAGCCATTACCTCTTTTAAATAACAGATTAGATATCAAGATGCTCGAGGAACATATTTCTCAGCTGACTCCAAATAAAGAAGAACTCATTGACTCCAGTAATTTGAGCACTATTAAGTCTGCGCAAGTTTATCCAGGCAGCAATACAGAATCTAGACAATCCCAGACCGCCGCTTCATCCATCAAAAGTGAATCCAACCTGTACCAAGTCAGTCAGCAGGGTGACATGCCCGTCCTTCTAGAGCCCCCAGTAGATTCCTCTCCTCTTATTAGAAGTAACTCCATGCCAACCTCTTCTGCAAACAGCCTAAGTATTCCCCCATCTCTGAGGGGAAGCCATTCCTTTGATGAGAAGATGACTGGCTCAGATGATGTATTTTATCCTGGGACAGTGGGGATATCCCACCAAAGGATGTTGAGAAGACAGGCTGCCTTTGAACTGCCCTCTGTGCAGGAGGGACACTCAGATTCGGACTATCATGGAAGACCAGGGAAAAATATCATTATTGCTTCCAGCAGACAGACAGCAGGTGACAAAGGACCATCCTTAAAAGAGAAGAAAGGAGACAAGACCTTTTATGACTATGATGCCAGTGGAAAGCACTACAGAAAGTGGGAAGAATTTGAAGCTCAGAAGCAGAACTACAGGGACTCACCATCCTTAGGTGGGATGAACAAGGGGGGAGAGTACTTTGTTGATCCACTTGGACAATCTCAGGCCGTGCCATCCATGCTTGGAACAACTTTTGAAAACAGAAAGCGCAGGAAAGAGGAGAGTGTTGGAGATGAGGAAGACAGTCCCATGCTTTGCAGCAGTACGACTGGCACCACTGGGGGAATTCAGCCTTTGGACTTTGATCCCAAATCCCAAATTCAGGAAGTGCCAAGGAGTGGATTTGCCCTTCAAGGCCTGGACAATGCTGCCCATTGCCATGCGGAGCGTTTTGAAATCTGCAGGCCTTACTTGCAGTCTGGAAGCCCGGCAGCTTCTCTGGAAGACTCCTCCTTAACTGCAGAGCAAGAAAAGACTGCAGAATCACTGGCTAGAAAGCCCCCTGGAAATGTCATCTCTGTCATTCAGCACACAAACTCGTTGAGCAGGCCAAACTCATTTGAAAGGTCTGAATCTACAGAACATATTGCATGCCAGCAGGAAAAGATCTATTCACCATCTGAAACATGTGAGAGCGAGATTTGTGAGTCCCCAATGAGCCCAGACCGAGCTCCACAAATGGAAAATGCTGACACCAGTAAGCCGTCTCCATCCCAACAGCCTCAGCCGTATCATATGCAGCCCAGGTTGGTTCGCCAGCACAACATACAGGTACCTGAAATTCGTGTCACGGAGGAGCCAGATAAGCCTGAGAAAGACAAAGAAGTGCAGAGTAAAGAGCAGGAGAGACCCACTGAAGAATTCCAGTGGCCCCAGAGAAGTGAAACCCTATCTCAACTTCCAGCTGAAAAGCTACCACCCAAAAAGAAGCGTTTACGACTGGCTGACATGGACCACTCCTCTGGAGAATCCAGCTTTGAGTCCACAGGTACAAGCCTCTCTCGCAGCCCTAGCCAAGAAAGTAATTTGTCCCACAGTTCGAGTTTTTCAATGTCCTTTGAAAGAGAAGAGAGTATGAAGTTCATCACACCTCCCAAACAAGATGAGTTTGGAAAACAGTCTGAGTTTTTAACAGTTCCAGCTGGTGCTTACTCACTTTCCGTCCCTGGGCATCACCATCAGAGGGAAATGAGACGCTGCTCGTCTGAACAGATGCCCTGTCCTCATGCTGCTGAAATCCCAGAGATCCGAAGTAAATCCTTTGATTATGGGAACCTGTCTCATGCCTCTTCAGCTGGGACACCTACTACGGCACTGTCTCCATCCCGAGAAAGGAAGAAATGCTTCTTGGTTCGCCAGGCTTCCTTCAGTGGTTTTCCAGAGATTTCTCAGACGGATCAGAGCACAGAACAAAGTATAAAGCAGGAACAGATGGAACATGCACAGGCTGGTCTTCGCTCCTCCCAGCTTGCTTGGCATCACTCCCCTTCCTCTGTACTTCAGCCCATTCAGGTAGATGACTCTGGAAAACAGACTATTGGCTCTTGTGCTCAACTTGGTAATAGCTCATCCCACCTTGCCCAGCAACAGGCTCTTCTTGCAGACAGCCCGGAAATGTTACGGACTCCCTTGATCCAGCAAGCACCTTATATTCCTAACAAACATCCATCAGAGCAGCAGCAGCTATTTGCACATCAGGAAAAAGTCCCATTTCCCCCTATTCATAGCACCTTGTTTCAGTTCCCATATCCAGCCGTCTGCATGGTTCACTTGCCACCATCTCAGCAGCCTGTCTTGTGGCAGTCATGCACAGAGCCTCTGCATTTCCAGCACCATTTTGTACAACAGCTGCAGAAATCTTATGTCAAACAGCCTTTCCAAACAGACGTTCCTCCAAGTTATCACCTGGAACATGCGCCAGAGCTTATTGGAAAGAAACCAGCTGATTATGTGCACGCTAAAGAGCAAGCGTACCAGCATTACTCAGGAACATCTGGGCAGTATTCAAAAAATACTCTTGCTAAGTACCAGTCAGACCATAGCATTAAACCAACAGATACCTCCTCTGAGCAACATCTTCAGACAGATTTTGACTCCCCAGATGATGGATCTGTACAGTCTTTGCCAGGAACAGTTGTTCCCGTCAGGATTCAAACCCACGTGCCATCTTATGGTAGTGTCATGTACACAAGCATCTCCCAGATCCTCGGACAGAGTAACAGTCCTGCGATTGTAATTTGTAAAGTTGATGAGACTGTTTCTCAAAGAACATTGGCAACTAATGCAACCATGCAAGGAATTGGATTTAACATAGCTCAGATGTTGGGTCAGCATGGAGGGCTAGAAAAGTATCCTTTGTGGAAGGTGCCGCAGACACTACCACTCGGACTGGAGCCACCCATTCCCCTGTGTTTGCCTTCGAGTTCTGACATGGTTTCTACCTTGGGAGGAAGCAAACGAATGCTTTCACCTGCCAGCAGCTTGGAGCTCTTCATGGAGACCAAGCAGCAGAAACGAGTCAAAGAAGAAAAAATGTATGGGCAGATTGTTGAGGAGCTAAGTGCAGTTGAGTTAACTAACTCAGATATAAAGAAAGATTTTCCAAGAATGCAGAAGCCTCAACTAGTAAGGCAGAGCTGTGCTACCGAGCCAAAAGAAAGTCTGCCATCTGTGTCATCCTCTTCACCACTGTCGTCTTCATCATCTCAAGATTTCCCACCTGTTAGCATGGCAACAGCTGATGCTTTCCCACTGAGCAGGGAGAAGCTCTCCAGTTTTGATTCCGCGTCACCAGGGCAGAAGTCCAGTGGCCCTTCTGAAGGAAGAGACTCGCCAGAAGAACTGGATGTGGATGAAACAGCCTCAGATATGAGCATGAGTCCACAGAGGTCTTCCTTGCCACCAGGAGAAATTCAGCCAGAAGACCAACTGAAACATCAAAAATTGCCTCTTGGTATGTTAGTCCAGATGTCATCCAACACCAGTGGGAAATTCACAGGCTCAACCATTCTCCTGACAGACGTAGCAGATTTTCAGCAGATCCTTCAGTTCCCAAGTCTGCGCACTACTACTACTGTGAGCTGGTGTTTCTTAAACTACACAAAACCCAATTACATTCAGCAACCAACCCTCAAATCTTCTGTTTATGCTTCCTGGTGTATAAGTTCATGTAACCCAAACCCATCTGGGCTAAGTACAAAGACCACTTTAGCACTTTTAAGGTCCAAGCAAAAAAACACCACGGAAATCTACACTCTGGCTGCTATGCATAGACCTGGAGCTGGTAAACTGACATCATCAAGTGCATGGAAGCAGTTTGCTCAGGTAAATAAGAGGTTTTAATAAAATGAAATTAGTATACCTCTATTTGAGAAAATATTAGTAAACTATGAAATGTAAGTTAATGTTTTTTTTTTAAAAAAAAAATTCCCCGGTGGGAAATCAGACATTGAGATCTTCCCATGACAACGTTTGAGCCTCAGTTTACCCTTTTGCAAGCTCTGCTACTTCTGCTGTCTCTATCTCCATTTTCAAAATCAGATGTAAACAGTGAGGCTTTTAAAGCCCTCCCATCATGTGTACCAGAGCCTGATACATTATCTTCTTTTATTTTGTCCTTTGTTTTTGCCCTGTCCTGATTCGAACAGTATCAGACACAAACATCCACACGTGTTTATAACTAAAGATCAAGTTAAAATTGAGTAAGGATCTTCAGATCCATTTAATGTCTTTTACATACTGACTCTTCCTCACGGTCTAAGCATTAGATAATGGTGCCAGGGAAAATTCTGTAATGGGAATAAATTATCTTCTAAGGCTTTTCCATCTCTATTTTCCATGATTTTTTTTTCTGAGGAAAGTTATGGTGCTGGCTTTTCTGTCAAGACTCTTGTAAAAATTTGTCCATGCTGCCCCCTCTCTTATTCTCTTTCAGGTTAAATGGGACAAATTAATTCATCGTATAAAGTTGCACCAAAATGAGAGTTTGACTTTGACTTGGAATGTTAAAAGTACTTGAAATGAAGTGTGCGTTTATTGTGTGCTCCAGCAGTAACACCCTTCCTTGACTTTGTTCTACAGATGAAACACGAGCCATTCTTCTTGTTTGGCAGCAAGCTTGAAAAGAAAGTAGTGGGGAATATTATAAAAGAAAGAGTAAAAGGAGACATTCATGGAGATAAAGACATTACATCCAAACAAACTGAGCCGATACGAATTAAAATCTTTGAAGGAGGGTAAGAAAATGCAACTGGAAATTTCAAGCTCAGCCTGTCATTTTAAAGAGATTTGAAAATGAATATGAATTTAGGATGTGAACAGTCTCCTGTATTCCTGCCATGTCTTGTAGCTCCCAAGCCTCTTCTTTTTTGTGTATATGTCAGTCTTAAAACAAACTGCAGGATACCTGTATACTTACTCTTGGCTCTACTTTGCTATTAGGACAATTATATTTTCTATCTGTGTGAAAGCACTCAGTCAAAATTATTACTTTCATTCCTTAGGTCATAAAGAAATGGATAAACAGTTAACATTTTGTTATTTTCTATACCATTTCTTTGTATTTAATGGCTTGCATGAGTATATCTTTCCATTTTTAGACTCTGTGTACCTCCACTCACTTTAATGCAATTAGTTAGGCATGCTTACTCTTATTCTTGTAATTTTTTATTATTTACTAAAATCAGGTTTTTGAGATAAAGTATAAGATCATAGTGAAATCTATGGCATCTAAGCCTAATCCATAGATCTGTCATGTATGGTTGGTAAAATAATGTTTAATTTTACTGTGGCCATCTATCAGTCAGGCGACAACAGAAACAAGTAACAAAGAGAGGAGAAAAAGGAGACCTGAAAGCTCATTAGCATTGTTTTGAGGCTTATAAGACTTGTTGTAAAAAGCAAATGAAATGGACACTTGTTTGCCTCTGCAGTACATTCTAAAATGGAAGATACTGTTTTATTTCTTTTACAGAATTCTGACATGATGCAATTAATTTGCCAGTCGTTAGTATTGAATTGTCAGGTGGCTGAACAAGCCGTGTTTTTCAGTCTTACCAAACTCAAATGGTCTCACAGCAACTGCTTTATTGGGGTAACTAAATAGGTCAGGGTGGAGATGTGAGAAATTTGTACATCCATTTCCTTTTCCCATCAGTTTTTACCCTTTAAAATCTCAGTTGTCCTTCATTAACATTATGTGTTTTGGCTCTGCTTGGATAGTCTCCATGAAATGAACATTGGAATTTCTCTGTAGTCTGCAACACTGGAGAAGTATAGCCGACATCTTCCCTGAAAGACTGAAAATATTATTTTTGAGATTGTTATGGCGTGCTGGCCCAGACACCCCAATTCTGGTTGTTCTCTGTTGTTGTACATTGTCCTAGTACCCAAGCCAGTTGGCTGGCTACACAAGAGTGACCCAAATTCAGGGGTGAGCCTAACATTACAAGAAATTTAAAGAGTTGTTGCTTCAGCTCACACCCACTTTGAAGTATAAAATTTGCCTGCTTCCCACTATGCATCATTTCTGAAATTGGATCACCCAGCTGAAGATAGTCTGCACTGATGTAAGCTACATAATAAGAGGTCAGAAGAGTAAAAGTGTGTTAAGAAAAGCAACTTAAAGGAGGATTCAGATCAGTGTGAGCTGCAACAGGTCACTCTATAAGACACCTCTACCATCTAACACCTTGTTTAAGAAACTTTGTATGTTACTTACACTGTTTTAAGTTTCCCTGTACTCCAGTAAGGTCTATGAAACTATTTGTGTAAAGGTATATAATTCACATGTCACCTGGAAATGTCTCCTAGTAATACTTGGCTATGTTTAGGTATCCTTTGAGTAGAACAAAAAGTAAGAAACCTTAATGTGCACATTAATTTCTGGAGAGGGAGGGACACAAATAATCTGTGCAATAGACTGGGACTTCCCCAATAGGAGCATATAACCTCCAAAGCACAGTGAATGAGATGATGTAGTGTTAATGGGTCCACTCTCTCCTTATAAATCATAGTTTTATCATACATAGGAATTATTTGTGGAAGGGTAGATTCATTCTTTTCATTAGCTTGGCTATTTTAAAAATGGATCTAATATGATTTACATATTATAACTGCGTCTTTCATTGTTTTCTGTCCTGACTATTGAATTTGTCCTCCTCTTCAGTTTTTTGTTTATGGCTTCTGAAAGCTAATTTTTAACATGGGTGGGTTTCTGTCTTGCTTGCTTTTTGTAGAGCTGTTCTGTTGTACTCTGTTCTGCTCTACTTTCGCCAAGCTCATGTTCGTATCATCTCAGCATGTACAAGTGGTGCACTGAACTATGCAGTGAATGTCTGTCCTCTTTGTTTCGCGTTTTCTCCCCTGGACAGGCAAGCGTGCATGGTGGTACCTTGTTTCGGCAGGGTATTTCCATTTTGTTTTTCGTTTGTCTCGGGGAGTAGATCTGCTTAGGCTTCTTGATTGCTTTTTTTTTGTAAGTGTGGAGAAGGCAATTCAGAATCTATAGTTGAGAAAGATCTGTAGCTATCAGAGTGTTTAGGTTGTGGGAAGCCCGTCCGCTGGGCAGGGAAGGGCAGTCGTGCAGCTGCCTTGTGCCAGGGCAGCGGAGCGCCTGTATGGCAGGTGGGCAAAAAGCAAATAGATGGGGCCGGGGATGAGCGAGAAGCTGAAGGAACGGAATGAACCGAGTTGAGGTGAAAAGATGTCACAGCACATCACCACCTCGCTGCACCAAAGCCCGTCAAGAGCAGTTTGTAAGCATCGCAGCAGAGGGGGTTTTGAAGGAAGAAGCTAACAACCATATTATTACCTCTGGCAGGTGGCTTGATTTGAATGAAATGATCTGAATCACAAAATCTGCTTTCCATCATCTGTGACTGCAAAACCCTGATGGGATATGAAGCAGTGTTCCTCAAAGAAAAGCAGCAATTTGAAGTTCAATACTTGCTGCAGTACAGTTAGTTAATTACTTTTTAACTCTAGAGTCCCATTCAAAACAAGCTCAGAGCAGCAGTGACCGTAGTCCTTATATGAAAGTTATGTAGCGGAGACGGGGAAATTGCTGAAGGCTTTGAGAGAGGCATGAGTTAATAGCAAGATCTAATATTCCTGGAGGCTAGAAATACAACCACCATAGACTCAGTCTTCTGGTGTTCCAGTTTTTGGACCAAGCCTTCTTTAAATGTCAAATTTGTGCATTTAATTTCTCTTGCAGTCATTGTTATGGTGAAAGGTACTTAGAGAGTCAAGGTCAGTTATGGCCAAGAACCGTCCGTATGAATGATGAAGAGACAGATCTTGTCTAATTGTCTTTGTGCCCAATAGGATCTGACAGGTGACAGAAGCTGGTGGAAGGAGGTCAGGCAGAGGAACAGCAGAAATGGAGCAACAGAAAAGCACATGTTATAACACAGCATTTATCTTACCAGTATCAATCAGGGGTGATATGGTAGATTCCATCCCAGCAAAATCAGACTGTAAGGAGAGATGAAAAGAAGATAAAATGGCAGTCTTTCAAACAATATTGGACTTTTTTTCTGTCTGGGGGGGAAAGCCTGGAGGTAGTTGATGAAGTAGTGGATAAAGAGATGACTACGAGTCATTGGCATGCGTGTGTGAAGGAGAACCTGGGACGTGGGGCAGACAGAAAAGCAGAATACCAGAAATGTTATACCAAAAAAACTGCTAGAGAGATGGCTAAATATTAAATAATATTAGACTGTGCCAGTTTTGCTCATGGGACAATGAAGAAAAAGGGAGAGTGCCAACTATATTGGAAAGAAGATGAAAAGACCTGAATTTAGGCATCTGCACTTGAAAGGGGAGCTGACATGTTTAATAGATAACAAGATGGACATGAGAACAGGACAATGTTTTATGTATTTCTAAGACATTAACTTCAGTATGTGTATTGCCAGTGATATAGCTGAACATATGGAAGAAGTGTTCATCTAAGAAAAGCACATTTGAAAAATGCTTCAGCCCTGTAACCCAAAAATTGCCACTTCCTTCTTGTAGAGTTATCATCACATTAACAGAATCTTTCACACAGTCCCTTATTTATTTAAAGTGCTGACTGTCAGTACCAATGATATTTTGTGGGCTGCGCATCTGCAGGGTGACTGAAAGAACTTTGTGCTGCTTAGGGAGAGGGCAATGGAGGACAGGGGGCAGAAAAAATATTATTTCTCAGCTTGTGCAATTTCTGGATTTTGCTTTGGGTGAATGAGGATGAAATTCTCCCTCTAGGGAATGCCCAGTGCTCTTCAAACCTCAGAACAGCATGAGCAGATCCCCTGGGCCCTTTTAGATTTCAGTATTAACGATTTATCATGATATTAAATGCAATGTACAGCTTTACATAGATTTGCATATCTTATTTATTATCTAACTGCACACAATGTAATCAGCAAAAATAGCATGGAACACTTACGCCTGTGCTAAGAAAAATTCCTTTAACAGCTTTCTGCTAAGTGTGCAGTTTGGAAGTTTCCCGTTTTATTTCTAAAGCAGCACGTACCTGAGTGAACTCAACTTGGTGTCCCTTAGGGAGGGATCCATCTTTGGGAACTTCAGGCATATGTAGTGTAAATGCGTACATCCTTGCTAGTTGTCTGCATTCTCTTTATGCTTAATAGGGAGAAATGGGCCTTTCCAGGATGTGATTTATCTGATCCCAAGGGATAAATAAACTAAAATAGTTAAATGAACCGTGCTGCAAAACGACACTGTTTTCAGTGATGGTAGATGGCTGCATTGTACAAGACTACAGTTAGCTGAAATAAATCCAACCTGCACACTTGTATTTGGAATTGTGCTGCATCTATAGGAATAGTAGCTAATCTGTTTCCTGACAAGGTGTTTATAGAATTCTCATACTGCGACCCCTCAGTCTCGTATTGTTAAAACACTTTGGGACCAGTGCATTTCCTAAAAGACAAATACTTTGTGAGTTCCAGACTGAAAATTCAGTAGTTCCTATGGACTTCTGTGGATTTGTTGTGATGAGATACATACAGGATCAGGATCAGATGCATAGAGGTGATGTTTGTGCATGTATGTGACATAGAATCTGTATGATTTAAATGCTTGCTCTCTTCCAACAGGTATAAATCAAATGAGGATTATGTCTATGTCAGAGGTCGTGGCCGAGGAAAGTACATTTGTGAAGAATGTGGAATTCGCTGCAAAAAGCCAAGCATGCTCAAAAAACATATCCGCACTCATACTGATGTCCGGCCTTATGTATGCAAGTTGTGCAATTTTGCCTTCAAAACTAAAGGTACTTGACCCTTTTTGCTGAACTCTTGCTGCTTCCCAAACAAATATTGAGCTATTTTGCCATCTGGAATCCAAGCATCCTTTGCAAGCAAGGAGAGAATCTTCTTCAGAATAAAATTATTGTGTTTATGTATACAGGACTTCATGAGAGAGGTTTTTGTCTTCTGTTTAATTGATCCAGGGATATTGTGAGACTCCGAGACTCCTTGGATAGCTTCATTAAGAGCTATAGGCTCTTGGCTGGTCCATCTGTCTGCAGAGAAAATGTAGTAGCTTAAGAACCGCCCTTACAAATAATAATTTGTGCCAAAATTGTTACATGGTGCAAATTTTAATTGCAGCAACACATAAATGCTACCGGGAGAGTACACTTGTTATGACATAATGTAGAAGCAGAGCATCAGCTGCTGAGGAAAACATGCCTTCACGGGCTTTACAGTGGGTCAGTTTCAAGTTTATAAATAATGTATGTCTCCCAGATGGGCCACTCCATCCACTGTGGCATTAATTATGAATAGAGATCTGATAGCTTGTGTTCACATGTATTTATCAGCACAGAAATAAGCTTCCATTTGTCACCCTGAGGCCACAGATAATGATATTCTTTGGAATTCGGATTTGCATTGCAACTGTCTCCTTAAAAGAAAAAAAATCCTGTTCTTTGGTAGCATTTCTCTGTAGCAGAGCCCAAATGAGCCTTACATTCTCAGTTTTTTAGCTTCCCTTTGGCAGACAAGGGAAATGGATTCTGGTCCCAGTGCGCTGAACTTACTTGAAGGGGGAGAGAGGAAGCTGAAGGAAATTTCTCTCAAGATCCCAGTGCAGCTTCATGGCTGTTTTGAGGATTGAGAATTGTAATAGTTTCCATGACTCCAGCACTTCTTCCTCTGCCAAAGATGGGAATAGCTGATGGATGGCAGTAGACCCATCAACCTAATTTAAGATGAGAACTTTCATGGGGGTGTAGAGACAAAGACAAGGAGCTGCTCGTTTGTACTCCCAATAGACAATCTGGTGAGCTGTTCTTGGATCATTGTTTACATTTGACATTGCTGGAGGAATGGGTCTTAAGGAGGGACTTGAAGGAGGATTGTGGTTTTGCAGCTGTGTTCAGAGAGGACATTCCAGGAAGCAGGGATGGCATGGAAAGAAATGTGAAATTGCTTGCTGAGGCTGGTATTTCTTGCAGAGAAAGAAGAAACAGGGAGGAGGTGGTATGCTATTGCACAAGAAGGGCATGAGTAGGAAGAGACTAAGTTAGCCTTTGAAGTACAAGAAGCATTTAACTGGTGTATTGCTGCTTATGAACAATTGTCAGCCTCATAACTATTGTTGCTATTTTGCTGAGAACAGTAGGGGACAGACTTTCAGAGGTACGTAGGTTTTCAGTGTATATCCTGAGTGTTTAGCTGTCCAGAGCCATCAGTGGCCAAGTTAGACTTTTCATGCAGTGCACAGTCACAAAAAGAAACTCTTACTGAGAAGGGAGTTATTTGAACTAGCTGGCACTGAAAGTCAGAGGAAAAGAGCCTGGCTTGTGAGCTTCTAAGCACATCTCCACTATCCAACAGAGTGGTACAGTGTTCCTGTCCCCAGCTTGCGTGTGCCACATGTACCATCTGGAGACACTGGTTGGAGTCCCAAAAGCAGCATAGGTACATTCACAGAGTGCTTTCCTTCTGCTAAGAAGCACCATGTCTTGGTAGCAAGTTGGGTTTGCTTGTGCCATGCTTTCCCTGTTGGGTGCTGCAAATGTGATTGAAGTGGTTAATAGATTAGAGCGATATTCTCATTTCTCCAGCCTGTGCTTTGTGCTCAAGATTTTTTGCCATGAAATGTCTCTCGGGGCCAGTCTCAACCCAGTTTTCTTATCTGTGAAAAAACAGACCAAGACAGGCACTCCAGAAAGTCAATAGTCTACTGTTAGATTGCTCCCTCAGGGGAATGGGAGATCTGATTTCAAATCCCTGCTGTGTCTGGTTCAGATCCGTACTCCAAAGCAGGGACCTGAACTTGGATTTCCCACATCTCAGGTGAATGCTGTACAGCTCCTCTCAGTTCAGAGATTGTAGATAAGCGGTAAACTTGTATGGAGAAGTCTCCCATAAATATCTTTGTTGTGGGGCACTTTTGCTTCAAAATGCTTCAAACACACTGAATATTTGGAACCTGCATGTGAAGTACATGGAAGAGCCCTTAGCTTGAAAGTACCACTGTGGAACTAGGAGCGTGAGCCCTGAACGGCTGGCGTACATTGGACTTACTTTGATGTATGATCTGTACATATAATGAACACTAAGCCCAGGGATAGATAACATCCAAAAGTGATTTCTTTTGGGGTGCCTAAATGTCATGTGAAAAACTGGAGAGATGCCTACGTACCTCTCAGGCCTTGAGTTTGAGTTTATTTGAAGCATTTTTTTTTTTTTTGGAAGATATAAAACCCCACTCTCATTAAAACAGGCTCTGAGGGCAATGGGCTGGATGAGTCAGCCCTGTCTGTTGTGTTTGTTTTTTTTTTTAAACTAAAACCCCCATCTGCAGGATAACGGATTTAAGATACACCAAAACCTGACTTGGAGAGTGATCTTTGCTGTTGTCCGTTAATTAGATTAATCTCTGATCCATAGGAAATCTGACAAAACATATGAAGTCTAAAGCACATATGAAAAAATGCCTGGAGCTTGGAGTATCAATGACATCCGTAGATGATGCTGAAACTGAAGAAGCAGGTATGTCAGAATCATTTAATTTAGCTGGAATGGCCTCTGGAGTATGCAAATGACTCATTGCACTTTAGCACAGTGGCTGGCATGGGAAAATATATTAAGACTATTTGGGGCATTTTTTAATTAAGAGGCATCCTTTTAATAAACAGGAAGTATAAAAAATAAATCCGATCTATTTGTCTGAGGTACATTTTTTATTAAGATACATGAGGAGGAGCTAGAAATAAAAGCATGACCTGTTGTCATCTGTCTCATACAAAGTTCCCAATCTTTTCAATTTAGATGTGAGAGATGAGAGATGGCAACGCTTAGCAAAGTTGCAAGGTGGGGTAGGGTGAATTTGCTTTTTATACTTTCAAGTATAGAGCTTTAAGGTTTTATTATGAAAAAGTTATGGTTTGAGACTATGAAGAATGGCTTTATGCAGCCATCCCAGATGAAGAGCGCCCAGTGGCAGGGGGTGTGCTGGGTGGGGAATGAATGTGGTGGAAGGTGTAAGAGGTGGGGTGTGCGCTCACCGTTTTGACTTGCCGTGGCTGTTTCAGAAAACATGGAGGACATGCAGCAGGAGGCAGAGAAGAGTAGCAACCTGGCAGGCCTGTCAGCAGAGCACCAGTTTTCTGACGCGGAGGAGTCAGACGGCGAGGATGGCGACGACAATGACGATGACGATGAAGATGAGGATGATTTTGATGATACTCAGGGAGACTCGACACCAAAAACCAGATCAAGAAGCACCAGCCCGCAGCCCCCTCGGTTCTCCTCCCTGTCGGTGAACTCGGCTGGGGCATCGCAGGGGGCTTCCCCTGAGGGCTCCCTTTCTGTGGGACACTCCTCCCTCATCAGTTACTTGGTCACCTTACCTAGCATTCAGGTTACTCAGCTTATAACACCAAGCGACTCCTGTGAAGACTCACAGATGACAGAATATCAGAGGTTTTTCCAGAGTAAGAGTACCGATTCAGAGCCCGATAAAGACCGGTTGGACATACCTAGCTGCATGGATGAGGATTATGTGCTTTCGTTAGACCCCAGTTCGTCTCCAAGGGACCTCTCACCTTCCAGTCGACAGTCGTCACCCGGCTATGATTCTTCACCTTATAGAGATAACTCACCAAAGAGGTATTTAATGCCAAAGGGGGATTTGTCACCCAGAAGGCATCTGTCACCCCGAAGAGATATTTCACCCATGAGGCATCTTTCCCCACGGAAGGAGGCTGTGCTGAGGAGAGAGTTATCACCAAGGCGGGACGTGTCACCAAGACGTCACCTATCGCCAAGGAGACCAATGTCACCAGGGAAAGACACGTCTGTTCGAAGAGATTTGTCTCCTAGGCGAGAAAAGAGATATATGGCCTCCGTTAGAGCAGCGTCTCCCCGGAGGGGCTTATACCATAATCCAGCGTTGTCCATGGGTCAATATTTACAGTCTGAATCTATTCCAGTGGGGCATTCAGTAAGTATGAAAGAATATTTTTACTCCTGTTGTCAAAAGAAGAGCTCTTACCTAATCTGTGCATAGGATTTTAAAAAACTTTACAGCTTTGTAGAAGAAGAAAGCATAAGCTTTGAGCCTTGGTGGGAAGTTCTGGAACAAATGCAAGAAATTTGGAATAGACGGGGACCAGGACAGGATGTTGATTCAGTTACCTACAACAGAGTCAGCCTGAGTGTCAAATCTTCACTTGGTACAAGCCTAAGTAGCTCCACTAACTTCAATGAAATTAGGCTGGCTTACATTAACTGCCCCTGTCTTTATTATATTTATTATATATATATTATATTATATATATTATATTATATTATTTTTAAATGGCCCAGGAAGCTTACATGGCTTGCTTCTGTACTGTAAGATGTTTTACATCCCAGACTGTCAGATGGGATCAAGCCCAGATCAGGTCATAAGGCCCTTATACTGCAGTACAGTGCCCATCACCAAAGTATTGTTTAATGGAATAAAAATGCTAAAATAAATGGAACCTCTCGGAAAGGCAGGGTACCCATCAAAATCAGGGTCTGTGGCTGGAGTTTAAAGGATATTGTCGTGTGACAGGAGCAGGCAGCTGTCTGCCCCACAGAAAGCGCCATCACGACTGGCTGTTTCGGCAGGGACGCAACCGTCTGGGTGGAAATGGAAATATGCAAAACTAGCACAGCTGCTGTCTGTGCTGTTGCCTTTCGGTAAATCAGCTCTCAGTAACTGCCGACTTGGCACTTTTGACAGGCCCTAGCATTCACAAAGCACTCTCTCCACAAATAAATCTGGTCTTTAGAGTTAAGGAATGGGGGTTTTCTATTTATTTATTACTTTTATTTATTTATTTAGTATGCTCCCCTTGCCATGTTTGATGTTGCTGCTGCCCTCTCACTGCCTGCCTCGTCAGCCCATATGTGTGGGTTCGACCCGGGCAAGCTGTGACAGACTCCCGCTGCCTCAATGCTCCTGCATCCCTGCCCTCCTCCCAGCAGGGCTCTCCTCCCTGCATCCTCGTCACCAGTCTTCGTGGCTCGTTGTGTAGTATTTGCAGTGCTTCTGTGCAGAGGAGGAGAATTGAACCCTGAGCTCATAAAATCAGCATTTCCAGAGCTCTGGGATGAATTTCTCTGTGGAGCCAGGCTGATGTGCTACCTGCACCTGGGAATGAAGCAAGGGATGGAGCTGGGCAAAGGTGGCTGAAGCAGGGATGGACTGAACAGAGCCGAGATGCCACCAGGCTGGCAGATCCAAAAGTGGCTTCCCAGCTTTTCAGGGGCATAAGGGAGAGCTGCAATGGGAGTGGCCATGTGTGTAGGAGAGAGCAACGCAGATACTTCTCCCGCATCTTAGACATGGCCCCATGCCCTGGTAAGTTGTTGGGGAGAGCAGCGGCGAGGGGTGGCTGACTAAGCAGTCCTTGAGGAAGGGCATGCTGAAACCCTGCTGCACTCTCATAGGGGCAGTCACTGCGTAGCTGAGAGAGGATACAAATGCTGCCAGCAGTTCTATCAACAAAGTAAGGAAGCACAACAAGAAGATAAAGAGCCACCAGTTTAGCAGTCATGATGTCTTAGTATCAAATGGAAGGGATTATATGAGACGCTACAGCTGACATTGTGCAGGGAGCCCCAGTCCCTAACGTCCCGCATGAGACACTTCCACTGGCATCCTGTACTAGAGATTTTGGATGTGTGTTGGATGTGTGATGCTGGCAAAAGGGTATGTAACAGTCACCCTTGGCCGTCTGACAGTTCTTGCTGTAATGTTTGCCTTGTGTGTTATGCACACCTTCGAGCAAGGCGTTTAGCACATTATGAGGACTCTTTTAGCACCCTTAGCTCTTTCTTTTGGAAAGTCCACCATGCCAGATGGGCTTTTAACACCTTATTTTTGAGGTAGGATCAGGCATGTGGCAGTGAAAAACCCAATGTAAAAGATAATTTGTCCTACGGAAAGCATCAGTAACCCGGTGGCATGTTCAGTGTTTTGTGAGAGAAGCCCACACCTCAGTATGGTCACTGGAACCTGAACACAGACATCACTGGAAGCGGAGCCCAGGCAAATTTACATGAGAAAATGACAAGTGAGGATGATTGCCCATCTCAACAAACAACTGCAAGGAAGGAAAGATGGATTCCTCACCTCTTGATGCCTTTCTGGAAGACATACTTTAGCCAAACAGTAGTTGAGTTTAGGTGAAACACAAGTTATTATACTCAGTGTGTGGGTAGACAAATAACACCTGAGCTTGCTATAAATGAAAGCTGTCAGAGAAGAAAAAGGAATAAAAGCTGTTTTTCACTTTCAGAGAAGTGAAATCCTGCAAATCAGAACATGATTAGCAACTGCATCAGTGATGCAGATACCAGTTTACAATCCTCCTTCCTCTTTCAAAGCTGCATTGGGTTCCCAGTCCTTGCAGGAATAAGAGTGGTTTTGTGCTTCTGCTGCCTGCAGTTCCCAGAAGAGGCCAGTTTTCTTTCTTCTCTGCTGAAATGGATGTATTTGCTCTAGTCTCTTTGGCCAGTGCTGGTCTAGCTCCCCTTCAGGTTGCTTCCCCTTGAACGTTCATGCACTTTGGTGGTCCTGTGCAAAGAGCTTGTAAAGTGCTCTGGCATTGAAAGCACCACATAGAAAGCAACTGAAATTATTTCTTTAGGAAGTGGAAAAGAGCATGGGGAAAGTAACTAATTTTGTAGATTGTACAAAAATACAGAAAAATATACTTTTTTTCTTTGGCAGTTAATAACCGGATACACTCTTGCAACAGGATACTCTCTCCACAGTAGCCTAAGGTGTGCTGGTGCACATTTGGCTTTGGCAAGTTAAATGCCTGTCTTTAAATTTAAAGGTAGATCCCCATTGCTCTCTAAATACATTCAGGATCTTCTGTCAATCCCGGAGGTTTCTGTTCTTTCTGAGGAGGCTGATGCCGTTATTGAAGAGCTCTTATTCTTCTCCCCAGTTATTTTATGCCAGTCCTGAGAGAGAAGGGATTGGGAAGGCTGCTTTTGTGCACCCTAAGTGCATCTCTGTTAGCATTTTAGTTTGGATCAGGTGTGTGTCTCTGTTGTCACATTTATTGTGCTTTGACTCACACTGCAGAGAAGTCTTCGAGTAAGTGACCTGGACTGTTTTCAGATGCAATTAAACCAGAAAACATGCGTCAGGAGTGCAGCAAGTGCGCTTAAACTGTGAGTGGGCATTCAAGTGAGCAAAGAGACCACACAGGGTTATTCCAAAGCAACCTTGTCCTCCAACCCCACAACCTCACTTGTATTGTGAACATGGGATCCAGCACCAACAGTTTCACTCTGTTCCTGCTTGTCTCCCCTCCTACTGCACTCTGCTACTTCCTAGTGTGGACCAGAGCTTTCGCCTCTTCTTCCAGTCCCAGGACTAGACACAATGAGACTGTGAATATATTTTGCTGTAAGCAGTACAGACTTGTCCCTAGCAACTGTTTTAGCTTGTAGGAGGTAGTGGATTTTGCCTGTGTTGCTGTTTTGTTGCACCTCTCATTCATTTTGAAGTCTGAAGCCTGTCTTGATATATCCAGAAGGGCTGAAGGGAGTTAGGCACCTCTATATCCACTTAAAAGTCGTTAGGACTTTAAGTCCTTTGATCATCCCAGACATACAAGTATTAAATCCCTTCCCAAGCACTCAATACTTTATCATCTTGAGTGCAATGCATTCCTGTACAGAAAGACAGCATGAAAGTCCTGAAGTCCAGGTAAACTGTAAATAGGTCCACTGGTGTATGTGGGCTGCTATGGTGCATTCCCAGTAGGACTGCAAATCGAGCGGATCCTGAAACTGAAGTCCACACAGATCTATAGTGGCTTTATTAAGCATCTTGTCTTTTAGAAAGCATATCGGTAATAAGCTCTGTTATTGAATTTCACAATACAGTTCAACATTTTCTGGTTTTTAACTTTAAAAATCCCCAAGTACATTGCAATATGGTAGTCAAAGAGATTGTTTTCCATCCACCATCTTTTTGCAAGCTGTGGTCTGAGGCTGTCAGGAGGATGTCTGTGAAGGGTGCTTGGCTTTGAAATGTGATCTTCCTCTTAATCCCCCCTAGCCTGTTTTGGTTGATGTACCAGATACAGGGTAAACCCTGTCTCATCCCTGAGGCATTTTGGGGGACCTGTGAAGCTGCATGTGGCTTTGCTCAGGGATGTGGTGTGGCAGTCTAGCTTCATGACGAGGTCAGAGAGTGTAGTGAAACAGCTTCTGCAGCTTCTGCAGAATATTGTTGCTTGGGAATTTATATGTCACCTGGAGCTGGAGGGAAATACGCTAAACTGCAACAAATGAGAATTAATAGGAAACGAACTGGATTCCCATCACCTGACAAAGAGAGGAGTTCATCTCACTGCTCTGGCAGCAACCCGTTCTGACTGCAGCGCAAAAAGATACCGTGACTTCCTGCACTGTGCTCGGTGATGGGATATAATACTCACCCTGTCAACTGAGTAAAGTCTTTGGATTTTCAGGATGTTTGTTAAAAGAAGACAGCTCCTCTAATATTCAGTCTTTCCCCGCGAATATGTATACGTGTGTGTGCTTGTAGGTATGAAAATGCTAGATACTGGTAAAGGAAATAAAAGCAGGG